>NC_053392.1:333401723-333727080 GCF_905171765.1 Bufo bufo | reverse complement strand
ATCACAAGAACAGGGCCCCCGTGGAACCCCCCAAAATGAACAGAGCTGCCGGTTGGGCATGTGCAAGGCCGCTCCATTCATTTCTACGGGAGTTCCTGATATAGTTGAGCAGTGTACTCGGCTGTCTCTGGAACACCCATAGAAATGAATGGAATGGCTGACCGCATGCCCGACCAGCCGTTGCATTCATTTTAGGGGACCTCCTTGGGGTCCAGTATCCCCACTGATCTCGAAAATAAAGGGGACACAGCACAGCCGTACAGTATAGCAGCGCTCCTAACCACCGTCTGTGCAGGGAACTGCAGCCGTCACTTCTTCCCTTCATTATTGGCATCCAAATATTGCACCCCCAGCAGTCATGAAGTAATGACTAATCCTAGCCATGTACGATCATTTTATGAGCCTGGTACAAACCCCTTTAATCATGACTACTAAAAGACTCTGTAACATAAAACAAGTAATCCTTTGTTTTTAATCATGTCACAATCTTACTTCTTAAAGTGTATCTAAGCTTTAGAATACATTTTATGAAAACCTATTCTAAGTGTGAGAAGTTCAGGTGCCTATTTTAATAAGAAAACAAAAAAAATATGAATTTCTGTAGTATACCTTATCACATTAAGAATAGGTTTTAATAAAGTTTATTCAAAAGTTTAGTTACACTTTGATATTTCCATAATGCACAATGCCGATATGTGTCTTTTCTTTGCAGGGCCTTTGTGTACGACAGTCGCAACAATCTACAGATGAGAGGCTTGGTGGTGTTACTTATTTCCAAAGCAGCGGGGCCTAGTAAGTCAACAGATGACACTCTACAACATGACATGGTTAGCGGTATTTATGCAAGGTGAGAAATACAGATACAGATTTTTTTTTTTACTATCCACATGTTAAAAATGTAATCTGTGTAACTTGACTTTTGATTAATCTTGGTTGTTATTTTTTTTTTGTTTTGCTGAAAAATATGCAAAACATACATGAATATGTTTATTGATATATAACATACACAGTACTTTCATACATTGTAGCTTTACGGTTACGAAAATCTGTCTTTATAGGGTTCACCCTGCTGGTCAGGAAATAATATACTTGGGAGTGCCAGTTAGAGGGTAGATGGCCTTCAGTGGTAGTGTCTGCTAAGAACCTGCCAGCTCTGCCATGAAAAAGACAACTAATGATCAGGGGATCACTGGGTCCAATACTTCTCCAGGGTATCCACTTTTCTTTGACAACCGGACATGATTGCAGGAGCAGAGGCTTTAAACCTGTGCTTTGCATGCACAACATTATACGCCATACATTTATAGCACATAATGGTTGACTGGTTAACTTGCTTGTTTTCAAAGAGGTTTTCCAGGTAAGAAAAAAAATAGGCTAAAGGAAGGAAATGGCAGTAGATTGAAAAAATGAACTATTACTTATCGGATAAATTTTCCACCCATTTGGTGGTCCCCATTGTTGTTAGTTGATTTTCCTGCAGTGGAGATGTGCCATTGATCCATGTGACCACTGAAAGCCAATCACTGACCTCAGCGGTTTTGTGCCATACACGCCACCGTCACTGCTGAGGCCAATGATTGGCCGTAGTGTTCGTGTGAGTGTATTGCAGCATGTCAACCCCTGCAGGAAAATTAATAAAGACCTTTGGGGACCTCCAGTACTTTATGAAATGTGTTTTTCATGGACGAGCAGCTGCACACGAGCCTAAGATCACCATGTACAGTACCCCAAGCTGGAGTAGTATAAGGTACGCTGCCACTGGACTCTTGAGCACTGGGAGTCACTAAGTAATGAACCATGGTGCACTATTTGCCATTCTGATGTACAAATCTGGGTTTGGAGGATGCCCATAGAATGATACCTGCACGGAGTGCAGAATGCCTACTCTATAATTGTAGAGGAGGACTAATATTACAGTGCTGTTTTTCAGGGTTTGGGCTAGGCTTCTTATTTCAAGTTAAGGGTAATGTAATGCAATATCATACAAAGACATTTTATACAACTTTATGCTTCTAAATTTATGGCAACAATATAAAGAAGGCCACAAATAATGCTCCCGAATCCATATTCAGGGTACGGCCACATGTTCAGGTTTCCTGATGCAGTTTTGGAAGTCAAAATCAGGAGTGAACCATAAACGGAGAGAAGTATAAAGGAAATATACTTTTTCTGTTTTTTTGAATTCACTCCTGGTTTTGACTTCCAAAACTGCATCAGGAAACTTGACTGGGTGGCTGTACCCTAACACCCATGATTTTGGAATTAGTTGTCCAGTGAACTCATATAGGTAGTATGATGGTCATGTTATCCACATCCATTTGACCATATAGTGTATTGTACATTTGATATTTCCATGTGAAAAAGCAGAGAAAAACATGCCTTTCCACATATTAACAGCAAAACATATTAATTGCAGGGGATCAGCCAAATGAATATATTGTCCTATGTAAGGGTGGCATATTACAGAGGCAGGTCTGTTCTCCTGTTAGCCAGAATGGTAAAAAACATCTTGTGCCGTTTGGCCAGTTGGCAATATCAAAAAATACAATGGATTTGTAGCTATGAGTCTGCTGTTTCATGAGGGGAGTGCTGACCCCACCTCTCCCTGCGGTGATTTAATGGCTGCTGGGTATACCCAGTAGCTTGTCAGTCATCTCAGAAAAGGATGGGGGATCACTCCTATCGTGAACACAGCAGGCTCATAAATGAGAATTAGATGGGTAGTCCCACAAATAAATATTTATTTACTGTATTAGATATATTTAGATAGAACATATTTTTTGCTATTACATACTTGTTATGGCGCCCCCTGTCGTCCTTTTGATTTGTTGTTTTGAATGTCTACCATTTGTCAGAGCTTGTGGTCACTCATGCACAGTAAGGCTGGGGCCACACGGCGACATTGCATCTAATGATTGTCAGTGGTGTTGCAGTCCGACATTCTTTGACTGCGATGAGACAATGAACGAAAATCCAATGGATTTTTTGTCACAGGTCCCAAGACGGATTAGATTTTGAGATCATCGATCACAATGCAAAATGCAGACAAGATGCAACTTTGCGTTTTTTTTTCCAACCAAACCACAGCAAATTGCAGACAAGTTACACATATTTTTGGTTATGTGAATATTCTAAGACTTACGGTCACCGTGTACCCCCATCCTAACGCAAGCCCATTGTAGTACGCGTTTAACATAGTGACTCTTGCTGTTGTACAGGTCAGCCACTAGGGATCAGTGCACTAGGAACACCTTTTCATCGACACATAATGTGGACGTTCTGAGAGGGAATCACATGAACAGCAGGGGGTGCCATAAGTATGTAACAGCAGTATCTAGACAGGAGCATTTCTTCTTATTTTTCCTTATTTTATAATGTATCACATGTTTAATAAATGCAAAATTACCTTGATTTTGATTTTTTAAATACGTTGTAGCTCATAATGTTTTCTTATTGTTTTTATTAAATTACATATTCTTTTTTTTCCTTGGAAAGCTGACTGCCCGTTTTGAATCTGATACTCAAGTTGGTAATATAAACTTAGGCATTTTTGGAAGGAAATGGAAAAGTCTTTGGGATTAAGTAGCAGAGACAAATTTTCCTTTTGTGGATTGGATAGAACATCAGGTTACAAGTAAAATTTGTTCAGCCCATCAGAACAGCATCCAATAAAATTTGGCCTTTATGTGAGAGAACTATGTAGTCCTTGGCTTCACGGTGTACACAGTATTATGGTCCCATAGTAACCAAATGGATACCCATTAATCAAACTCAAAGTAGTAAAGAGAGGTCATAAACAGTAAAAGGGGAAATATACTTCTAGTTAATTTAGAAGGAGTGCAATATATTTGTTTTTCAAATCAGTGGCACAATTCTCAGTGCTGTTCTTTATTACCCAGTAGAGATGTTGATATAGATTTTATATACTCCTATTAACCCATTTTGGCTAATACGAGAATGAATCTGTATCTGTCATATGTGGCCCTCACAAAGGCATATTTAGATGACCGATCAAGCTTAACCCTTTTGCTGGCATGAAAGTTTCACACTTGTGACAGACACTAAGGGGGTAATTTATTAAACAGAAATACACCTATATTAAGCGTAGTTCTGCAGCAGATTGCAGTGCAAAGCTCCTTTGTTCCGCTATCTGCGACTTTTCTCTGCTCACACCAAGTCTAAAAAAGTGGGTCTGGCGTGGGCGGCATTTACCATTTTCTACGCCTGGTTTAGGGGTTGAAAATGATCTAAATGTAAGACAGCTAGGAAGCTGTCTTACATCTAGAATTGGAGGTGTATCTGCCGAAGTTATGTAGAGGACGGCGCTTCCTCATAACTCCAGCAGATCCACCGCCAAGTACTGTATAGGGCTTATTAAGACCAGCGTCTAAAATGCCGGTCTTAATAAATGTGCCCCAAAATCCAAATTATTATGGGCTCCTTCATGCAATTTTACATCAAAGCATAATATTTAAAATAAAACTGCATAAAACCTCATATTGGTGACTGAGTACAGCGTCAGGACATAGTGCGTGCACTTTGACCTGAGGCTGTGCGACATCAGGTCACAGTGCAGCGCGCCATCCGGAGAAGACCAGGGAGCAGTGAGTGCAGGAAGACCGGAGCATTAGAGTTAAGTTAATTTATTTATTTTCGGGCTTATCTGAGGTCTGATATGGGGGTGTGATATCGAGCTTCGATCGGAGGTCTGATGAAGATTTTTCTTCTCTAAGGCTTTGTTCACATCACCGTTCAGCCTTTCTGTTCTCCTGCTCCGTTTAGGAGCAGGACAACGGAAAGGACGGAGAAGCCACATAACTGAGCCAAAGGGAGCCCTTAGGACCCCATAGTCTATAATCGGCTCCGTTATGTGCCTTCTCCATCCTTTCCGTTCTTTTGTTCCTAAATGGAGCAGGAGAACGGAAAGGCTGAACGGTGATGTGAACGAAGCCTAAATCCTAGGAGCGTCCTATAATCTAGTGTGTCCTTATAAAGCGAATAATACTGTATATAATCCTGCCTGTGATGATACTGAGATGGCTGATGAAAAGTTACCTGTACAGAAAATGAAGTTTTTACGTATTTTTGAGCCTAGTGGTCAATGCAATAACTGCACAATTTTAGGAATTTATTTTAAATATATTGACAAGGAAAGTTAAAGGAAAAAATCACCAAAAATGTAAAAAAAAAAAAAATAATGTATAACATATAAACATGATTTAAACAAAAGACTATTTTATTATTACACATTCTCGTTAAAATCAGGATGCATTATATACATTGCTGGTAGTAAAATGGTTAAAAGGGTTTTCCGACATTTTAATACTGATGATCTATCCTCCGGATAGGTCATCAGTATCTGAAGGGTGGTGGTCAGACTCCTGTGAGCACCTAGGCCTTCTCGCAGCTTACCAAGCACAGTGCCGTACATTTCAGCATATAGCAGCAGTGTTTGGTAGCTTAGCTCAGCCCATTTCACTTCTATGGGGCTGAGCTGCGGTTAGGCCATGTGACCGATGAACGTGTCGTTACTGGCCTAGGGAAAGCTGTGAGAAGGCCATGGCGCTCACAGGAGTGATGGCGCCTTCTTAAAAAGCTGATCGGCAGGGGTCCCATATATCGGACCCCCACCGATCAGATAGGATAGGTCATCAGTATTAAAGTTGAGGAAAACCCCTTTAAGCTCCCTCTAGTCATAGCTGCGGGTAGCTGGAATGCTATTCATTTAACATATGTCTCTGTAAGGAGTCTGGAGCTCTATATCAGAAAACTAAAGTTCAGATGGGAAAAAAATAAACAAAAATAAAATGGTATTCAAGGCTAGACAATTACCTGCTCAGAAACATGTACAATCCCATAGTTTGTTTCTATACTTGTATAAACGTTTTTCTTCTGTCCTTGGTTTCAAACTGAAAAGAGAGGGCAGTCTGCTTAGTTTGCAAAGACTGTTCTATTCTCTGTAGGGAAGAAATGTGAAATGTAAAATTAATATTTAGTTTAAATCTCACAAAGAGAGCAATTAAGGGCAAATTATACATGTCATCTTAAAATGTGATCATTGCTCAGAATTCCTCTCTAATTACTGTCATGTAGAATACTCTCTAAAGCAAAATAGGAAAACCTTGGTGGCCTAGACAATTTGCATATTCTTATCATATACTGGGGTCATTTACACATTCAGTGCAACAAAATAAGAACTTTGAGTTTTCCTCAAACATCAAAACAAAAAGCACATCTAAATTCTCTCCCCCATCAATAAAAGCAAAGGCCTTTGAAGTCCCTTATATTTGTAAAATGTTTTTGCTTACCTTGTTCTCCACTAATTACTGCCATGATGGCCACCAAGCTTTCCACAAACAGTGAATAAAATAGACACGTTTGAATTATTATGTAATACTACATTCCTCACCCCACTGCACTGGATTGTGGTGGGATGAATATCATATAAAAAATATTGGGTTAATTGGAAACTTATTATTCTGACTAGCTGGCAAACCTAAAAATAAGGAAATAGGGAGCATGTTATGTTAGAAGAATGATTGTAATAACGATTGTTCATCCCCATATATCACCAATCATTGCTGCATGTAAAATACTATAAACGATCGTGCATTGACTGTGAATGAACGTCCCTCTTTCCCCATTATTGCCGACTCTATCGACTCTTGTAAAAAGGCCCCAATACTGTCAACCTATTCACAATTCTTATTCTACTGATAAAATGGCATGTATAACTTTTAATTGAATCACTAAAATTTCAAGTTAGTCAATTTACCAACCCCGGATGATGGATTGCCCAAACGCACATCAGGGTTGGCGCCATCCTGGAGGGAGAAACACCATGGGTAACCTTACATTTTTTTTCAATGTTATTATAGCCAGTATCTGCAATTGCATTTTATTCTGGTATCGTTACAATTCACTGATATATGATATTGCCCACGTGGTCCCCTCCAGTGATGTCGCCATCTTACCTGCCCTGTTTTAAACCTAATTACCTTCATGAATTGTTCAATAAATTACTTTTGATGATAATTATGCGGACTGGCAATTTTGGGAGTTTTTTTCTGTAATTTTTACATGGTCATATTGCTTTCCTGTCGGTGAAAATAGTGACACTGTCCTTCAGTGGTTCTTTGACTTAGTGTATTTGCAAATTAATATACACAATTGTTGGCGTTTTTTTGTTTGCTTCTATAGTCAATTTACCACTTCTATGTTTTGTGTGCTTATTTCAGTTTTTTTTGTTGTCTTTTGACGTGACTGAAGCTCCTTACATCACTGAAGCTTAGAGGAAATTTTTGTAAGGCGTGGAAAAATGTATTAGGCTAAGTTCACACGAACGTGTGTGATCCGTGGCCGTATTGCGGCCCGCAAATCGCGGGCCGCAATACACGGCCACAGTTCCGTGTGAATTCCGCATCACGGATGCGGACCCATTTACTTCAATGGGTCCGCTAATCTGGAATCGCGGAACGGCCGCACGGGACGGGACCCCTCGGAAGCACTACGGAGTGCCTCCTGGGGTTACGTCCCGTTATTCCGTTCCGCAAAAAGATAGAACAAGTCCTATCTTTTAGCGGAACGGCCGGATCGCGGACCCATTACAGTGAATGGGTCCGCGATCCGATGCGGCTTATCTACGGCCGGCGAACGAGCATTGCGGCCCGCTATTTGCGGGCCGCTTCACAGGCACGGGTCACACACGTTCGTGTGAACCCGGCCTTAATCAAATACCTTTTCCCTAATGTATTACGGTAATAGTATTATGCAGATATCACTGAAAAAAAAAATTTAAAACATGACTTTTATCATCAAATGTATTAAAAAATATTGAACCCCCCCCCCCACCCAACAATGGTTAAAATACAAACATATAATAATAATAACCTTGCAATTCTGTGTTGAGGTAACAAGAGTCACAAGTATTTCTTGCGGCAAGGGTATATATATATATATATATATATATATATATATATATATATATATATATATATATATATATAGATGGGACCCGGAACATGCCTAGGTCCTTACTCACGGTTAATTGATTTCAGTGAGTCTGTGAAGGTCAAAATAGGATTTGCAGTCGGGATTACCCTATTCTTTCAATGGAGTGTCCCTCCAATACCCTGCCTACAGGTGGATCACTTGCCCGACTTGGGTGATCTCACCTCTTGGTGGCTAAACCCTGTAAATGTCCTATTGTGGCCCTTATTCTTTAAAAATCTTGCGTCCCAACGCTTTTGTTTCCCCAACAAAAGGCTGGTTCATCAGGGGACAAAAAGACAGATAATGGTACTGTAAAGGGGGAATATTAATCACCAATATTTATGCAAATATCGATAATTAATATTCATAAATAGGAGGAGCCGTCTATTGATAACTCCGCCTATTTATGCCTTTATATAACAACAATACTTTCGCTATGCTCTACACTGATCGCTACACTAGCTGCATGCGCCTAACTAACTATCGCCAATAACTACACGTTACACATATAGTTACAAATATAACGGTATTTATTAACAATACACTACGCAAAACACTAACAATACAGCACTAGATATACAGTCCTAAACTACACTACACATTCCCATATTCCACCCATAAACTAACTAGACAATTCACACATACAAGTAATTAACAATAACCCACCCGTCTGTACTCACTGTCCCTATGGGGTTACCGGTGGCACTGCAAGGGAGTGCAGGCCACAGACACTATAGATTCAGCACTGCAAGGGTTACTTGCAAGTGAGTGCTGAGGTTTTCCAGGGGTACAGCAGGGATCAGGGACACAGCAGGGAGTGGGGGTTATCAGGGGTACAAATAGGGCCACAGGATCAGGGGTACAAATAGGGCCACAGGATCAGGGGTACAACAGGGGAACAGGCTGACAGGGTTAACAAGGTGAACAGGGGACTTAAAGGGACACTGACAGGCGAAATCAGCATATATAGTTAGATATATCACATTACAGGTCTTATAGAGTCTTTTAAAAGCATATAACTATCCCCCCTGTCCACCTTATAAAGAGCGAAATATAAAGTTTTATAACCTGCATCTGCGGTCAGCAATCTGCCCAAGGGGCGGCGTTTCAGGTGAAAATGCGCCCAGCCAGCCTTCCCAACTGCCGTTCTTAAGCCCCGCCCAGCTCATCATTATTCACTTCGCTGGGCGGGGCTAGAACTCTCCCCAGTCCCGATCCTGCGCCTGCGCAATTCAATCCTCCCGGCATCGCTCATGCCCAATCTTCTGCGCCCCGCCGTGCCGTCGGACGCACTATAATTAACCCCTTATATGATGTGAGTGAGCAGCGCTCTGAAGCGCTGCTCTGAACAGTGCATGGCTGAGGCTGCCATGTCGTCCAGGGGGGTCCCGATCCTCACTGCGGCCTTGAGCGCCGATCGCGCTCTCCTAGATGAAGGGGGGGGGGTCCGGTCAGCTGCCACGTGGGAGGCCCTGACTCCCGGACGCGCCCCTCTTCCAGGTGGGGGCCCAGATGAAGACTCCGGAGTGCCGGGGCCGCCGGATTTTTATCCCCCGGCGGCCCGCACTCCCGCGCCATTAGGGGGCGCGCGCCCGCACCCACACACCACAGTGCAGGACACGTGGGCCGGCGCGGTGACATGACGTCACCGCGCCTGCCCGCGCGCCCCTGCACGCGCGCCGCAGGGCCGCGTTCACTTGATGGCAGGCGGGAGATCCTTTGATCTCCCGCCTGTAGCTCTAAGCATTCCTGGACATCGCAATGGTAATTGCGATGCCAGAATGCACATAATAGAGTGAGCGGAGGTATCTCCTCTCTCTCTATTATGCTTAATTATCTCCAGCAGGGCTGCAGATAATTAGAACAAAAGGATTCAAATTCTATTGAATTTGAATCCTTTTGAGTTCACCAGAATGACCGGACCTTGTCCGGTCATCCTGGCGCCTTCACCCAGATTACATCAATGTAAATGCTTGGGGCACATTTACATTGATGCATCTGTGTCCATGTAGGGAGGGGGGGTTTATATGGTATGGGGATATATATGATAAGGGGGCATTATTTGATATATCTATTAAGGGGGCACATACATATATGAATTCCCACAGGGGCATGAATGAGCCCCTGGGGAATATCAGAGAGCACAAGCCCCTACAATAGCCTTTACATCATAAGGGGGCACAAGCCCCTACCTCATAAGGGGGCACATATTTCCCACAGGGGCCACCATGAGCCCCTGGGGATCACCATGGGCAGACGTGCGCAGATGCTGGGCACATCTGCGCACATCGTCCCATGATGCTATGTCTAATGTATGCACATATATACCATATATGCCCGCACGTGTTTGCAGGCATGCATGGATATATATGCATACGTCTCAACCGTTCCTCAACAATCCCCCTGTTGTCGGAATATAATACGACAATATAATGGGGGAACGGGTTGAGATATATTTGTCCCCCTTCAACCCCATCTTTGGTGGAAGTTCAGGAAGAACTGTAGTGCACACTGATCTTTAGGTACTTAGACATTCCTCTTCCTCCGACCTGCCCTTCACCGTAACCTACTCCTCCGTCCACAGGATTCACCGTCTTCTTCTTGACATCTTTAGGATACCACACACCCACAGTCTCTTAAACAGTCTTTTCGTGTCGGCCACCCCCACTTTGGAGTGACCACACCCCCACAGTCTCTCGGTAATTGCCGATCTTCAGGTGTCGTCGTCCCCCCCCAAATCTGGAGCGGGTTCACTCTTTGCAGTCTTTAACTGGCCTTTCTTTAACAGACTTTTAGTGTCGGCCACCCCCCACTTTGGAGTGACCACACCCCCACAGTCTCGGTAGTTCTGCCGATCTTCAGGTATGGCCCGCCTCCAAGGAATCTGGAGCGGGTTCACCCTCACAACCTCAGTCCCAACTTTCTTCAATCACCACTTTCGTCCAACATCTGTTTCCATCTTGATGGGTGCGGTTCTCCCATGGACAGATTAATAGGTCTTTACAAGGCAGGTCAGAAGCGGCGATGTCACAGTACCTAAATTCTACTGCGGAGAACACCTCCGCCACACTACACATCCAGCCCTTCCCTTAAGAACTTCACCGTTCCAGGGTTCAAGGTGGCAAATGAATGATGCCTGTCCCTATCGTGACCTAACCTTATCCCCATTCACACAAAATACATGTCACATCCCTCCCAACACCACCAAATTCCATTAAATGTGTGCACCCATAGAGACTCATGCAACCTGGCATATCTCTACACCTCCAAAGACACAGGTAGGTCGCAGACCCCTGTGTCAATGGGAAACGACTATAGGATGCAAATGTGTACAGCCAAATTATAACTCACCACAATGCGTTGGGCGAGTTTCCCTGGGTATAGGCTGTCACACATTTGTACCTAGAGTGTCTATGGGTACACAATCAACCAACAAACATAATCAATATATATACAATACAATGTGCTATGGGGTTTCAGGGTAGTACATGTTATACGTCCCGAACCCTCATCGGAAACAAAGTGTCCATAAAATATTTGGCTACAGGACAAAGTTGGAGTTATGTCCTGAGCCTCCTCCTCCGGATAGTTCTGTAAAGTTCTGTCTGGTTCTGGTGTATTTGGTCAGTAAGTCCCTTGACCCTCCGATTACGATGACCAGAACCAGAAGAAGTTTCACTGGGTGAAACAAGTGAATAAGTTCTTCCACCCGAACGTCTCCCAAGTCTTCCTCCAGAGCCTTAAATAATGCTCCCGCTGGATTGTGGCACAGTCTTCTCTAGAACACCTCTAGGCAGAGGTCGCTTAGTTGCCAAAATCCAGTGGGATCCTCTGGAGCTTCACAACAGTGTCAGGGGGAATAGCTGGTCTCTTCTGTGGCGTCTCCTGGGTTTTTCTTCCGCTCCATATAAAATCACACCTATGGCAGAAGAAAATACCAGGTGCTCCCAGGGGAATTTCTCCCCTAACAGTGCAATTAAATGTGAAAATTCCCAGCACCAATACCTTTGACCCATGGGTAGAGAAAGGTATTGGGCTGCCCTTTATCTCACAGGACCCCTCGTTATCCCAACACTGGTGTCTGAACACCCTACCTTCAGAGGATAGCGTCCTCTGCTGCACATCCCTCTGCACCAACAGATAAGGATGGCCGCCCTACTAGGTTAGGATAACTGGAGTTCTGTGGACAAAGCACCATCTTGTTATTGATGGCACCGCATCCCTGTCCACTCATGTGTACCCAGGCTGACTTCCCCCTGTGATCCCGTCTTGTGGAGGCCCGCAGAACCAATGGCATAGTCATACCCTGGCTCCCCAGGACCCCACAACACAAGAACACAGTCCACACTCTGCTGCCAAACACTCTGCGTCCAATCCCTATCAGAGCTGTGCTACCTGACCGGACTAGAATTAAGTGCGCAGCACAACATTACACCAATGTTGTCTGTCCGCCCCAGTCCCCAGCGCAACACAGCCCTACCGAAAACCTTGAGCACAACAGCGTTATCTGTATCGATCTGAGACCCTGGCTGCCCAGAATAAAATCACATCATCCTTTGTGTAGGATTTCCCGTGTGAAATTATCTGCTCGCAAGCCTATACGTTCTCGATCCACAGTATAACACTGTTCCACTGCAAGGGGACACAGAATAAAAAAAGACAGCAGATGGGACTTACACCACTACATAAATCAGCATGGTAGAATACATCCGCAGACAAGGACTACCACCACCAATACCAAGAAAAACTTACCAACAGATAACAAAAACACACAACATGGACATACACAGGGAACAAACGGTGTAACAAATAGTACAGGGGTGTCAAATGTTGCCTAGCCTAGTTTGGCCATTCTGACCCCTCAGCAGCTGGTGATGCTGCCGAGAGGTAACCCCGTTATGGCCAAGCTGACTAGACCCCACTGCCCAATTTGTTACCTGGCTGATACTGTTGGACACATTGCAATTACTTGCACAAGGGCAATTCCTTGCAATGTGTCCTTTGTTCCCACACCTGAAACACGTGACTTGGTTTCCTGTCCTGTGTGTTATGTTCCTATCTGTTTTGCAGTGTGTCGCTATGTGACCTAGGCCTCCACATGCAAAACATCTGTAGTTTGCTCTGCATGGCCCAGGTCCATCTACACTGCAGCCGTGCTCCCTTCTCCTGAATTGTTCCATCCTCAGGGACGCACTCTTCACGACAGTTCTTTTTCCCAAAGTCAGGGAAAAATCTCTGTTAGTCTGGACCGGCTTGACCTGATGATCAGACCGGTCACAGACTACTCTCCCCCCCTGTGGCCCTGCACAGGGCAACGTTTTGGGAGATTCCGACCCTGGCTTTACGGAAAAAGAAAGGGCCGGCACCAACTTGGTGATAACCTGTTGCATGCCAGACATTAGCTGGGACCTTACAGCAACCTCAGCCTTCAATTTGGCTACCGTCACGTCAGTAGAGGCAGTCCGCTCCTTGAAGGCCTTGACCTCAGTATAAGACTGAGTCAACTTAGCCTCAATTTCCTCCTTCTGCCTCTGCAGCTCTACTAACTGTGACTCTATCCTAGCCACCTGCGCATCTCGGTCAACAGTAGACTGCACATTCTCTGCCAGCTGTGCCTGCAATGCCGAAACCTGGTCCGAATTACTAGCACAGCATTGGCAGTGAATGGCCGGAGGAATTGTCTCCGTTGACTGAGACACCAGCGCCACTTCCTTTGGCTTACAGATGCTAGCCTCAAACGTATGAACGAGTTTGGCGAGCATCCGAACCCGTTTGGTGGCCTTGTTCAAAACCATCCGTTTGTTAACACAAAGCTTGTCATAAGTACAAGCCTGTGCCAACAAATCGGACCACAGCATTTCTGCTGACTTGTATGTAGTGGGGTGGGTGGGGTTAAATGTGCTGTGTCTGCTCAAGTGTTGCAGTGTGGGGAAGTCCATACTCACCGTTTGATGAGCGTCCATTTTCTCCTTGGGGCCGTATGCCGCTCCCACGAAGATGGATCTCCTTCAGTGACGTGTCCGCTTCTCCCTTGCAATCACTTGAGCGATGCTTGTTGGTGCTGTACTTTTCTGTGTCTTCTTCTCTTACCCCAGCGACGGTGACCGTGTAAAGCAAATACAAAAATATTAGTACACAGATTATAGATTCTCTGCAAAAGATTTTGTTTTATTTCTGGTACTCCAAGGGAAGTATCGCTTCTCCTGTACGAATTATCGGGTACTAAACGCTCAGACACTCCGCTGACCGCGTCTCTCCTGCCCGCTAATTCACAGTATCAGCGACCCTCAGCCTTAAGACCAAAAATAAACGCAAAATCCACGCAGTGGGCCTGGCTCGCCAATGTAAAGGGGGAATATTAATCACCAATATTTATGCAAATATCGATAATTAATATTCATAAATAGGAGGAGCCGTCTATTGATAACTCCGCCTATTTATGCCTTTATATAACAACAATACTTTCGCTATGCTCTACACTGATCGCTACACTAGCTGCATGCGCCTAACTAACTATCGCCAATAACTACACGTTACACAGATAGTTACAAATATAACGGTATTTATTAACAATACACTACGCAAAACACTAACAATACAGCACTAGATATACAGTCCTAAACTACACTACACATTCCCATATTCCACCCATAAACTAACTAGACAATTCACACATACAAGTAATTAACAATAACCCACCCGTCTGTACTCACTGTCCCTATGGGGTTAACGGTGGCACTGCAAGGGAGTGCAGGCCACAGACACTATAGATTCAGCACTGCAAGGGTTACTTGCAAGTGAGTGCTGAGGTTTTCCAGGGGTACAGCAGGGATCAGGGACACAGCAGGGAGTGGGGGTTATCAGGGGTACAAATAGGGCCACAGGATCAGGGGTACAACAGGGGAACAGGCTGACAGGGTTAACAAGGGGAACAGGAGACTTAAGGGTTCCACAGGATCAGGGGTACAACCAGGGGAGAGCAGGCACACAGGGAACCAGGGGATGTGATATATGGGAGAGGGTATAGTTGGTGGGATAGGGGTTTGGGAAGGCTTACACAGGAGGGTCGTTGGTGGGATAGGGGTTAATAGGGGGTGATACTTATGTCGTCCAGGGGGGTCCCGATCCTCACTGCGGCCTTGAGCGCCGATCGCGCTCTCCTAGATGAAGGGGGGGGGTCCGGTCAGCTGCCACGTGGGAGGTCCTGACTCCCGGAGCGCAGGACGCGCTCCTCTTCCAGGTGGGGGCCCAGATGAAGACTCTGGAGTGCCGGGGCCGCCGGATATTTATCCCCCGGCGGGCCCGCACTCCCGCGCCACCAGGGGGCGCTCGCGCGCACCCACACACCACAGTGCAGGACAGGTGGGCCGGCGCGGTGACATGACGTCACCGCGCCTGCCTGCGCGCCCCTGCACGCGCGCCGCAGGGCCGCGTGCACTTGATGACAGGCGGGAGATCCTTTGATCTCCCGCCTGTAGCTCTAAGCATTCCTGGACATCGCAATGGTAATTGCGATGCCAGAATGCACATAATAGAGTGAGCGGAGGTATCTCCTCTCTCTCTATTATGCTTAATTATCTCCAGCAGGACTGCAGATAATTATAACAAAAGGATTCAAATTCTATTGAATTTGAATCCTTTTGAGTTCACCAGAATGACCGGACCTTGTCCGGTCATCCTGGCGCCTTCACCCAGATTACATCAATGTAAATGCTTGGGGCACATTTACATTGATGCATCTGTGTCCATGTAGGGAGGGGGGGTTTATATGGTATGGGGATATATATGATAAGGGGGCATTATAGGATACAGGGGGCATTATATGATATATCTATTAAGGGGGCACATACATATATGAATTCCCACAGGGGCATGAATGAGCCCCTGGGGAATATCAGAGAGCACAAGCCCCTACAATAGCCTTTACATCATAAGGGGGCACAAGCCCCTACCTCATAGGGGGCACATATTTCCCACAGGGGCCACCATGAGCCCCTGGGGATCACCATGGGCAGACGTGCGCAGATGCTGGGCACATCTGCGCACATCGTCCCATGATGCTATGTCTAATGTATGCACATATATACCATACATGCCCGCACGTGTTTGCAGGCATGCATGGATATATATGCATACGTCTCAACCGTTCCTCAACAGGTACCCTCCAAACTGTTAAAGTACCATGAGAGGATGTATGCGCCTATAGATATGAGGTGCAGTTGGCACTGAAGATGACAGGCGCATGTACAGTTTAAAACAGGCGTCATATAAATGCTCCCCCTCCAATCCCATTATAGTCATCATTTCTAGTAGTTCCCTTTGCAATTTCTGACCAATGATGCCCCATATCTGCTCAATGAGAGACAGGTTCGGAAACGCTGATGGCTATATTAGCACATTTAGGCCACACAGGCTGATCACGGTAGCACAAGCAACTTGCGCCCTGGTATTGTCCTGTTGAAAAATAGCTCTTTGGACACTTTGGAGAAAGGGCTATAACACTAGTTCCACAACCATATCAATGTAAGGGCTAATGCACACGAGTGTGTGTGCCCTGTGCCCGTGTAGGGGACCACAAGTAGCAGTCCGCAATGCACAGGTACCAGCCTAGTGCATGGCGTTGGCGGATGCAGACCCAGTCACTTGAATGGGTCTGCGATCTGCATGATACATTCCGCACCGCAAAAAAAATAGAACATTTCCATGAAAGTGCTTCGTAGTGCTTCCGATCTGCACCTCCGCTCCACTCCTTATCTTGCTGGGAATTAATTTGTTACAAATCGGTCTATGTATCCCAACTGATGGGTGTTACTTGATAAAGAGTATTTTTACTAATAGTTTGTACATATAGATATCTAGTTCGCGTAGTTGGTGTATTGAAAATTTGATCATTTTCAAATCTCAGTGACACCTGCTACTTTCTCGATTTGCATAACCTTACAGCTTGTCCTTCTTGGTGTTGCAAATTCAATGTTGGAGAGTGTAGAAAAAAAACTACGACTCATCAGGTCGGTAAATGGTTGGGGACAACTAGAAAAGGGGTGTGGTTTGTGAAAATTTTCCCAATAGTAGGTGGTGTAGGTCCCAGGGTGTGGCTTAAATGGCACGGAATATGTTGTCAACCATCATCATCATGGTCCCTCACTTGAAGAATAGGAGAGAGCCGGCCCATTGAAGTGAACGGAACAGCAGAGCTGTAGTTACGACGGATGCAATCGACGAATGCAAAATACGACGGCGAGCGCGTAAATAGAGGACAGAACACAGCACTCATACGAGCACTGCATTCTCGTCAAACAGCTGATCAGTGGGGATGCCAGCAATTGGATATGACATTGATTACCTACCCTGAGAATCAATATAGCAAAAGCGGAGAAGCCCTTTAACTGATAAAAACAAAGTATTAACATTTCTATTTTCGAAAACATTCTTACTTTGCAGCATTTTTTCCACACCTGCCTTAAACTTTTACACAAAACTGTATATCAAAAACAAAAATTACATATATATTCTGACACTTCTAAAAAATTGCAGTCTTGGCACATCAATTTTACATACTTGAACCTTGGGAGCTGGGTCAGATCTGTTTTACTTACCTTGTTATTGAACCCTTAAGTGTTAAAACAGCAGTATATTCACTTCTAATGTTACATACACACTTATTAGAGATAATATGTTTCAGGGAAACAGTTGGCTGACTGGGCATCCATACATAGATTTGATGGTGTGTAAAGGAAACTGACACCGCTTTGTAATTGAAATGTGTTACTCGTTTGCAATTTGTTTCAAAATATTCGTTGCAAATCGCATTTCACCTTGATGGGTATGCTTAACGTTCAGGTTGAGCTAGCAAGAGGAACATGACACGTTTGCATTTTCTGCCTTTTATAGGACTTGCTTGTGTCTTTCCTAAAGCCACAGCACCTGTAAATTTTAAGTGGATTAGTATTAAGCAAGCATGGCCATTTATGTTTATTTTTCTTTTCTTTATCCCTGGATTGTGAATCAGGAAAAGAGAATTCAAGATGAGCTGATCATGGAAAGGGTGCATGCAGGGAAATTAAGGTGTTGTTTTCAATAGATGAGCAGCCCCTCTAAACCCGAGAACTGCACTGTATGCACTTCTTGCCACTACTTAATTGAGGGTGTGAAGAGTGTCCCATTTTGCAGTGATTTGCAATAGGGCAAGTAACAAACAAGTAAAATTTTAAATAATCAAAACAAATGAATAGAATGTTAATTTAAATGAAAAAGGCCAAGTGCATGGAGCCTCCCAATACTCCCCAAATGGCAGATATGGTAGATAGCTAAAGATCGGACATTTTGATTTGATGTAATCCAACTACTCATTCTTTCTGTTTTCTGGGGTTTCTCCCGTTTCCAAGTCAAGCATTCATGTGTATGGAAGGGGATGTGTAACGTGAATCCAAAAGATTTGAGAATGAATAAGCTTACGCAGGCTAAGTGATTAAATATATTTACTAAGTGTAATATAAGATAACAAACAAATCGCATACAGAATAATAAAAAGTAAATAAACTTGACTGGCCTAAATATGAAATATTTGGTCTACCGCATTATAACACATGACCAACGCCCCAGGGTGTACAAGAGATAGGCCAAATCAATACTTACATCCTACCTAGGATGAAGTCCAAGTGGAGTCCCCACCTAAATGTCATTGCAGACCACAGTTATTCCCATCAGCCCCTCCTCCAGTGTGCATCACACATGTTTCTCAGGTCACTCGGGAATGTTGCACAATGGGTGGTGGTTACTACATTACAATGAATATCCTTACACAGAATGCTAAAAGTAATATAAAAGAGACAAAATTAAAGGGGACAGAACCAATCAACACTTAAAAATACCCTTGCAATATAGAATGTATCGGGAGAGAGGTCAAATAAGCAGACACCTACCAAATGTATACGATCTTACTGGTGTGATGAAAGACCAGTACTTATTTATTTTAACTAATTAGACCAATTGGTCTTTTAACCCCTTCCCGACCTATGACGTACTACTACGTCATGGGAACCACTGCGTTCCCGCAATTTGACGTAATAGTACGTCATAATGATCGCGTGGGCACCGGAGCGGTGCGCGCGCGATCACTGCAGGTGCCCGGCAGTCCGTGGTAGCCGGGCCCCTGCTGTATTCGCCGGCATCGCTGTAAAAGCCGATGCCGGTGAATTAACCCCTTCTATGCTACAGTCCGCGCTGACCGCGACATAGAAGGGGTTTGTGTCGGGTGAGTGCATCGAGTCCCCATGCTGCTGTGGCGGGGACTTGATGCGCCACAAGGCAGCCCGATGCCATGCAGAGGCTACCCAATGCCTGGCACGGCATCGGGAACTGCCTTATATGGGTGCCGAGGAGATCCAGCCTCAGGCTGGGTCTCCTAGGCAACCTGTTTGTGTACTACTCACTGTAGTACACGATCAGGCAATGCATTACAATACAGACCCCCAAGAGTGAACATCAGAAATAAAGTAAAAAAAAAAAGTTTTTAATAAAATTAAGTAAAAAAGGCCCCTTTCCCCCTATTTTATAATAAAAAACAGAAAAAAAAACAAAAAACACACATATTAGGTATCGACGCGTAAGTAATGACCGGCTCTATAAATATATCACATGATCCACCCTGTCCAATAAACACCATAAAAAAAAAAAAAAAAAACGTGTAAAAAAAAAAATCTATTTTTGTCACCTTACATCACAAAAAGTGCAACCACAAGCGATCAAAAAGGCGTATGCCCCCCAAAACAGTACCAATCAGACCATCACCTCATCCTGCAAGCTATGGCTCTCAGACTATGGATACACTAAAATATCATTATTTCGGTTTCAAAAACGCTATTATTGTGTAAAACTTAAATAAATAAGAAAAAGTAGACATATAAGGTATTGCCACATCCGTAACGATCTGCTCTATAAAAAAAGTCACATGACCTAATCCCTCAGGTAAATGCTGAAAAAATAAAAAAAGGTGCCAAAACATCCATTTTTTTGTTACCTTGCCTCACAAAAATTTTATATAGAGCAATTAAAAATCATATGTACTCCAAAATAGTACCAATAAAACTTATCCCCTAGTTTCCAAAATGTGTTTGAGTTTCTCCTGTAGGGGTGCATCAGGGGGGCTTCAAATGGGGCATGGCATCTAAAAACCAGTTTAGCTAAATTTGCCTTCCAAAAACCATATGGCGTTCCTTTCCTACTGCGCCCTGCTGTGTGCCCGTACAGCAGTTTACAATCACTTGTGGGGTGTTTCTGTAAACCGCAGAATCAGGGTAATAAATATTGAGTTTTATTTGGCTGTTAACCCTTGCTTTGCTACTGGAAAAAATTTATTAAAATGTAAAATCTGCCAAAAAAGTGAAATTCTGAAATTTCATCTCTATATTTCATTAATTCTTGTGGAACACCTAAAGGGTTAACAAAGTTTGTAAAATCAGTTTTGTATACCTTGAGTGGTGTAGTTTCTAAAATGGGGTCATTTTTGAGTGCTTTCTATTATTTAAGCCTCACAAAGTGACTTCAGACCTGAACTGGTCCTTAAAAAGTGGCTTTTGGAAATTTTATGAAAAATTTCAAGATTTGCTGCCTTCTAACGTCCCCAAAAAATAAAATGTAATTTTCAAAATGATCCAAACATGAAGTAGACTGTATGTATGGGGAATGTAAAGTAATTACTATTTTTGGAGGTATTACTATCTATTATAAAGGTAGAGAAATTGAAATTTGAAAATTGTTCCTAATTTTTGGTAAATTTGGTTTTTTTTTACACATTTTTACCACTGTCATGAAGTACGATATGTGTCGAGAAAACAATCTCAGAATGGCCTGTATAAGTGAAAGCGTTTTAAAGTTACCACTTAAAGTGACAGATGTCAGATTTGCAAACAATGGCCTGGGCAGGAAGGTAAAAAAACAGGCCCGGGGTTGAAGGGGTTAACCAATTAGAGAAATTGCAGCTGTATCTACTCTCCTCCCAGTTTTCTATTTACTATTAAACAGCCATTTTTTGTTGAATAGGTAGGTTTTTGAACATGTACAGTACAGCTGCTAATAGAAGTTGAGGAAAATGCCAAATTCCCCTAATAATGTACAGTACTGTGCAAAAGTTTTAGCCACGTGTCAGAAGATTGCTGCAAAGTAAAAATGCTTCTAAAAATAGAAATGTTATTAGTTTATTTGTATCAATGAATGAACAAGATATGTAAATCAAATCAATATTTGCTGTGATCCCATTTTGGTTTCAAAACGGCATCAATACTTTTAGGTACACTTGCACACAGTTTTTGCAGGAAGATTATTCCAAACATCTTGGCGAACAAACCACAGATCTTCTGTGGATGTAGGCTTGCTCAAATCCTTCTGTCTCTCCATGTAATTCCAGACAGACTGATATTGAGATCATCTGTGAGGGCCATACAGTGTCAGACTGGGGTTCCAAGAGCCCACCAGTAAAATTAAATCTAGGGGCCCACTGTACACTTATTTGTATATATTACCTGTACACACTACCCAGTTTTTATATGAACATAGGCAATATACTGTATAGCATCTTAGCCAACCTGTCTATATGTCAGTTTACTGTGCCATGTGCCACCTGTGCAGGGGGTGGGGGACTAGGGGCCCACCTTGCTCAGGGGCCCACCTGGGGATTCACCTGTACCCCTGTGGGCCAGTCCGAGCCTGGAGCCATATATTCACTAATAGGAATCTTTATTCTTCTTTAACCTCTTCCGGACACAGGGCATACAGGTATGCCCTGATGTCCGAGTCCTTAAGGACACAGGGCGTACAGGTACGCCATGTGTATTTCCGATCACCGGCGGGCGGTGATCGGAACAGAGTGCCTGCTGAAATCATTCAGCGGGCACTCTGTGACAATGCTGAGGGAGGGTCCTGTGGGTTGCTGCGTTTCCGGGTCTCCAGTGACCCGATAACCCGGAATAGGATGTGATCGGTGGTGTGATAATACACCACCAATCACCATCCTTAGATCCTGAGAGGTGGCGGTGACATCACCTCTCAGGATCGCATCCTATTGGTGGAGCCACTGTAACTGCAGGCGATTTACCCCTATTTGCCACAAGTAAAAGTGAATCACGTGGTTTATACGTGCTGCGCCTGCAAAACCCTGGCAGTTATTGGCAATCCGCCTGTAACTATCAAATAAGCAGCGCTGTGGACAGGTGTCCTGACTCATGATTTGGAGAGGTCTTAAAAAGGAGCGTTCTGGAAAAAAAAATTAGGATCTAAAGTAAAAAAAAATAAAAAAAATCACCTGATAACACTGCAGCCGCTCTGGGGGTCCTAGGTGACCCTTCTTGATGATTCTGTAGCAGTCATGTGTCGTCCTTGTACCCTCACTTTTTTAGATCACATCTTTTTTTAGTGTCCATCTATATGAGATGTTTAACCCCTCAGCTGAACACAGTAAAAAAAAAAAAAAAAAAACGAACTAAATTTAAAAAAAAGTAGACATATTAGGTATTGCCACGTCCGTAAGAATCTGCTCTATAAAAATAACACATGACCTAACCCCTCAAATGAACACAGTCAAAAAATAAAATAAAAATGGTGCCAAAACAGCTATTTTTTGCCAAATTTTCCATTTTAATCCATTTTTTCCGTTAACAAAGCAAGGGTTAGCAGTCAGACAAAACTCTATATTTATTGCCCTGATTCTGTAGTTTACAGAAGCACCCCATATGTGGTCGTAAAA
Source organism: Bufo bufo (assembly GCF_905171765.1). Taxonomy (NCBI): domain Eukaryota; kingdom Metazoa; phylum Chordata; class Amphibia; order Anura; family Bufonidae; genus Bufo; species Bufo bufo. The sequence goes on along the minus strand of NC_053392.1, from coordinate 333,704,348 downwards.
TGCTGTATGGCCAAACGGCAGGGCGCAAAAGGAAAGGAGCGCCATATGGTTTTTGAAGACAGGTTTTGCTGGACTGGTTTTTTGACACCATGTCCCATTTGAAGCCCCCCTGATGCACCCCTAGAGTAGAAACTCCATAAAAGTGACCACATCTCAGAAACTACACCCCTCAAGGTATTCAAAACAGATTTTTACAAACTTTGTTAACCCTTTAGGTGTTCCACAATAGTTATTGGCAAATGGAGATGAAATTTCAGAATTTACATTTTTTGTAACCTTGCCTCACAAAAATGTAATATAGAGCAACCAAAAAATCATATGTACCCTAAAAATAGTCCCAACAAAACTGCCACCTTATCCTGTAGTTTCAAAAATAGGGTCACTTTTTTGGAGTTTCTACTCTAGGGGTGCATCAGGAGGGCTTCAAATGGGACATGGTGTAAATAAACCAGTCCAGCAAAATCTGCCTTCCAGAAACCATATGGTGTTCCTTTCCTTCTGCGTCCTGCTGTGTGCCCGTACGGTGGTTTGCGACCATATATATGGGGTGTTTCTATAAATTACAGGATCAGGGCCATAAATATTGAGTTTTGTTTGGCTGTTAACCCTTGCTTTGTAACTGGAAAAAATTGATTAAAATGGAAAATTTGCCCAAAAATTTAAATTCAGAAATTTAATCTCCATTTGCCAATAACACTTATGGAACACCTAAAGGGTTAACAAAGTTTGTAAAATCAGTTTTGAATACCTTGAGGGGTGTAGTTTCTAAAATGGTGTGGTTTCTATTATGTAAGCCTCACAAAGTGACTTCAGACCTGAACTGGTTCTTAAAAAGTGGGTTTTGGAAAATTTCTGAAAGATTTCAAGGTTTTAAGATAATCCAAACATGAAGTAGATATATGGGGAATGTAAATTACGGTAATAACTATTTTTGGAGGTATTGCTATATATTATAGAAGTAGAGAAATTGAAACTTGGAAATTTGCAAATTTAAAAATTTTTTTGGCAAATTTGGTATTTTTTATAAAAAAGATTTTTTTTTTACTCCATTTTACCAGTGTCATGAAGTACAATATGTGACGAAAAAACAATCTCAGAATGGCCTGGATAAGTAAAAGCGTTTTAAAGTTATTCACACATAAAATGACACTGGTCAGATTTGCAAAAAATGGCCTGGTCCTTAACCACCTCCCGACCGCCTAACGCACGGATGCGTCCGGAAGGTGGTTGATTCATTCCTCCTGGACGCATCCGTGCATCATCTCGCGAGATGCGAGATTTCCTGTGAACGCGCGCACACAGGCGCGCGCGCTCACAAGAACGGAAGGTAAGAGAGTGGATCTCCAGCCTGCCAGCGACGATCGTTCGCTGGCAGGATGGAGATGTGATTTTTTTAACCCCTAACAGGTATATTAGACGCTGTTATGATAACAGCGTCTAATATACCTGCTACCTGGTCCTCTGGTGGTCCCTTTTGTTTGGATCGACCACCAGAGGACACAGGTAGCTCAGTAAAGTAGCACCAACCACCACTACACTACACCCCCCCCGTCACTTATTAACCCCTTATTCACCCCTGATCACCCCTGATCACCCCAGATCACCCCAGATCACCCCATATAGACTCCCTGATCACCCCCCTGTCATTGATCATCCCCCTGTCATTGATAACTCCCTGTAAGGCTCCATTCAGAGGTCCGTATGAATTTTACGGATCCACTGATAGATGGATCGGATCCGCAAAACACATACGGACGTCTGAATGGAGCCTTACAGGGGAGTGATCAATGACGGAGGTGATCACCCCATATAGACTCCCTGATCACCCCCCTGTCATTGATCACCTCCCTGTAAGGCTGCATTCAGACGTCCGTATGAATTTTACGGATCCACTGATAGATGGATCGGATCCGCAAAACACATACGGACGTCTGAATGGAGCCTTACAGAGGAGTGATCAATGACGGAGGTGATCACCCCATATAGACTCCCTGATCACCCCCCTGTCATTGATCACCCCCCTGTCATTGATCACCCCCCTGTAAGTCTGCATTCAGATGTCCGTATGATTTTTACGGATCCAATGATACATGGATCGGATCCGCAAAACACATACGGACATCTGAATGGAGCCTTACAGGGGGGTGATCACCCCATATAGACTCCCTGATCACCCCCCTGTAAGGCTGCATTCAGATGTCCGTATGATTTTTACGGATCCACTGATACATGGATCGGATCCGCAAAACACATACGGACATCTGAATGGAGCCTTATAGGGGGGTGATCAATGACAGGGGGGTGATCACCCCATATAGACTCCCTGATCACCCCCCTGTCATTGATCACCCCCCTGTCATTGATCACCCCCCTGTAAGGCTCCATTCAGACATTTTTTTGGCCCAAGTTAGCGGAAATTATTTTTTTTTTTCTTACAAAGTCTCATATTCCACTAACTTGTGTCAAAAAATAAAATCTCACATGAACTCACCATACCCCTCACGGAATCCAAATGCGTAAAAATTTTTAGACATTTATATTCCAGACTTCTTCTCACGCTTTAGGGCCCCTAGAATGCCAGGGCAGTATAAATACCCCACATGTGACCCCATTTCGGAAAGAAGACACCCCAAGGTATTCCGTGAGGGGCATATTGAGTCCATGAAAGATTGAAATTTTTGTCCCAAGTTAGCGGAAAGGGAGACTTTGTGAGAAAAAAAATATCAATTTCCGCTAACTTGTGCCAAAAATTTTTTTTTTCCGATGAACTCGCCATGCCCCTCATTGAATACCTTGGGGTGTCTTCTTTCCAAAATGGGGTCACATGTGGGGTATTTATACTGCCCTGGCATTCTAGGGGCCCTAAAGCGTGAGAAGAAGTCTGGGATCCAAATGTCTAAAAATGCCCTCATAAAATGAATGTGGGCCCCTTTGCGCATCTAGGCTGCAAAAAAGTGTCACACATGTGGTATCGCCGTACTCAGGAGAAGTTGGGCAATGTGTTTTGGGGTGTCATTTTACATATACCCATGCTGGGTGAGATAAATATCTTGGTCAAATGCCAACTTTGTATAAAAAATGGGAAAAGTTGTCTTTTGCCGAGATATTTCTCTCACCCAGCATGAGTATATGTAAAAAGACACCCCAAAACACATTGCCCAACTTCTCCTGAATACGGCGATACCACATGTGTGACACTTTTTTGCAGCCTAGGTGGGCAAAGGGGCCCACATTCCAAAGAGCACCTTTAGGATTTCACAGGTCATTTACCTACTTACCACACATTAGGGCCCCTGGAAAATGCCAGGGCAGTATAACTACCCCACAAATGACCCCATTTTGGAAAGAAGACACCCCAAGGTATTCCGTGAGGGGCATGGCGAGTTCCTAGAATTTTATATTTTTTGTCACAAGTTAGCGGAAAATGATGATTTTTTTTTTTTTTCTTACAAAGTCTCATATTCTACTAACTTGTGACAAAAAATAAAAACTTCCATGAACTCACTATGCCCATCACGAAATACCTTGGGGTGTCTTCTTTCCAAAATGGGGTCACTTGTGGGGTAGTTATACTGCCCTGGCATTTTAGGGGCCGAATGCGTGAGAAGTGGTTTGAAATCAAAATCTGTAAAAAATGGCCGGTGAAATCCGAAAGGTGCTGTTTGGAATGTGGGCCCCTTTGCCCACCTAGGCTGCAAAAAAGTGTCACACATGTGGTATCGCCGTACTCAGGAGAAGTTGGGCAATGTGTTTTTGGGTGTCATTTTACATATACCCATGCTGGGTGAGAGAAATATCTTGGCAAAAGACAACTTTTCCTATTTTTTTTATACTAAGTTGGCATTTGACCAAGATATTTATCTCACCCAGCATGGGTATATGTAAAATGACACCCCAAAACACATTCCCCAACTTCTCCTGAGTACGGCGATACCACGTGTGGCACTTTTTTGCAGCCTAGGTGGGCAAAGAGGCCCACATTCCAAAGAGCACCTTTCGGATTTCACCGGTCATTGTTTACACATTTTGATTTCAAACTACTTACCACACATTTGGGCCCCTAGAATGCCAGGGCAGTATAACTACCCCACAAGTGACCCCATTTTGGAAAGAAGACACCCCAAGGTATTCGCTGATGGGCATAGTGAGTTCATAGAAGTTTTTATTTTTTGTCACAAGTTAGTGGAATATGAGACTTTGTAAGAAGAAAAAAAAAAAAATCATAATTTTCCACTAACTTGTGACAAAAAATAAAAAGTTCTATGAACTCACTATGCCCATCAGCGAATACCTTAGGGTGTGTACTTTCCGAAATGGGGTCATTTGTGGGGTGTTTGTACTGTCTGGGCATTGTAGAACCTCAGGAAACATGACAGGTGCTCAGAAAGTCAGAGCTGCTTCAAAAAGCGGAAATTCACATTTTTGTACCATAGTTTGTAAACGCTATAACTTTTACCCAAACCATTTATTTTTTACCCAAACATTTTTTTTTATCAAAGACATGTAGAACAATAAATTTAGAGAAAAATTTATATATGGATGTCGTTTTTTTTGCAAAATTTTACAACTGAAAGTGAAAAATGACATTTTTTTGCAAAAAAAATCATTAAATTTCGATTAATAACAAAAAAAGTAAAAATGTCAGCAGCAATGAAATACCACCAAATGAAAGCTCTATTAGTGAGAAGAAAAGGAGGTAAAATTCATTTGGGTGGTAAGTTGCATGACCGAGCAATAAACGGTGAAAGTAGGGTAGGTCAGAAGTGTAAAAAGTGGCCTGGTCTTTAAGGGTGTTTAAGCTATAGGGGCTGAGGTGGTTAAGGTGAAAATGAGCCCGGTCCTTAAGGGGTTAATATAGTTCTTAATGGCATTGGCTGTATTTTTTAGGGTTGTTGTCATAATTTAACCCCTTAATGGTCGTCTTTTTTTTACGGCAGTTATTAATGGTCTTTATTCTAAAGTGATATATTTTTACGGCAGGGCTTCACAATAGGGTAGTGCATGCAGTGCTTAAATCTCCAAGCCCGAGCTGTCAGCTTACAGCTATGAGCTTGGGGATTATTTTGGTGACCAGTTTGATTGGTTCACATAGTTGTGATAGCTGTGATAAACCAATGACAGCAATCATAACCCCGCTATAAACAGTGGCCTCAGCAATCGTCTGTGTCCTTGCCTCTCCTATCACTCTGCTTTTGTGACAGGAGAGATGCTTATTCATTTACGGAAACCCAGGGTACAAGAATTTGTACAGATTTTTCCCCGTTCAGTTATTTTCAAATACTTAACATCATGGGCATTGCTTCATGCAAAAACACCAGCACTTTAAAAAAATAAAAAAAATTTATCCCCTTTGACAAATGGCAAAAAAGTCAAAATGGACAATTTACAGTTTTTTAGTCGCTTCACCTCACAAAAAAAAATCTATAAATAGTCTTACACATCCCAGAATGGAATCAATGAAAAGTGCAAATCACCCCACAAAAAATGAGCCCTCACACAGCTCCGTACACAAAAAATAAATAAGTTATGGGGGTCAGAATATGGCAATGCAAAGAAAAAATTAGTTTAACAGAATTAGAAAAAATAAAGTAGGTATTAAAATGTAAGAAAAACTATATGTATGTCGTATCGCTGTAATTGTACTGACCCCCAGAATAAAATTAACAGGTTTTACCACGTAGGAAACGGTGTTGAAAACCCCCATAAAACTGTGGTGGAATGGTGTTTTTTTTAATAATTTCACCCCATTTGGAATTTTTTCCTCCACTTCCCACCACATTGTATGCAACCGTAAATGGTGTCATTAGAAAGTGCATCTTGTCCCGGAAAAAAAAAAGCCCTCATGTGGCTATGAGAATGAAAAAATATAAATGTTATGGCTTTGGGAGGACTGTGAGTGAAAAACTGAATTACCCGGTCTTGAACAGGTTAAAATGTGGGGATAAAGCAAAAATTTGGAAAAAAGAGAACAATTAATGAGATGTTGTATATATTTTCCAAAAGACAAATAATGAGGCGGCACTCCAGCGTAGATAAAGGGTGTCAGACCCGTTTATAGGGGGAATAAACGGGTCTGACACCCTTTATCTACGTTGGAGTGCTGCCTCATTATTTGTCTTTTGGAGATTATCTATGGACTCTGTCGCCTACAGTTCATGGAGGATTGCACCCGATCTTCACAACTGCTGTGCTGCTGCTGCTTTTTTATATATATATATATATATATATATATATATATATTACAAAGAAAAAAATAAGGGGTTGGGTCAGCACAACCTGCCTGTAGGTGCAGATCACTATGGCGAAATACATATATAAACGGAAAATGCAAATGTGATCGCACACTACATCCAGCACTCTGCCCTCCATGCTGGATGAGACATTGGTTTATATTTTGGCCAAAGCATAGTAAGCCACTCACCGCGTCAAGGTCGTCTCATGAGTGGTCCCTAACTCTTGTTCCTACCTGTTCATGGGCCATGACAGCCACATAAAATCCAGGGAATGCAGGTCAGCATGCAAGCCAAGTACACTTTGCTTGTAACCCCGTCCGGTGCCATTACAGCTTTCATCGGATCCAGGGATGCAAGTACCAACATGCATGCTGAACCCACCATACACTTCTCCTGGAGCCAGATGGCTAATGGTAGGTTCTATACAAGCAGACTCAGTTTTATACTGACTTTAAAACCAGCCTCAAGGACAGATTAACTGGTCAGGTGTGCAATGACTCCAAGGAGATCGCCACGCCTCCAATATATACTACAAAGAAAAAAATAAGGGGTTGGGTCAGCACAACCTGCCTGTAGGTGCAGATCACTATGGCGAAATACATATATAAACGGAAAATGCAAATGTGATCGCACACTACATCCAGCACTCTGGCCCATGAACAGGTAGGAACAAGAGTTAGGGACCACTCATGAGACGACCTTGACGCGGTGAGTGGCTTACTATGCTTTGGCCAAAATATAAACCAATGTCTCATCCAGCATGGAGGGCAGAGTGCTGGATGTAGTGTGCGATCACATTTGCATTTTCCGTATATATATATATATATATATATATATATATATATACACTGCTCAAAAAAATAAAGGGAACACTTAAACAACACAATGTAACTCCAAGTCAATCACACTTCTGTGAAATCAAACTGTCCACTTAGGAAGCAACACTCAGTGACAATCAATTTCACATGCTGTTGTGCAAATGGGATAGACAACAGGTGGAAATTATAGGCAATTAGCAAGACACCCCCAATAAAGGAGTGGTTCTGCAGGTGGTGACTTGACCACTTCTCAGTTCCTATGCTTCCTGGCTGATTTTTTCTGTCATTTTTGAATGCTGCCGGTGCTTTCACTCTAGTGGTAGCATGAGACGGAGTCTACAACCCACACAAGTGGCTCAGGTAGTGCAGCTTATCCAGGATGGCACATCAATGCGAGCTGTGGCAAGAAGGTTTGCTGTGTCTGTCAGCGTAGTGTCCAGAGCATGGAGGCGCTACCAGGAGACAGGCCAGTACATCAGGAGACGTGGAGGAGGCCGTAGGAGGGCAACAACCCAGCAGCAGGACCGCTACCTCCGCCTTTGTGCAAGGAGGAACAGGAGGAGCACTGCCAGAGCCCTGCAAAATGACCTCCAGCAGGCCACAAATGTGCATGTGTCTGCTCAAACGGTCAGAAACAGACTCCATGAGGGTGATATGAGGGCCCGACGTACACAGGTGGGGGTTGTGCTTACAGCCCAACACCGTGCAGGACGTTTGGCATTTGCCAGAAAACACCAAGTTTGGCAAATTCGCCACTGGCGCCCTGTGCTCTTCACAGATGAAAGCAGGTTTACACTGAGCATGTGACAGACGTGACAGAGTCTGGAGACGCCGTGGAGAACGTTCTGCTGCCTGCAACATCCTCCAGCATGACCTTTTTGGCATTGGGTCAGTAATGGTGTGGGGTGGCATTTCTTTGGAGGGCCGCACAGCCCTCCATGTGCTCGCCAAAGGTAGCCTGACTGCCATTAGGTACCGAGATGAGATCCTCAGACCCCTTGTGAGACCATATGCTGGTGCGGTTGGCCCTGGGTTCCTCCTAATGCAAGACAATGCTAGACCTCATGTGGCTGGAGTGTGTCAGCAGTTCCTGCAAGACGAAGGCATTGATGCTATGGACTGGCCCGCCCGTTCCCCAGACCTGAATCCAATTGGGCACATCTGGGACATCACGTCTCGCTCTATCCACCAACGTCACGTTGCACCACAGACTGTCCAGGAGTTGGCAGATGCTTTAGTCCAGGTCTGGGAGGAGATCCCTCAGGAGACCGTCCGCCACCTCATCAGGAGCATGCACAGGCGTTGTAGGGAGGTCATACAGGCATGTGGAGGCCACACACACTACTGAGCCTCATTTTGACTTGTTTTAAGGACATTACATCAAAGTTGGATCAGCCTGTAGTGTGTTTTTCCACTTTAATTTTGAGGGTGACTCCAAATCCAGACCTCCATGGGTTAAAAAATTTGATTTCCATTTTTTTTTTTTGTGTGATTTTGTTGTCAGCACATTCAACTATGTAAAGAACAAAGTATTTCAGAAGAATATTTAATTAATTCAGATCTATGATGTGTTATTTTTGTGTTCCCTTTATTTTTTTGAGCAGTGTATATATGAGCCCTAGGAAACCTCAGGGTGTCATTTTACTAATTTTAGGGCTAATTGTAACATATTTACATAGTAACATAGTACATAAGGCCGAAAAAAGACATTTGTCCATCCAGTTCGGCCTGTCATCCTGCAAGTTGATCCAGAGGAAGGCAAAAAAAAACTGTGAGGTAGAAGCCAATTTTCCTCACTTTAGGGGAATAAAAAATTCCTTCCCGACTCCAATCAGCCAATCAGGCAATATTTGATTCATGTACAATCATTTTGGACACAAATCAATTTTTTTTTGAAAATTCACCAAATCGGACAAGAGACAAATTTCAAGATAATCTTTGCTGCTTTTTTATGCAAAAGAAAAAAGAAATTGATAAATATTTACATTTTACTTTAATTTCCATTTATGCCTTCATAAAATCTTGTTCCCTGGCTCATTAAAAAAAACATCAGTTCTCTTCTAAAATCAAATTTGTCTAGACAAGTCAAGTACTACCTTTTTATCCTAATATCTGGACATTACTATTTTATCTGACTAAAAATTGAGCTACTGTACTTGCATAAACATTAAAAAATTTAAGAAAAATCTGTTGCTCTTAATGCCACTTATGTTCTCCTATTCCTGACATACATCTGCAACACTTGCATTCTTGAAGATGTTGAGAAATTAATTTATGCATATGTCACATAGTGACAACCACTTATTAAGATGTTTTTCTCAGAAGCATCGCCAAATGCTGTATGCCAGTTTTCAAAGATTGAATTTATGCTTTTTTCCATGGCTGTCACTCCTAGGAACCGATCAGCTGTTTGAATGGCCTTTATATAGAATACCAAGCACAGCGTCCTGCATTGTATAGAAGCTGCGCCTGGTATTGCCGATCAGTCCCATTCACGTTAATACGAGTCAGTTGCACAAAAATGTAAAATAATAATAAGAACCTGCTGAATGGGCTCTGGGTTTACCTTAGCTCATGTGGAGTACCCTTCCCTCAGTGCCCATAAGTAGTTGAGTAAACAGGTACCGACATCCATAGACTTTCCAAGATGGCATTCTGTCTTTTCAGTTGGAGGCAGAATCACCATCTTGGAAAAGGTCTCCCCTGCATAAAGGAAACGGGACAGATCCGTTTTGCAGCCCATAGACTTCTATTATGACGGAATGAATAACGGAATGCCTCTAAAGGCATTCAGTCATAGAAATGCGTTATGGTCCGTGGTAGCAGAATCCATAACGTAATTCTGCTTTTACCACCAAACGAAGCGTGAATGAATTTCAAAATATGAAATTCACTCATCTCTAGTATTCAGGTCACCACAATGTGACAGTGTGCAATACTGTTGAGAATAAAGTAGACTATCACAACTTAAATTGCGTGTTTTAAATACCCAGAAAGGTTACTGTGCATTTCCAAAATATACCGGTACATACTTTGAGAAGTGCAGCAACTTTTACTGTGATCCCTGGCTCATCTGGGCATGCTCTCAAACCGCTCCTTTATTGGCCCAGAATTTTAAAGTCATTATATTAATAACTAACACTTTGGGCTATTTCCAGCACATTTGTGATAATATAAAAAAAAAAATGGGCTACACAGTTTTAATGTGAGTGATAATGATGGAGCTCCTCCAACCCATAAAATGCTGTGCTCTCTTTTATTATTGCATATAACGGTCTATACATTCTTGGGTCGTTGCTTAACAAACAGTGTATGGCTAATAATTTATTCAGGAGGGAGTATGAAAGACTCCCAGATGAATAATTACAAGAGGAAGTTCCAACCCACCCGAACATTCACTTTAACAGCATTTATTACTAAAGAAAGATAAAACATTGAGATTAGACAGGTTATCACATACAGCTTTAGTTCATTCAGTAAAGTAATTATAGCATAGAAGACAAAAATTCCTGCCACTGCTAATTTTGACTTCTGCACAATTTTCTTTTTAAATTGTAAATTATCTTTAATTAGCATTAATTAAATGTTTTACATGTAGCTGTTGAAACCGATTAAGTTTAAAGAAGCACTCCCACAAATATGTTTATTCTCTGACCTGTTAGAAAGGTACATGAGGTAAACTGTAGTGAAGGTAATGTTCTTACCAGTGACTGTATTTGTGAGATATAACCTCGCTTCTGATCCTCAGCTGTGTCAATGTCAGTCTCATAGGAATGAATAGAGAAATAACTGACTTTCTGTCCTGTGTCAGTTGGAGATCCAGAGGTCCATGGTTACGACCACCCTGTAATCCAGCAGTAGTGACCGTGCTTGCACACTATAGGAAAAAAAGCTGACTGTTCTGGTAGCCAGGACCGCAGCAGTGTGCATAGGACGGTGTTTTTTCCTATAGTGTACAAGCACGACCACCACTGCTGGATTACAGGGTGGTCGTAACCATGGAAACGAGCAGTGTATAATGTGATGGAAAAATGAATCAAGCCAGCAAAGGAGGCAATATGGACAATCACAATACATTAGTAAGTGCCTGTATTAACTTTATCTACATGATACAGGCCTTTTTCTGAAGTGAGACAAACCCTTTAACCCAACAGGTCCTGCAGGGTTTGAGGAATAAAAAAAGAAAAGAATAACCCTTTAAGGATATTTAACTTGTGTTATTTAATCAGGACACCTTCCTTTTTGTATGTCATACAAGGGTATATTCACACAAGGCAGATTTGTTATATAAATCTTTGCGACTGTCCCATTCATCTGAATAGGGCTTGCAGAATTACATGTGTCTGCCACAAAAAAAGCTAATTCAGATGAATGGAACTGAATTTCATTCACAAAAATTTTTGCACTAATATCTGCCACATGTGAATATTCCTTTAGGGTTCCCCTGGCCCTGATGGTCTGCCGAAGGAAATCTATGGGACTTATCGAGAATTATTAAGTCCCACCCACCCCTTTGTATTTTTAATGAATTCTTTTTGCACGGGTGCTCTCCCTCCCTTCCTGATGGAAGCTACTGTAGTACTTCTTTTTTAAAACCACACAAGGACCCCTTAGAGTGTAGGTCCTATCGCCTTATTAAATCAAACTGGTGTGAATACCCAGAGCAAATAAGTGTATAAAAGTATACATATCACAATTTAAAACTGGAGGAGTATACATCACAATAGGTGAACAAAAGAATCAATGTGAGCAACCAACTCAAGCAAACGTCATATTGAGGTGCGTGAATATATTATAGCTGCTTACACAGATAGGTGCTCTCACTAATACGTTATTCACCCTAATCACGGATTGGTAGATAGAGAAATTTATAGATATAGTGGGCACTCAATATCTGGGCATACATAATGGGTACAACATGTTTATTTACATAAAATCAATATAAAAGCAATATATGATAAAACAATATATAAAGAAACACAATTAAAATATAGATGATAGGAGGTTTGGTGTTAATAAAAGGTTATTTGTTAGATATTAGGCGGTTCATTCATTAAAACAAACTTCTATTATTACATTACATTAAAATAAATTCTGATACTGCTTGGTAAGGTGCGCTTGATAGGATCCTTATTGTTATATTCCAGTAAAAAAGTTATTTTTTAGTCTTGGTTATATAACATATGTTCTTTGATATCGCAATCACCACTATAGAAGATCCATTCCAGTCAATTTGGGTATAAGTCCTTATTGGGGGTTATTGTATGCAGTTAGTTTATTAATACTCACTGCTTGCTGCTCAGTTTTCTGTAGTCTGGCCGTGGCGGTGTCCCACCACAGGTCAGTGCACTCATCCCTCTTCCTTTACCCAGTGGCGTGTGTCTGCCGATGGTATCCTTCGGCGCTGTGGCTGCGATGGTCCGGACCTTCTTCCAGTTTCGATTCAGCATCCCACGTGTTCGGGGCGTCCCACGTGATCTAGAAGCTATGCAATTTGCGTGGTTTAGGCTCCTTATGTTTTCCGGAGGCGGTAACAACCTCCGTGCAGATATTTCTAGGAGTCTTATTATTATTAGCCGGCTATATGTTTCAGCAATGTTGCTCTAGCATTTCTTCTGATATAGGGATCTCATCCACTCCTGCTATACACGTTTCGAGGCTGCCCACCTCTTCATCAGTAGCTACAGATTTTTTAAGTCATTATATTAATAACTAACACTTTGTGCTATTTCCAGCACATTTGTGATAATATAAAAAAAAAAGTGGGCTACAGAGTTTTTATGTGAGTGATAATGATGGAGCTCCTCCAACCCATAAAATTCTGTGCTCTCTTTTATTATTGCATATAACGGTCTATACATTCTTGGGTCTTTGCTTAACAAACAGTGTATGGCATATTGACTAAATATGGACAAAGCGCCAAGCAATTAATGAATAATATAAGAAAATTAGACACCGGCATCCTAAAGAGGATTGACTAAAAAGTGCATAGGTGCAAGTCAAATCCTAAACAATAGATTCGACGCAAAAACCATAGTTAGCAGTACTGAAAGCTGTCCCATAAGGATAAAGCCAAAACAAAAAGTTCAGCAAGAGAGACAATTGTCCGCCTGAAGAGTCCTCACTTACCCAACGCGTTTCATCAGGGGAAGCATTCCTGGCAAAACACGTTGTGTGAAGGCAATGAAGAGACACAGGATCTGCCCTCCTCATCCTGAAGACACAGAGCTGACAGACTGGAGGAGTTCTGCAGAGCATTGCACAAGAATAGGTAGGGGGATGATCCTGTGTATATCAACAGTGTCATTGTACAGCTGGGACATGATGCGGAGTATCCCAGCAGTCAGACATTGCACTCAGGGCAGTACTTTTATTCATTCCCTTTGCAGAGCAGGGGGAGGGAAAGTATTTTTTTGACGCCCACAAATATTCATGAGGAAAACCTCAGAGATTGTTGTTATATGCAGGTAAACAAAGGGCTAGAAGACAACTATGAAAGTGAGGAAATATAATTATTTTTGCGTAAAACTTGATTAGCTTATGTATATATTGCTGACCATCATATTTACATTGCTATATTTTTTTAGTTTTTCATAACTGGGACCCCAGATCAGTATGGGTTTATGCCTGGCAAATCTACATCAGAAAACATTGGTCTGGTTCAAGTACTGACTCAGATAGGGACTAGGTAGGGTGTGGACTGGGCCATAGCCTCCCTCGATACGGTAACTGTGAGGCCTAGTGTCTCTCCTCTTCCTTCTTGTTGTCTTTTGGTGTTCTCACCTACTAAATCCATGACACCTATTGAAGTGAATGAGTCTGCAAAAAATGCGGATCGGTACTTTTTGTACAATCATCTGCATGGCCCTAATTCTGATGGCTATCCTCTTTAACTGATATATAGGCTTCTATAAAAAAAAAAAGTTATGCTGTATGGTCCGGATTCCATCAAGGAGATTTCTTGACAGAAACATCAGATGTATACATTCAACAAATTCCACTGGGCATCCATAATACAAAAAAAAACTGTACACGGTATATGCGGTGTGTGTAATATACAGGTGAAACTCGAAAAATTTGAATATCGTGCAACGTTTATTTATTTTAGTAATGCAACTTAAAATGTGAAACTAACATATGACATAGACTCATTACATGCAAAGCGAGATATTTCAAGCCTTTATTTGTTATAATTTGGATGATTATGGCTTACAGCTTATAAAACCCCAAAGTCACAATTTTGAGGTACCCTTTGCTCAGGGGGTATGGATTAACTAGCTGACTAGAGGGTGACACTTTCAGCCTAGAATATTAAACCTTTTCACAAAATTCTAATTTTAAGCTGCATTAAATCAATTCCTTTTAATTTCCATTACTGAAATAAATGGACTTTTGCACGATATTCAAATTTTTCGAGTTTCACCTGTATATATTTCCCCAGATGTCTCCATGACAGCACATCCCGAGACTGACTTTCCTCTGATAGGACAGGAAAAACACAGTATTAAATTCCCTCGCCTTCCCTCCACCACCAGTGTTTCTCCTGTCCTGCCAGGGGAAGGAGGTTTCAAAGAGGTGCTGGGAGAACATTTATTTTTTTATTTTATTTTATATCGGTGCAACTTTACCAGGCTGGGGGTTGGATTCGGGGTCTGGCTCTCTCTCCCTCCATCAAGTAATATTGAAGGGATGGAGCCCGTGTAAAGGTCCACACCCTTGGTGGAGACACTATCGGCGCAACTGAACAACCAGGTAAGTATTAAATTCAAACTTCTCTTTAATCAAGGTTGACAACGTGTTTTGGAGCAAACAAGCAATGCTTTTGAGCCTTTCGGGTTCTGAGGAATCCATCCTACTCAGATTAGGCTTATCTGAGACGGTAGTAAAGACCCTACTACTTAGCAGGAAGACTAATACATCAAAAGCTTACTTAAAAGTATGGAAAAAGTTTGCTTCCTGGAGGGGAGAGAGATTCTGTCAATCATCGCATAATATCCCTCTCGTCTTGAAATTCCTGCAGGAGGGTCTAGACTTGGGTCTAGCACCAAATACCCTTAAAGTTTAGGTCTCAGCTCTAAGTGCCCTGTACAAAACCTGTCTCACTGACGTGCCTTGGGTAGCCAGGTTTTTAAAGGCAGCCGATTAGGATTAGGCCTACAATAAGAAATTTGGTAGCTCCTTGGAATTTGAACACAGTTTTGTTATCTGTTTCATCTTCTCCTTTCAAGCCTTTAGAATCTCTATCCATCAAATGGCTCACACTTAAGACCATTTTCTTAGTAGCCATATCTTCAGCTAGACAGGTCTTTGAGCTCCAGGCCCTTTCCATCCAGCAACCTTTTCTAATAGTTTTTGAAGATAAGTTAGTCTTCAAACTAGATCCCAGTTTGTTACCGAAAGTGGTTAACTCTTTTCATAGGTCCCAAGATATTGTGATACCGTTATTTTGCGCCAACCCTACAAATGACCAGGAAGCTGCATGTCATAATTTAGATGTCAGACGTTCAGTTCTACAGTATCTTAAGGTCCCAAAAAATTGGAGTATACAGTGCTGCCCATAATTATTCATACCCCAGGCAAATTTTGACTTAAAGTTACTTTTATTCAACCAGCAAGTAATTTTTTTTATGGGAAATGACATAGGGGTCTCCCAAAAGATAATAAGACTATGTACAAGAGGCATTATTGTGGAAAAAATAACATTTCTCAGCTTTTATTTACATTTGAGCAAAAAGTGTCCAGTCCAAAATTATTCATACCCTTCTCAATAATCAATAGAAAAGCCTTTATTGGCTATTACAGCAATCAAACGCTTCCTATAATTGCAGACCAGATTTTTGCATGTCTCCACAGGTATTTTTGCCCATTCATCTTTAGCAATGAGCTCCAAATCTTTCAGGTTGGAGGGTCTTCTTGACATCACCCTGATCTTTAGCTCCCTCCACAGATTCTCAATTGGATTCAAGTCTGGACTCTGGCTGGGCCACTCCAAAACGTTAATGTTGTTGTCTGCTAACCATTTCTTCACCACTTTTGCTGTGTGTTTTGGGTCATTGTCATGCTGAAATGTCCACTGGTACCCAAGGCCAAGTTTCTCTGCAGACTGCCGGATGTTGTCGTTGAGAATCCTCATGTATTGCTCTTTTTTCATGGTGCCGTTTACTGTGATTAGGTTCCCTGGTTCATTGGCCGAAAAACACCCCCAAAAGCAATAGACACAGCCGGAATTTCTTCTCTTTCAAAATAAAGAGAAAAAAGAAGAATGAAATAAAAATGTAACCTGTCATAAATGCAACCTGTCATTCTTCAAGTTTTTCAAGTTTATTAACCATATCTTGTGATACAAGAGACTACGAACCTCCATATAAGGACAAAAGATAACCTAGAATGTAAATATTGAACACTTGATAAAAACTGAGAGTAAGGACTTTGGCCGATGAGAAGAATCCATATATATGATATATACAGGGAGTGCAGAATTATTAGGCAAATGAGTATTTTGACCACATCATCCTCTTTATGCATGTTGTCTTACTCCAAGCTGTAGTAAGACAAAATTAAGCATATTAGGTGATGTGCATCTCTGTAATGAGAAGGGGTGTGGTCTAATGACATCGACACCCTATATTAGGTGTGCATAATTATTAGGCAACTTCCTTTCCTTTGGCAAAATGGGTCAAAAGAAGGACTTGACAGGCTCAGAAAAGTCAAAAATAGTCAGATATCTTACAGAGGGATGCAGCACTCTTAAAATTGCAAAGCTTCTGAAGCGTGATCATCGAACAATCAAGCGTTTCATTCAAAATAGTCAACAGGGTCGCAAGAAGCGTGTGGAAAAACCAAGGCGCAAAATAATTGCCCATGAACTGAGAAAAGTCAAGCGTGCAGCTGCCAAGATGCCATTTGCCACCAGTTTGGCCATATTTCAGAGCTGCAACATCACTGGAGTGCCCAAAAGCACAAGGTGTGCAATACTCAGAGACATGGCCAAGGTAAGAAAGGCTGAAAGACGACCACCACTGAACAAGACACACAAGCTGAAACGTCAAGACTGGGCCAAGAAATATCTCAAGACTGATTTTTCTAAGGTTTTATGGACTGATGAAATGAGAGTGAGTCTTGATGGGCCAGATGGATGGGCCCGTGGCTGGATTGGTAAAGGGCAGAGAGCTCCAGTCCGACTCAGACGCCAGCAAGGTGGAGGTGGAGTACTGGTTTGGGCTGGTATCATCAAAGATGAGCTTGTGGGGCCTTTTCGGGTTGAGGATGGAGTCAAGCTCAACTCCCAGTCCTACTGCCAGTTTCTGGAAGACACCTTCTTCAAGCAGTGGTACAGGAAGAAGTCTGCATCCTTCAAGAAAAACATGATTTTCATGCAGGACAATGCTCCATCACACGCGTCCAAGTACTCCACAGCGTGGCTGGCAAGAAAGGGTATAAAAGAAGAAAATCTAATGACATGGCCTCCTTGTTCACCTGATTTGAACCCCATTGAGAACCTGTGGTCCATCATCAAATGTGAGATTTACAAGGAGGGAAAACAGTACACCTCTCTGAACAGTGTCTGGGAGGCTGTGGTTGCTGCTGCACGCAATGTTGCTGGTGAACAGATCAAAACACTGACAGAATCCATGGATGGCAGGCTTTTGAGTGTCCTTGCAAAGAAAGGTGGCTATATTGGTCACTGATTTGTTTTTGTTTTGTTTTTGAATGTCAGAAATGTATATTTGTGAATGTTGAGATGTTATATTGGTTTCACTGGTAAAAATAAATAATTGAAATGGGTATATATTTGTTTTTTGTTAAGTTGCCTAATAATTATGCACAGTAATAGTCACCTGCACACACAGATATCCCCCTAAAATAGCTAAAACTAAAAACAAACTAAAAACTACTTCCAAAAATATTCAGCTTTGATATTAATGAGTTTTTTGGGTTCATTGAGAACATGGTTGTTGTTCAATAATAAAATTAATCCTCAAAAATACAACTTGCCTAATAATTCTGCACTCCCTGTATAGAAGCCCCATGGGCAGCACAGCACATCATAGAAATGAATGGGTCCGCAATTCCATTCCTCAAAATGCGGAACAGAATTGCGGACGTGTGAATGGAACCTCAGGATGTGCTGTCATGGAGACTTCCAGGAAACCGGATTACCGGTGAGTGTAATACATATGCACCGTGAGCTTTCCAGGCACCTATGTATTAGGGATCGACCGATATTGATTTTTTAGAGCCGATACTGATAACCTGTGCACTTTTAGGCCCAAAGGCGATAACGTATACCAATATTCTGTGCATTTTCATTTTTGAAAAAAATTAAATAAAAATTAATTACATTTCTGTTACGGTGTTCACCACATAGGAGATTTATATATATATATATATATATATATATATATATATATATATATTAATAGTTTGGACTTTTCGGACATGGCAATATGTGATATGTTTATTTATTTACGGTTTGTATATTTTATATGTAAAATTGGGAAAGGGGGTGATTTATACTTAATATTCTTTTTTTGTTTTACTTTTTATTTAATAATTATTTCCCCCCTTAGGGGCTAGAACCTGGGATCTTTTAATCCCTTGTCCTATTCACCCTAATAGAGCTCTATTAGGGTGAATAGGATCTCACACTTTCCCTGCTGCCATGTGCCTTGTGCACACAGCAGCAGAGAGATTACTATGGCAGCCAGGGCTTCAGTAGCGTCCTGGCTGCCATGGTAACCGATCAGAGCCCCAGGATTACACTGCTGGGGCCCCGATCAGAAGCTACCACTGCCACCAATGAAGAGAAGGGGACCCTGTGGCCACTGCCACCAATGATTTTAATTTTTAATACTGGGGTTGGGGGGGGAGCACTGAACCACCAATGATTTTAATACTGGGGTTGGGGGGGCGCACTGCGCCACAAATGATAATTATTGTTTAATACAGGAGGCGGGTGTGTCGGCGTAGAATCACATAGCCGGCACCCTGCCTCTGACAGGAAGCTGTGATCAGCGGCAGCAGTTAAACCCTCAGGTGCGGCAGCTTCCTGTCGTATAGGCTGGGCACCACCTCCTGTATTTGTATTAAATGTTAATTATCATTGGTGGCGCAGTGCCACTGGCCCCTCCTCCAGTCTCTCCTCATTGGCAGCACGGCACAGGGGGGAGGGAGAGAGTGACTCCTTCTCACCTGTGCTGCTGAGGGAACATGAGCGCGCTGACGGCAACGTGGTTAGATGCCGATAACTTTAAAAATCGTGAATATCGGCCGATAATATCAGTAACTCCGATAATCTGTCGATCCCTACTATGTATACGTCCACTACAAACGCAGTTTGCAAAGACTCTAATGTTAGCAGAGGTGAAAACCTGGTATGATGCAAGGCAAGTAGTTCACTGGCATTTCTAAAGATCAATGTTAGCTTCAGAAATGGCCTAATCAAAAACTGCTTTCTCAAGAAATGTGAGTTTACTGTTGTCTTGTGAAATTAGGGCTGTTCACTTATAAACAGTGACAACTCTGGTCCTTTTAAGAAGATAGCCAGTATGCATAGGTTATGGTGTGTGACAGATCCATCTGTATAGACCTATATTGCTTGTTCGTCTGTTTGCCTTCATTTCGCTGGATTTCCTGTCCGTAGGCCCCTGTTCGTGTGTTTCCCCAAATACCGATTGAAACTACCGAACGGACGGCCACCCAGGAGAGGAGTGTGCTGATAGTTAACCTAAATGGCCTCATTGTTCACAAAGGACTCAAACTAACTTGAACTCCTGGTCTAATTCGTGCCAGATGTGAGATGTTAAATGTCTGTGTATTGAAAAGGGTTGTGACATTGTATGTTTAAATGGTGATTTCTGTTCTGTTGTCCCCACATGTGTATTGGTGATTTCCCTCTGTCTTGAGAGATAATTGGATTACTCCTCGGGTGTCTCCAGGGCAGAGAGGAGGAAACCATGATGCATTGTGGGGATGTATTGTCTCTGTATTGCTGCATGTCTGTCCTGTGTCACAGTCTCCATTGTGGTCCCCCAGGGGCGTGTCCACCAGATGGGGACCTGCATAAATACGGGCGGGTAGCCCTCAATAAAACATTCCTGTTTGACCTTCAAGACGGAGCTTGGTCTCGTTTGTGGAGGGATTTATTATTGGGACAGCGCTTTCGTTTATTGCTAGCTGTGAAAGGAGTTTGACGATCGGCTGGATTAAAAACTACATTTCTGGAGAAAGGGGATTATTCACTAAACGGCGGCTTCATTTACCTGGCGGTGAGTGTCGTAACAATTGGTGGCAAGCAACGGGATGAATCCCACCGCCCAGAAGGCCAGCTACAAATCCCAGGGTGGAAATGCAGTATGAGGAATTAAGGCGTGCTACCCTTAAAGATATATTGGAACGCAGAGGACGATCAGCGAGTAATCTCAAGAAGAGAGAGATTATTTCTATGTTATTGGAGATGGATGCAGCACAGGGAACGGAGAGAGCTAATGTGCCTGGCATACTGGATTTAACACCCGAGGAGGTACAATTTAACTGGGCAGTCCAGATAAGGCTGGCACACCTTGGCCCCAACCCTGCAGCAGATATTGTGGTCCAGGTGCAAGCAGCAGTAGCAGCACAACAGGCGCTCCAGGGAAGAGGAGCTGCAGCAGCAGAAGTACCCCATAATAATAATGGAAGGAGAAAGGTACCTTTTGCTGCATTTAGACATTTTGTGGAAACGGAGGGAGAGATTGACGGGTTCCTGGCCGATTTTGAAAGGCAGTGTGCCTTACACCAGGTACCCGCAGAGGGATGGGTCACTATCCTCTCTGGGAAATTATCCGGTGAGGCTTTTCGGGCCATCCCAGAGGAGGAAATTACAAGTTACCGGGCAGTAAAAGATGCCCTTTTGGCCAGATACGCTGTCACCCCTGTGGTGTACCGGCGGCGATTCCGGGACACTAACAAGCAGGCTGGCGATTCTTATGTGGAGTGGGCATGCAGGGTACACCGCACCGCAGCCCACTGGATGGCAGGGTGCCAAGCGGTAACTGGGGAAGAGGTGCTGCAAGTATTTTTGTTGGAGCACTGCTTTGATCGGTTACCTGCAGGAGTCAGAGAGTGGGTTAGGGACCGCAAACCCGCTACCTTACCTGAAGTTGCTCGTCTGGCCGATGAATACACAGATGCACGAAGACTAGACCAGACAGCAGCCAAGGCCCCTACCCGAGTGGAGTACAAACCGGCAGCACCTCCAACCACTACTGTGTATCACCCCCACAATACCACCAGCGAACAATTATGTTCAGCCAGCTCGGTTCAACGCCCGGGATTACTCTCAGCCTATCCGGTGCTATGGGTGCAAACAGTTGGGGCACAAGAGACCGGAGTGCCCATTGAACAATACCAACCAAGCGCAGTCGTGGAGAAAACCAGCCGGCGGAAATCAGCAGCCACCCCAGCCTTCCGCTCACTGTCTTGAGCAGGAGGAATTTTGGGGTATACTACATGAGGTGGATCCAGTACAAGCAGCCCAGCAGGATAACCGGCAGCAGCACAGGCAGACCGTTGGACTAAATGGCAAAGTGGTCACTGGTCTGAGAGACACCGGAGCCACTATGACCCTGCTCCAAAAGAACCTTGTTTCGGAACACCAACACACTGGAAATACTGTGGCAGTGAGGGTAGCAGGAGGCGCCGTGTTCCGTCTACCTGTTGCCCGGGTTCATTTGGATTGGGGAGTGGGCTCTGGACATGTGAATGTGGGGGTTATGAAAGACTTGCCTGCTGATGTCTTGCTCGGGAATGACCTGGCCCCTTTGGTTTCTTCTTATGCTCCAATGGGACCTGCTGATGTCAACCCAGTGACTACCCGGGCCCAGACCAGTGTTGCTGGAACCAGCCCACCTGCCGCTGAGACCCAGGTAAGACCCGATTCCCCGACTGATACCCCAGGACAGACCTTTGCTAGCTGGGATTCCCCAGAGGAGTTTGGTAGGGAAACTCAGGCAGATCCGACTCTCCAGAAGTATAGAAACAGAGCAGATACTGGAGAGGAAGGAGTAGATGGGGAGCGGTATGAATGGGTGGGGGACAGGTTATATAGGATCCCTAAACCGTCCCAGAAAAGTGTTGCCCATCCGCCGAATCGACAGCTGGTGGTGCCCGCAAAATACCGGCAGGAGATTCTGCGGATAGGGCATGCTGTTCCATTAGCCGGACATCTAGGGTCCCGCCGCACAGCCTATAGGATCATGCAGAACTTCTTTTGGCCAAATTTTAATCAGGCTGTGCGGATATATTGTAGTACGTGTGACACTTGTCAACGGGTAGGAAAGCGGGGGGACCACCCCAGAGTTAGGCTTATTTCTATGCCTATCATTGGGGAGCCCTTTGCCCCCATAGCCGTTGACATTGTGGGTCCACTGGCCAGGGCTAGTCCATCCGGTAAGAAGTATATTCTCACCGTGGTGGACTATGCCACTCGCTATCCAGAGGCAGTAGCGCTGTCTAATATAGAGGCAGAGACAGTTGCTGATGCCCTGGTTAGGATTTTTACTAGAGTCGGGTTCCCTAAGGAGATTCTCTCTGACCAGGGAACCCAATTTACCGCTGTGCTCACCCAGCAACTGTGGAGGGTGTGCGGCATTAAACCGATACTTAGTACCATCCACAGACTAACGGCCTCTGCGAGCGATTTAATGGCACCCTCAAACAGATGTTGAGGACCTTTTCTGACACTTGCAGAGACTGGGAGCGATTCCTGCCTCATCTGTTGTTTTCTTACAGAGAGGTGCCCCAGGAGTCTACTGGGTTCTCCCCCTTTGAGTTGCTCTATGGGAGGAGGGTCCGCGGACCCCTAGATCTCATTAGAGGCCACTGGGAGGGGGAGACAGAGCAGGAAGGGACCCCCATAGTACCGAATGTCCTGGAACTCCGGGACCGCATGGAGAAACTGTCCCTGATGGTAAGAGAGAATCTCCAGGTGGCCCAGGGGAGACAGAAGAGATGGTACGATCGGGGTGCCCGGCAGCGAGTCTTCCAGGTTGGGCAGAAAGTGCTAGTGCTCAAACCTGTGAAGGCGAACAAGATGCAAGCATCTTGGCAGGGCCAGTATAAGGTGTTAGCTCAGGTGTGTGATACTACCTACCTTATAGCCAGCTGTTCAGATGAAAGGATCCAGCGATCCTTTCATGTGAACATGCTAAAGGAGTATCAGGAGAGACCGGAGGATGTCGCTGCAGTATGTGCCCCTGCTGCAGACGATACAGAGAGTTTACCCTTACCCGATTTGTTAGAGAGGGACTCCCAGACGGACCTTACTAGTCTTGTACAGCTAGGGGATAGATTAAGCCCCACAGAGAAGGGACAGGCAAGACAGCTTCTGTGGGAGAAGCAGGCGACGTTCTCCCAAGAGCCTGGCTACACTACCCTAGCTGTACATAAGATAGAGACCCCTGGACAGAACCCCCTGCGACAGCCCCCTTACCGTATCCCTGAAGCAGTCCGAGAAGGAATGCGGAAGGAGATACAGGAGATGACCCAGCTTGGGGTCATCGAACACTCCGATAGCCCTTGGGCTTCGCCTGTAGTCCTGGTGCCTAAGAAAGATGGGACCACCCGGTTCTGTGTCGACTACAGGTGGCTCAACGAGCGGACCACCACTGACGCCTACCCGATGCCCCGGGTAGACAAATTATTAGATCGTATTGCCAGGGGACGCTATCTGACCACCATAGACCTCTGTAAAGGCTATTGGCAGATTCCCTTGGCCGAGGATGCTATCCCCAAGTCGGCCTTCGTCACCCCATTTGGCTTGTACCAATTTAAGGTCATGCCATTTGGGATGAAGAATGCCCCGGCTACCTTTCAGCGTATGGTTGATAGACTTCTCAATGGATTCCAGGAATTTGCTTGTGCATACCTGGATGACATTGCGATCTACAGTGGGTCCTGGGAGGAACACCTAGTACATGTAGGGGTAGTTTTGGACAAAATTCGGGCTGCTGGCCTGACATTGAAGCCAGAGAAGTGCCATCTAGGCATGGCTGAAGTGCAATACCTGGGTCACAGAGTGGGGTGTGGGAGCCAGAGACCGGAGCCGGCTAAGATAGAGGCAGTAGCTAACTGGCCCACACCTATCACTAGGACCCAGGTGTTAGCCTTCCTAGGGACAGCAGGGTATTACAGACGCTTTGTCCCAGACTACAGCACTATTGCTAAGCCCCTGACTGACCTGACCAAGAAAAATCTCCCTAAGCAGGTCCTGTGGTCTCCGGGTTGTGAAGCTGCGTTTCAAGCACTCAAACAGGCTCTTGTAAATGCCCCTGTCCTGGCTGCCCCAGTCCCTAACAAACGTTTTCTCGTCCATACAGATGCTTCCATGTATTGGCTGGGGGCTGTGCTGAGCCAGGTCGGGGAAGATGGAGGAGAGCACCCTGTCGCATATCTCAGTAGAAAGCTGTTACCCCGAGAAGTGAGTTATGCGGCAGTGGAGAAGGAATGCTTGGCCCTGGTCTGGGCATTGAAAAAGTTAAGCCCTTATTTGTATGGACAGGAATTTTCCCTTGTGACGGACCACAATCCCCTTGTCTGGCTTAACCGGGTCTCGGGAGACAATGGTAGACTGCTGCGGTGGAGTTTAGCTTTACAACCGTATAACTTCACCATCAGCTACCAACCCGGTAAGCAGAATGGGAATGCAGATGGATTGTCCCGGCAACCGACATTCTTGCTACCTCCTAGTCCGGTCATCCCCAAGTTGACCCGACAAAGGGTCAAGCCGGGTCTGCCGGAGTGTCCCACAAGGGGGGAGCCGTGTGACAGATCCATCTGTATAGACCTATATTGCTGGTTCGTCTGTTTGCCTTCATTTCGCTGGATTTCCTGTCCGTAGGCCCCTGTTCGTGTGTTTCCCCAAATACCGATTAAAACTACCGAACGGACGGCCACCCAGGAGAGGAGTGTGCTGATAGTTAACCTAAATGGCCTCATTGTTCACAAAGGACTCTAACTAACTTGAACTCCTGGTCTAATTCGTGCCATTGTGAGATGTTAAATGTCTGTGTATTGAAAAGGGTTGTGACATTGTATGTTTAAATAGTGATTTCTGTTCTGTTGTCCCCACATGTGTATTGGTGATTTCCCTCTGTCTTGAGAGATAATTGGATTACTCCTCGGGTGTCTCCAGGGCAGAGAAAAGGAAACCATGATGCATTGTGGGGATGTATTGTCTCTGTAGTGCTGCATGTCTGTCCTGTGTCACAGTCTCAATTGTGGTCCCCTAGGGGCGTGTCCACCAGATGGGGACCTGCATAAATACGGGCGGGTAGCCCTCAATAAAACATTCCTGTTTGACCTTCAAGACGGAGCTTGGTCTCGTTTGTGGAGGGATTTATTATTGGGACAGCGCTTTCGTTTATTGCTAGCTGTGAAAGGAGTTTGACGATCGGCTGGATTAAAAACTACATTTCTGGAGAAAGGGGATTATTCACTAAACGGCGGCTTCATCTACCTGGCGGTGAGTGTCGTAACATGGTGCTACTGAAAATCTGTCCCAGGAAATCTGGTCTAGAGAAAGGGATGATCTTCCGGACACCGTTTATGAACACAATTTCCGATTAAAGGTGCCACTGATCACCCGATGAACTAGAAAAAGTTCATTCATTGGGTTAACCCATGGTTTATGCTGACGCAAATCCACATTTCTGGGCAGCAAATCCTGCTCTTTGAACAGCAATCTTCTCCACAGAAACCACAAATCTTTATGAAGATGAGTGGTTGCAGTAGCGATCCTTTCCCCCATACAGAGGAGATCATTGCAGGAGCAGGAAGTTAATGGGAATGGTTGCTTTCCTTTAATGGCCTGCTCATTCGGCAAATGTAAAGGCACTTTTAGCTAGAAGATTTACCGTACATACAGCACAAGATACACTGAAAAAGGTTGATACAAAGGTAAAGCAACAAGGAGTACAGTAGTAGATGAATTGGCCAATTTAATAATATCTTATGGCGTTGTCTATGTATTGACTGTAATTTATGATTAATTTAATTGATGAAGTCAAATTTAAAAAAAACTAAATTATAGTTATTCTAATTTTTGCAACACTTTGATATATTTTATATATACTATATACATATTATGTATAAATAGTGTAGATTGATATTTTATATTTCAGATGGTTAAAGGGATTGTCCGGGCTACAAATATTGATGACCTATCCTCAGGAGAGGTCATCAATATCAGATCAACAAGAGTCCAACTCCTGCCAACCGTGCTGATCAGCTGTTTGAAAGGTGCCACAACATATATGCGAGCTCTACATCCTCTTCAGATCTGCGCATCGTCTACTATGCAGTGATGCATTGTAATTACAGCAGTTCGTCCTATTTTAGTGAATGGGAAAGGAAGCGGTAATTACACTGTACCGCTGCTATAAGGTGTGCAGGTAACCCATTAATATTACACACATATAGTATAAACTCAATCTTTATTATTTAAAAGAGGACAATTGAATACATAATACAGCAAAAAAATGTATATAGTGGTAGCAGTGCAGGAATGTACTGCGACAAGTATAAAACCACCATCCCCCTGAAGAAGCGAGGCGAAACGCTCGTCGGGTTGGTGCCATCATCCTCTCTCCTCTCCTGGTCAGTAATTGCTTGCTTTATGCCTATTATTACCCATTGCCCATTGTTTATGGTTGCATCTATGTTAGCACACTTGTGATGTACTTGGAGACTCCAGAGGCGACTCCATGTCTAACTTATAGGCAAAGACACTGCAATGGGTAGGACTAGTTATTATGGCATAACGGTCAAGGTCTTAAATTGCTAACTATTTATACCTTTATATGCGATTTCTACACAACATTTGTTAAGTGTTAATTGTTGGTGTGCAATCTTTCCATTGACTGCGCAAAACGAACCATATGGTGGTTTTATACTTGTCGCAGTACATTCCTGCACTGCTACCACTATATGCATTTTTTTGCTGTATTATGTATTCAATTGTCCTCTTTTAAATAATAAAGATTGAGTTTTGTGTGTAATATTAATGGGTTATCTGTTTGAGTGACACACATATTCTACCATTGACATCAACGTATTGGTTGTTATAAGGTGTGCAGGTAAATATTGAAGAACGCAGAGCTTGCATGTGCGCCGTGGCCCTTTCTAACAGCTGATCGTCAGGGGTGCTTGCAGCTGGACCCCCAACGATCTGACACTGAAGAGCTATCCTAGGTCTGTGATGGCTAACCTCCAGCACTCCAGCTGTGGTAAACCTAGATCTCCCAACATGCACACTTGCTTGGCTGTTCTCAGAACTTTATAGAAATGAATGGAGCATGCTGGGAGTCGTAGTTTCACCACAGCTAGAGTGCCGGAGGTTAGTCATCACTATCCTAGGTTATCAAAATCTGTAGCCTGGACAACCCTTTTAATTTCCTCCCTAACAATAGTAATACATAAGTATTTCAGTCTATATGGTGTGTGTCTGTACTATATATTTATGGTATATTTTTCGCCTGTAATGACATGGAATTTTCTTCACCTTGATGCCAGGGTTTTACAGCACTTCCTAAGTATTAGAATACAGCATACAGTTTTGTCTTCTGCAATAGTTTTAACTAGAGATGAGCGAATCGAAGCTGACAAAGTGGAATTTCGATCAAAATTTCAGGAAAAATTTGATTCGCAGGAAAGCCGAATTTCCTCATGCTTCGTGGTAACGAATCGCTTTTTTTCCTAAAATGGCTGCTGCACATATGAGGACATGGAGAAAGGAACTCTGGGAAGGCGGGATAACCCATAATACCATGCATGCAGCCAATCAGCAGCCAGCCCTGAGATGTCACAGCCCTATAAATAGTGGAAGCCATCTTAGATTCTGTCATTTACCAGTGTACTTAGTGCAGGAAGAGACGTCTGAAGGCACTGGGGACAGTGTTAGTAAAAAGGTCATTGTGCTAAAAAAAAACTATTAACAAGTGCAGGAAAAGATTATTCAGGGTGTAGGGAAAGGATAGGGAGGAATCATTCCACAGCGTTTATGTTGAACAGGGTTCAGTCGGGGAGGTTACAGCCTGGGTAATAGGAACAATCCGATTCCACCTTGCTGCACTGATCGGGGATCCAAATTGCCATTATACAGCTCTGTAATTCCAGCAAACCGTTCTTATTAGGGTGCAAGTGCTGTTTGTTACAGCAATTAACAATTTTCCCTAGTGCGGTGCAGTCATATGTTCTAAAGCATTTTTTGGCTTGTATTAGTGGCAAAAAAAGGGCTTATTCGCTGTTGTGTGGTGAAGTGCCCTTTTTGTCGTGTATTAGTGGCAAAAGTAAAATATATTTGCCACTCAGCGGTGCTGTTATCTGTTGTAGAGCCTTTTGTGGCGTGTATTAGTGGAAAAAGAAAAATATATTTGCTGCTCAGCGGTGCAGTTATCTGTTGTAAAGCCTTTTGTGGCGTGTATTAGTGGGGGAAAAAAGGGCTTATTAGCTGTTGTGGGGTGAAGTGAGAAAATTACAGACTTTTTTGGGGTGTTTTAAATTCCTTTTTTATTTTTTTTTATTTGATCTAACAGTATGTCAGACAGAAGTGCCAGGCCCTGCACAGGGGAGTGGCAGAGGCCTAAATGTTTCTGGCGCAGGCAGAGGTCGCAGCAGAGTAAGGGGCCGTGGCAGCAGGCCTGCGCTCCCAGTGTCACCTAGCGGTCGTGTCGTGACCAGCAACCCAGCGGTTCTTGAGTGGTTGACTTCGTCGCAAGTGACATCAGAAACCCCCAGCCAAGAGTTAGTGGGTTCGTCAGACACAACCCTTAGTTGGCATGGCCCGGGAGCAGACCCTATGCCCTCACCTGTCCTCAACCTACCTCTGTCCTTTTCTGTTCCCCGAGCCAGAGAAGTATTGTATAATGTGGGCTCAGTTCCACTATACAGTGAGGACAGGCTACTAGAAGACAGTCAGCAGCTACTGGCCAGCCAAGTTGTGGCGGAGACATCAGCCGCTTCCTCCACTAGGCGGGCAAGTAGTGATGAGGAGATTGGTGTGGGAACTGGTGTTGCGAGCGGTCAGGCTCCTGACCCAGAGACGGTTGAGAAGGTACATCAGTGATGTGCAAACAGTACTCCATGATGATGATGTAGCTGATCGCTCTTAGGAGCCGGGTGACGAAGGGGCTTCATTTATTTATTTTTCTTTATATAATAATGTAATATTATAAAATCCGGTGTCTTCATGATAAATCTGCAGCGTAGGGTCCCCGTGTGGCTGCTACACACTTTCAAAATAATCCTTCAGCGGGGCGAATAGATGCCGGATGACCGGGACGCTCCATGACCTTCCCAGGAGCTTCTGTGGGGAGCAGCGGTTCATTTCTTAGACGTCCGTATAGTGCGGGGGGGGGGAATCCAAAGACCCTCTCCATCTCCGTGCACCACAGGATGTACTCCTTCCCTTCCATGATGACTGGAGCTCGTGATTTTTTTCCCTGACGAAGAGACCAGTAGCTGGTAGTTATGGTTTAAATCTTAATGAACTTCACGACTCTTCTGGGCTCCAAGCAATCTTGAAGCTTTGTCTTCTCATTGCCTGTAGCTACTAGAGGCCTGTTCATGCCAGGCAGGTTTCCCCAGAAGTATCTGGCTCGATAAGGAGCCGATACCGCACTTGCATCAATCTTGACAGGATTCGTCTCCAGTTGGAGAGAAATAGTTTTTTGGAATGCTTTCTCCATTGCAACCACGTTCTCGAATAACCAAAAGACTGGCCGATTCTCTCCTGTCTTAGCCAACACTTTATTGAATAATCGTGGAATATCAAAAAACTGTTGTCCACTGCCCCCATAAAGGCCTTTCCGGTGTGGGTTAACCACAGATAAGTCATTACAAGGACTGCTGCCAATTATCAGATCGAATTGTCCCCTTCTTCAATTTGTTAAATTAAAAATATTAAATTGCACCAAAACTTTATTAAAATTATAAGGAACTAAACTTAAATTTGCCAATATACACTGCTCAAAAAAATAAAGGGAACACAAAAATAACACATCCTAGATCTGAGTTAATTAAATATTCTTCTAAAATACTTTGATCTTTACATAGTTGAATGTGCTGACAACAAAATCACACAAAAATAAAAAATAGAAATCAAATTTTTCAACCCATGGAGGTCTGGATTTGGAGTCACACTCAAAATTAAAGTGGAAAAACACACTACAGGCTGATCCAACTTTGATGTAATGTCCTTAAAACAAGTCAAAATAAGGCTCAGTAGTGTGTGTGGCCTCCACGTGCCTGTATGACCTCCCTACAACGCCTGTGCATGCTCCTGATGAGGTGGCGGACGGTCTCCTGAGGGATCTCCTCCCAGACCTGGACTAAAGCATCTGCCAACTCCTGGACAGTCTGTGGTGCAACGTGACGTTGGTGGATAGAGCGAGACATGATGTCCCAGATGTGCTCAATTGGATTCAGGTCTGGGGAACGGGCGGGCCAGTCCATAGCATCAATGCCTTCGTCTTGCAGGTACTGCTGACACACTCCAGCCACATGAGGTCTAGCATTGTCTTGCATTAGGAGGAACCCAGGGCCAACCGCACCAGCATATGGTCTCACAAGGGGTCTGAGGATCTCATCTCGGTACCTAATGGCAGTCAGGCTACCTCTGGTGAGCACATGGAGGGCTGTGCGACCCTCCAAAGAAATGCCACCCCACACCATTACTGACCCAATGCCAAACCGGTCATGCTGCAGGATGTTGCAGGCAGCAGAACGTTCTCCACGGCGTCTCCAGACTCTGTCACGTCTGTCACATGTGCTCAGTGTGAACCTGCTTTGATCTGTGAAGAGCACAGGGCGCCAGTGGCAAATTTGCCAATCTTGGTGTTCTCTGGCAAATGCCAAACGTCCTGCACGGTGTTGGGCTGTAAGCACAACCCCCACCTGTGGACGTCGGGCCCTCATATCACCCTCATGGAGTCTGTTTCTGACCGTTTGAGCAGACACATGCACATTTGTGGCTTGCTGGAGGTCATTTTGCAGGGCGCTGGCAGTGCTCCTCCTGTTCCTCCTTGCACAAAGGCGGAGGTAGCGGTCCTGCTGCTGGGTTGTTGCCCTCCTACGGCCTCCTCCACGTCTCCTGATGTACTGGCCTGTCTCCTGGTAGCGCCTCCATGCTCTGGACACTACGCTGACAGACACAGCAAACCTTCTTGCCTCAGGTCGCATTGATGTGCCATCCTGGATAAGCTGCACTACCTGAGCCACTTGTGTGGGTTGTAGACTCCGTCTCATGCTACCACTAGAGTGAAAGCACCGCCAGCATTCAAAAGTGACCAAAACATCAGCCAGGAAGCATAGGAACTGAGAAGTGGTCTGTGATCACCACCTGCAGAACCACTCCTTTATTGGGGGTGTCTTGCTAATTGCCTATAATTTCCACCTGTTGTCTATCCCATTTGCACAACAGCATGTGAAATTAATTGTCACTCAGTGTTGCTTCCTAAGTGGACAGTTTTATTTCACAGAAGTGTGATTGACTTGGAGTTACATTGTGTTGTTTAAGTGTTCCCTTTATTTTTTTGAGCAGTGTATTATCCCAATCTTCAAGGGAAATTCCCGGATAAGCAATTTGCAAAGCCTTTTATCCCAGAGAACGTGTATTAATAAATCTTGTTTTAAGCAACACTTTATAAAGTTGAGAAATTTTAAACTTTTGTCCCATATTCCCTATAAATGAATAGACGAAACGGAGAGATCGAGAAAACGATTACACAGGGCATGGGGGAGAAGGGGTCAAACATGAAGGCAGAGGAGGACACGAAGCAACATATGTTCGAAACTTCAAACCTGTAACCAGGTCCCAGTCGACACGGAAGATCCAAGGAGGGGGGCGGCAGGAAGCAGCAGAGACCGAAACATCAGAAGGAGGGTGACCGCCCCATCTGCGAGCGAGGCAGCAAGCAGACAAGCGGACAAACTCAGGGGATCCGCCGAGAGTCCCATCCAGCAGAACGTTAAGGGTCCGGAAGTGGGGGCGCCCCGTGGTTCAGAAAGATAGGCTCATGTCTTGCATGGTGTGGCGGTATAGAGCGGTCGTAGGGAGGAGCGACGTAGCAAACCTACGTCATCACGTCTTCACCCCCTCTGACGAAGGGGCTTCATCATTAGGAGAAGAGGGTGGCAGCTTGCCTGTGGGGCAGCGGAGGAGCCAGCAAGTCGCTAGTGTGGCCGGGAGTCAGCAGGGTGGCAGCAGTGAGAGGTCGGTAGCTAGACGTGCTTGGGGTAGACCACCCGCTTCGCAGGAGCCTACCTGCCCTGGAAGTAGTAGTGCACTGGTTCACGGAGGCAGCGGCGGTAGCAGTCAGTCAGTGCATAGTGTTGGGGTAAAATCACCTACTTGGTGGTGTGGCAGTTTTTTGTTAAGCCGCCGGAGGAGGTGAACATGGTCATATGTAGAATCTGTGGGCAGAAGGTGAAGCGTTGGCACCACGGCCCTGCGTCAACATATGCAGCGTCACCATAAAGTGGCCTGGGAGAACTGTGGCTCCGATGTTGTGGTCCAGCCTGCCGCAGCAACCACTGCATCACCCCGTGGCACGCAGCCAATTTCAGGCAGTCAAGGCTCCACCACCTCAGTCGAAGGGAGCTGTCTGTCCTTCCCATCATCTACTGGTCCTGATGCTCCTGCTCCTCGTCCTCCTACTCCTTGTTAGTCATTCCGTCAGCAAGCGATCACTGAAGCAATTGCCAAGAGACAACAGTATGCGTGCTCTCATCCAACGGCACAGAAGCTGAATATGCTCATGTCCAAATTGCTGGTGCTGTAGTTCTCTCCCTTTCCAAGTGGTGGACTCTGCACTTTTCAGAGATCTGATGGCTTGTGCCGAGCCGAGGTGGATAGTCCCAAGCTGTCATTTCTTTGCCAAAAAGGCAGTACCAGCCCTGCGCAGGTATGTAGAACAGAAGGTGGGCCAGTCCTTGAGCCTGTCGGTGTCTGCACGGCAGCACCGACGTGTGGAGCTGTAACTACTGTCAGGGACAATACATGTCCTTTACGGCCCACTGGGTGAATGTGGTTCCTGCACAGCCACACCAGCAACTTCGCCAGGGTACGCTGCTTCCGCCTCCACATTCTCACGCCGTTGTTAATGCGACAATATCCGCCTCTGCCTCATCCTCCACCATGTCCACAGCCTCCACTGCAGGGACAATTCACAGTGCCCCTTCAGCATACCACATGTGCAGCGCACGGCAGTGTCACGCTGTTCTGCACCTCGTTTGCTCCACAGACAGGATCCTTTTTGGGGCTTATTTTTCTGATGGATCAGAGGAAGGGCAAAATAATCACAGACGTCAATACAAACTTACCGTATTTTACGCCCTAGAAGACGCACCGGCCCATAAGACACACGTAGGTTTTTGAGGTCGGCATCTTGTTTTGTAATGGCAGCGGGGCCCGATGCAGTCACTGTATTCTATTACATCGGGCCCCGCTCACTGTATTAATCATATAGGCAATGTTAAACTGTAGAATTCCTCTCCAATCCAGGCTGTATTTACAGCTAACTTTCATAGCAGGCAGGAGGCCGGGCGGCGGCAGCGTAACTCACTACGTCATGCGCCTGCTTCATTCATAAAATGGGAGGATTAGGCGCGTGACGTAATGAGTTACGCTGCCACCTCCCGCCTGGCCTCCTGCCTGCTACGGAAGATTGTAGTAAGTACTACAGGCTGGATTGGAGAGGAATTCTACAGTTTAACATTGCCTATATGATTACTACAGTGAGCGGGGCCCGGTTTAATAGAATGAAGTGACTGCACCGGGCCCTGCTGCCATTACAAAACAAGATGCCGGCCACGCTGTGCAGCAGCACGGTGGCGGTGTATCAGTGTAAATTGCAGCATTCGCTCCATAAGATGCAGTGCTATTTTTCCCCCACTTTTGGGGGTGACACCATCTCCACTCTGTCGGGGGGGGCTCTACTTGTATAAGCATTTAATAGAACATGTTCTGTAGACATCTATGTGGAATCAGATGCCGACGGTGTAAAAGGAGTGCACTTCTTTATTTGAAGCTAACATTGACCTGTAAGGCTGAGTTCAAACTTGAGTTATTTGGTCAGTTTTGGCCCTGTGACTGCCCAAATAAGTGAAGTGTGCAGTGATTCTAAGAGCGACGCCTGTCATCTGCATGTCATACTGACTCACAGTATTATTTCACTACCACAGCAGACTCCCTATGCGTGTTACTGCAAGGCACAGTGTTCTACACCACTATAAAGGCTCTCTGCAGCCAGGAAATAGCAGTTTTTTAACGTAATTCGCCATGAATAAATTCAGATCAAACTGAATTTTTCTCAAAAGCGAACCGAATTTTTGAAAAATTCGCTCATCTCTAGTCTTAACCTTGTACACCAGCCAAACCTTGGGAAGTCACAGCCATATATGAAACACGGAAGAAGAAAAGATCACTAATGTTGCCTCTCTATATCTAATGAGTACTGTGTAATAAACCATAACCTCTTCAGCATTTCTGAGGAAAATGGCGTGATTATTTTGGATGGCTGGCCCTTTGTGTATGGCTCATTACCATCTGGCATAATGTGTATTGATATAACCAGTAATTGTCAACTCCTATTTGACATGCTGTCTCTAATAAATGTGATGTGCTTGGCTGGAGCCATCTAATGGCAAACTATAATTAAAGACAATATTTTTGAGTTATTAAGCATAAATATGAAGCAACGCATATATGCGCATTAGTAGAGATGTTACCGAGCCATCAATATGATTTCCGTTGTCAAATCTACAGTGGCTGGGCACAGAGAAATGAAACAAGCTCTTGACATTACTCGTTACTTTCCTTCCTGCATTTCTTCACAGCTTGCTAGAACAGTTAACATAGTTATTTCTATAATAGGCGAAAAATATGCAATACTTGGCATGCTAGGAAAGATGAATTTTTTTTTTTTTGCTGGTGCTTAACCACCTGCTTTGAGCCTGCTTCCAATCCACGAGGGACGGAGGAGTAGACATGATGCCAGGAGGGCACAGATTCAGCAAAGCTTGTAAGTGTTTTTTCCTACCCAGAGAGACAAATATATTGTGGTGATTGCATCTCGCTTTTGTTCAGTCTATTTTTTTTTTTTTTATGGGAACAGTGGCCATGTCAATAAAATACATTTTTTCTTGTTCTACAGAATCGCGTTTAAAGAACTGTAGCTCCCAGCATGCTCTCATTGTCTTTGTGTTTAAAACAATGAGCTTGTGTAATTCACTCTGCTGCCTTCTGCAAGCCTGTCCTACTGTTCATATCCACTGGCTGCATTAAAGGTGAGCTAATGTGTGTGGTCGCAGACTGGTCAGAGTGCCCATGGTGACTCTGGTCCACCACCGATGGTGTCTACAACAGACACATGATCATTACAACATGATATGGTGAATCACATTTTCTTTTACATTGTGGATGGCCCATAGTGCCCCAGGATGCACTATGGAAAGAAGATAAGCCAATGTTTTTTTTTGTTTTTTTTTTTAACTTTTTTTATTGGGTCAAACAAGGTACATTCCCCATTAAACAGAGTTATACAAAACAAAAGAAATCTTAGTAGGACAATGGGTGATAATATTCCCCCAGACAAAGAACAAAAAGAAATCGTGAAATGTCATAGTATCCTTAAATATTAGCTTATCCTATTATGATGTCCTGATAGGTTTTTGACCAGACAGGGGCAGACTGGGAACTTAAAGTGGCCCTTGAAAAAATAAAAGTGGCCCCATGTTGTAGGCGGGTCCAAATTGACAGAAGGTCAGACAACAGAAGTAGGCAGGGCCAGCAATACCACTCTGCAGCACAAAATTCTGCCTTTGCAGAACCAAATACCACAGTGCAGCACAATATACCGCCCTAGCAGAACCAGATACCACAGTGCAGCACTAAATACTGCCACCCGCTCCATAGTATGAGTTTAGCAATAAAATTGAATTCAGGCGGGTACCTGCAGCCACTGGCCAGGTGCATAAATGCCAGATGCTCAGTGGCGTAACTACCGGGGAAGCAGCTGCTTCTGGGCCCGGGCTGCCAAGGGGGCCCGGCGCCCCGGCAGCGTGTGTGACAGTTTATTTTCAAGTTAGTTAAATATCGATTCTTGTCTTAATGTTCAGGGCCCCTTCACAGCAGCAGCAGCTGACAAGGCCCCCTCGCTAATGTGATCTAATCTTACTGTCTCCTAATGTGTCTGGGATTCGAACCCACAACCTCCAATGTATCAGTGTATCAGAGGCAAAGCATTTACCCACACAGCCATAAAGGCTGCATTACAACTGATTGAAAAAAATATGAGACTTCTACTGTTATAGCTGGCTAAGTGTACATCTATACACATGACAGCTGCCCCAACACACCCAGCACTTCTATATCTCTATATGACAGCTGTCCCAGCACACTCAGCTCTGCTATATCTCTATATATGAGCAGCTGTCATGTGTATAGATGTACACTTAGCCAGCTATAACAGTAGAAGTCTCATATTTTTTCAGTCAGCAGCAAGGCAGCTCTTATGGTCTTGTGGTTAAGTGCTTTGCCTCTGATAAAGAAGGTCGTGGGTTCGAATCCCAGCAGAAACTTTTCTGAAATACAAGCACTGACTCCATATATGGACATACAGGGCGGGACACAGGAAGAGGCTGCATCGCATCGCTGACATGGAGGTAAGTAGAAGTGTTTATTTTTTTTTTTTAATACCCGACTGTTACTGCCATGGGGGGAGGGGGGTTGGCACCTGATACTGGCACCTGGGGGGGGGGGGACATGGGGGGAAGAGAGAGGCACTTGATACTGGCACATGGGGGGGTTTGGCACTATGATACTGGCACATGGGGGGAAGGAGAGAGGCACTTGATACTGGCACATTGGGGGGGGGAGATGGCACTATGATACTGGGACATGTAGGGGGGAGGAGAGAGGCACTTGATACTGGCACATGATGGGGGGGCATCTATGGGGACACTTACTGGCACATTATTGGGGGGCATTATGGGGGACACTAGGCCGGCAGCCTATCAGAGGCCGGACACTGAGGGGCATCTACTGGGGCACTATATATGGGGCATTTTATACTGGTACATTATGGGGGGCACTAGCAGGAAGGGGGGAGAGGAGCACTATGGGGGGATTTACTGGGGGCACTATATAGGGGTATTTTATACTGGGACATTATGGGGGCACTATGGGGACATTAGCTCAACTGGGGCATTACAAGGGGGTATTTTTGCATTGTCACATTATAAGGAGAATTATTACTACTGGGGAGGGGGGGCAGTATGTTGGGCTTTATTACTCCCCCATGGTATGAGCCCCCTAGTAGCAGAACCAGCCTCTCCCTGCTCTGCTATTCCTCTGCCCCTTCTCCAAATCCTTATTATGAAATCTTTCTCATTAGGATAAAACACAACATCGGCTCCGCCGAGCCCCCGGCCAAGTGTTGAAGTGGTGTCCGAGATCCCCAAGGGTCAAGTAACTGTAAGTTTTCATATGAAATATGTTTATGTTATACACATATAGCATCCACTGTGCCACACAATTTACAGTATACCGCTACACCTAGCCAAAGGAGTGGGGTTTACACAGGAGGAGGGAGGTGCGAAGCGCGCTGGAGGGGCCCTTACAATTATTTGCTGTGGGGCCCAGTCACTTCTAGTTACGCCCCTGCAGATGCTCCTACATTTATTAATACTGTGGACCTATAGTTTCAGGCCCCCCATCCTGCTGGACAGAAACACAGCTGATCGTCTGCCTGTGTGATCAGCTGTGTTTCTGACCACAGCACCATATGATACTGGATTAAAGCTCCTGCAGTGTGGAAAGAGCAGGTCGGCTCCCAGGTGTCAGTGACAACAAGCGGCTATTAACCTCTATTCCTCTATTGACCCAGTCTCGTGCATAGGAGAGCTGCAGACCCCGATCAGCTCTGTTGTGTACAGTTCCCTAGTTACAATGGAAAAATTGCTAAAAGCAAAAAAAAAAAAATAAGTGAGTGTCCTCCAGAGTTCTTTTAATGACCTCTTGGGGAATATATTATGTGCCAAAAATACATAAAAAAAATGAGTGATAAAAATAATAAAATGCAAATAAACTAAAAAAATAAAATAAAAATGCCAACTGAAACCATTATCTCCCCATTCACAAACTAAGCAATACATAATATATATCAAAGATGACCGTAAAATAAGGAACTCATTTTAATAATTTGTTTTTAAAAACAATTGCACAGTTTTCACCAAATAAAGATAAAAATACTAAAAATAAAAACGTATGAGTCATGTAAAAAATTATTGGTGGTCCAACAGATAAAAAAAAGTTTCAACTGTTAATCCACCACTTGCACTACATCACAAAAAAGTGTCTGGTCATTAAGGCGTTTTCAGGCCTTCAGCGCTTTCCCCACTAATGAGCGTTGTCACTAGTCATGAAAAATACTTGCTGGTTATGGCACTTGTCATACAGATATAGCCTTTAACTGAGGGACAGGAGGCCGTAAAAACCAATGAGTGTCCCCTGCAAAGAAGAGAAGCGCTCATTTATGAATTAGAGGCAGGATGGCAAGAAGGAAATGTTGCCAGCGCCTCTTAAACAACATAATTTTTAAGCCAATTATTGGGAACAATAAGGGCTCATGCACACGGCCTTAGGCATTTTTGTGGTCCGCAAATTATGGATCCGCAAAACACGGACACCAGCTGTGTGCCCTCCATAGAACAGTCCTATCCTTGTCCAAAAAATGGACAAGAATAGGACACATTAAATTTTTGCAGGGCTGCGGAACAGACATATGGATGTGGACAGCACACAGGGTCCGCGTCCGACCTGTAAAAAATGTAGAACGGAGCGGTGCCCAGGGATAATAGTAAGCACTATAGGATCCCTGCTTTATGCCCTACCTAACGTGCTACTTATCTTATAAGTCCGGACCCATGAAAGGTCCTCTTTAAAAGAAACCTGTCATCAGCAAATGGCTAAATGAGACAGTAGGACAGTTAACCCCTTTGTTTTTCGCCTCCCCATCTTCTACTACTTTTCCACTCACATAGCCATATGAAGGCTTCTTTTTGTTGGACAAGTTGTATTTTTTAATGGCATAATTTGATTCAGCATAAATTGCGTTTTAAAAATCTAAGGTAAAAAAAATTAAATTCCACAATTGTTTGTTGGGTTTCTGGTGAAACATGGTTTGCGACTTTTTATACGTCATAGTTTGTTGCAAGTGGTGTTCCAATGCCGCCCTCACCACTTTCTGAAAAGTGGGCAGAGCCGGCGGTTTGCCAAATTATTTTCATTTGCACCTGTTTTCATGGGCAAATGAAGACGGAAATCTTCATTCTGGCACACGCCCTGTCGGACGACATGCCTAGTTTATGACGAGGTGTGCGTTTCATCATAAATT
Organism: Bufo bufo; assembly: GCF_905171765.1. NCBI lineage: Eukaryota > Metazoa > Chordata > Amphibia > Anura > Bufonidae > Bufo > Bufo bufo. Next base: position 333,664,865 of record NC_053392.1, on the reverse strand, counting down.
TGTTGCGTCCTCCGGCAGCACATGAGGTTTTAAAGACCAAACTATAAATCTTCCCCAAATCCTTTATGAAATGAATCTTTTTAACAATTCTCATTAGTGGACTGCTCCTATAGTTTGCAGGTTGAAGAGAGGAATTGATGGTCTGCAGATGTTAGTGCAGAGCTCGCATTTACCATATTCCATGCCAGCTTAGCACTAGTGATGGAATTTTCTATCCGTTCATAAAAGCTTATTAGGTAAAGAAATTATATAGTCACAGTTCTGCCTGAATAGCTGGGTCACAGAGGTGGAGCTGATCTCCTTGGGATATTGATGTTTCCTTCAACTGAGGAAATGAGCCGTTGCCTAAATTAGCAGCTTCTTTTAGATCTCCGCACCAGGGATTCCCATTTATATTTGTATCTGCTCCACAAATGGGGGGGGGGGGGAACTAAAGCGAAGTCTATTTCATGAGCATGTAGCCTTGTCATTTGGTATTCAGAACAGGTCCTCGGCTTTGCCCAAAGCAAGACTTTTTATTGTCTATCAGCTGTCTATGTGATGTAGCAGTCTCCTACGGACATCTTCTCAAAGGGCTGACTTGCCAATGACAGCTCGTATCAGTATGTCATTTTGCTTTTACTGTTCAGTTCATTTTATTGAACATGAGGGCGACTAGGACCGAGTATTGCTAGAAAATAAATAGCAGGAGATGAATAACTGTTTGTATACAAGACCTCTTGTAATTTACCACTCGTTACGGTAATTAAATGCAGCACTACGCTTATTTGCTGAAAGGCAAGATAAATGTTCTATGAATCTGTAGCTTTCCAGCGGTTCTATTCCTGACCGACAACAAAGCATACTTTCATCACAATGATATCCACTTAGTTCACTTGTGAATGACAACGTAGCTGCTGCTTCTATAAATGTGAAGCGTTAAAGCTATGCTTTATGTATATTAGAGGTGACCATCTGCTTAATGATCTAATAAAAATGCTTCCTGGCCAAGAGAAACAGACCCCTTTTTAAAGTGCAGAAATAATGATATGCACTTATTAGAATATGTAGATTTCGGAGACGCACATGACAAAATATTTCTTGGGATTACCAGCCATGCTTTAGAGCAGGGGTGAGGAACCTCCGGCCCGAGGGCCGTATGCGGCCCACGGTATCATTTCATGTGGCCCCCGGCCCCCTGCCAGAACATAATGTGAAAATGCTTATGACCCCTTCCATTATGGAAGCGGTCATTAGCATACGGGAGGCACAGGAAGGTGAGAACAGCACTGCACTGGCTGTCCTCACCTTCCCTGGTCTTCTTTCAGCCCCACACTGTGTCCTGACACATCCAGCGTCAGGACGCAGTGCACGTAGACGTGCACTATGACCTGACGCTGTGCGGTGTGAGGTGACAATATAGTGCGGCAGGAAGAAGAACAGGGAGGGTAAGTGAATCTGCCAAGAGGCAGCGCCGTACGGAGCTGGAGAGGTAAGTTTATTTGTTTATCTTAAATACAGTATCTGATCTGATGTCTGATTGGGGCTGATCTGAGGCTAAAGGAGGGTGGGGAGGGTCTGATGGGGGTCTGATCTGAGGCTTGGGAGGGTCTGATCTGAGGCTGGGGGTGTCTGATCTGAGGCTGGGGTTTGATAGGGGTCTGATCTGAGACTAGGGGGGCTGATGGGGGCTGATCTGAGGCTGGGGAGGGTCTGATGGGGGCTGATCTGAGGCTAGGGAGGGTATTATGAAGGTCTGATCTGAGGCTGGGGGGTCTTATAGGGGCTGATCTGACCCTGGGGGGTCTGATGGGGGCTGATCTGAGGCTGGGCGTCTGATCCGGGTCTGGTCTGAGGCTGGGGGTCTGATGGGAGTCTGATCTGAAGCTAGGAAGGGTCTGATTGGGGTCTAATCTGAGGCTTAGAGGTCTGATGGGAGTCTGATCTGAGGCTGATGTAGGCCTGGGGGGTCTGATAGGAGGCTGATTTCAGGCTGATGGAGGTGGGGGCAGATATTTTGCTGAGAAAGGGACAAAGGCAGGGACAGTTGCGAAGAAAGAGGCAGGGAGAGTGAAAGCTGGGTGAACCCCTCTCTGGACCCCCTGGGTTTAGCTTCCTGCCATTAATGTCAAATAAGTAACATTCTGAACTTAAAAATTAGACTGCTATGTGTGGTCAATATGGCGCCTGTATTGTATGTAATATACTGTATATATATAGTGCAGGCGCTATTTTGTGCTGCAAAAATACAGCCCTCTAGATTATTTTAATTGAAGTGCAATTTCTGTAACTTATCCCTAAGTCAATTATATGTTTGACCAAATACAGCAGTAAAAATTTTTTATTGAGAATTTTGTATGGCCCCCGAATGATGTTACAAATATCCAAATGGCCCTTGGCAGCAAAATGGTTCCCCACCGCTGCTTTAGAGAATGCTACCTGTGAACCTCAACCTGTCAACCGTATTTCTGAATGTTGCTTTAACAATGATTAATTGCAGAACTGACCATGATTCTGTGCTGGATCTCCTGTACAACTGATTCCATCCATGCCTATTGTTTGTGCATTGCTCTGTTGGCTTGAATAGTATTTCGTTCTGAAAATGTAATGGAAATGCCAAAAAGCAGCAGTGGGAGCATGATTATTATTATTTGTCTATGTTAAAGGGGACCTTTTTCAGAATCCAACTGGTTAAATAGGACGGTAGGACAGTTAATGCCTTTGTTTTTGCCTCTCCACCTTCCACGATCCATAACGTCTTTCACTTTTCCGCTCACATAACCATATGAAGGCATCATTTTAATGGACTATTTGTATTTTTAATGGCATTATTTGATTTAGCATCATTTGCATTAAAATAACCGATTTTTTTTTGGGTGAAGTATTTTTTTAATGGCACCATTTTAGTAAATAATAGGGGTCATTCATTAAAGACTGATTTTTAGATATCAATTGTACTGCCGGAGGATACGCTTAATTTATGATGAGACGCACGCCCAATCATAAATTAGGCGCATCCTCCAGCAGTCCGTGCTCCTAGACTGAAATCTACTCCATCTCAGTAGGTTGCAGTGATCATTTATGCCAGGAAAGCTGGAGTAAAGGTGTCAATGCTGGTGGCTATTACTCCCCTGACACAATCCTTTGTCAGGGGTAGAAATGCCACTTGCACCTAAATTTAGGCACAAAAGTGTTTAATAAGTAGAAAATCTGGGGTTTGTGACTGTCAGTTTCTGACATAAAATGGGCATAGTAAAAGACCCCCAATATATAAAAAAAAAAAATGTGGGGTGAAATTGAAAGGAAAAAAAACACCAATTCTGCTATTGTTTTTTGAGCTTTGCTTTTCCAGTGTGCACGATACTCTAAAAATTATGACAATCTTATTTTTCAGATCTCTATGATTGCAGTTATACCAGATTTATATAGTTTATATTAGGCTTCACTACTTTCAAAGTTTATTTTTTTTTAAAGACCTACATTATTTTTGCATATTCATATTGACCACCCATAACTATAGACATATTTTGCAGGATGAGCTGTAGTTTTTATTGGTTTTATCATCATTTTGGGGTACATAATGACTTATTGATCACTTAACATTCAATTCTTTCAGAGGGCTAAGAGACAAAATAGCGTAAAAGATAAATGGCAATACCAATTTTGTTTATTTTTTTATGTAAATTGGAAAATGTCGTTGATTTAATTTTTTTATACTTTCCATATTTTTTTAAACTTTTTCTTTTTTTTCCCTTCCCTCTCTGGGAGCTGAACATGTGATGTTCAATCACTTATACCACAGACTGCAATAGTTTAGAACTGCAGTCTATGGCACAAGGCCCCAGGCTCCCATAGAAACTAATTGGCACCCCATTTGACCTCAGGAGGGGGACAAGCAGCCACTGAAGGACAGAGAGAGCCCCTCCCTCCATTTAACTGCTCAGATGCCGCAAGCTATTAACTGCAGCATCTAAGGCTGGGTTCACACTTGAGCGTTTTACAGCGCGTTCAAACGCGCTGTAAAACGCTCAACACATGAAAACCAATGCTTCCCTATAGCCCTGGTTCTCACTTGAGCGTTTTACAGCGCTGAAAAACGCGCTGTAAAACGCCCTACGCTCAAACAAGTACTTGAGCTTCTTTGGGGCGTTTTGACGCGCGTTTGTGGCCATAGGACATTGCAGTCAATCACACAAACGCGCGTTTACTATTGCAAAAAACGCGCGTCAAAAACGCGCGTTAAACGCGCATATCAAAGACGCTCAGGTCTGAACCCAGCCTAAGGGGTTACACAGCCGGGATCAGAGTTATGAGCAGCTCATGAGCCTGCACCATATGTTTTCTGTATGCGGACAACATAACTACATTGTTTTGTGTAAAGAAGTTAGGTAGCATTGCAACCATTCCTCTTACTTTCTGTAGATTTAGCTGTGATCGGAAACATAGGTTTCACACTGGCACATGATGTATGCACATGTGATACCTGGAGAGTTAGGGTAAACAGATTTTTGTGGAGGTGCTAGACATTGGACTCCCACTGATCTGATCTGATATTGATGACGTATCCAGAGGATACGTGATCAGTATCACCAGGCTGGAAGCCACTTTTAAGGGTAAGACAACTGATCAATTAAAATAGGGATTTTAAGAGTCACTATCTTAGAAATTTAGCATCATAAAAATAAAAAATAAATTGGATCACACACACAAATACCTTACCACATAATCGCTAATTATTGTGGTTGTAATGTATTACAAGGCCAAAATAACACATCCGTGTTACTGATATATTATATGTCCACATTAGGGTACTTTCACACTAGCGTTTTTCTTTTCCGGCATAGAGCTCCGTCCTAGGGGCTCTATACCGGAAAAGAACTGATCAGGTATATCCTCGTGCATTCTGAATGGAGAGCAATCCGTTCAGGATGCATCAGGATGTCTTCAGTCTTTTTGACTGATTAGGACGGAGATCATACTGCAGCATGCTGCCGTTTTATCTCTGGCCCAAAAAACTGAACACTTCCGGAATGACAGATCCAACTTTTTATTTACATAGAAATGTATTAGTGCTGGATCAGGCATTCAAAATACCAGAATGCCGGATCCGTCCTTCCGGTCTGCGCATACCAAAAAAAAAGTGAAAGAAATTAATGCCGGATCCGTTTTTCCGGATGACACCGGAAAGACGGATCCGGCATTTCAATGCATTTGTAAGACGGATCAGGATCCTGATCAGTCTTAAAATGCCATCAGTTGGCATATATTTTGACGGAACTGCCTGCTGGATTCCTCTGCCGCAAGAGTGAAAGTAGCCTTAGGCCTCATGCACACGACCGTATTTTTTCACGGTCCGCAAAACGGTGTTCCGTTGGTCCGTGATCTGTGACCGTTTTTTCGTCCGTGGGTCTTCCTTGATTTTTGGAGGATCCACGGACATGGTATCCGCCTGGTGTCCGCCTGGCCGTGCGGAGCCAAACGGATCCGTCCTGAATTACAATGCAAGTCAATGGGGACGGATCCATTTGATGTTGACACAATATGGTGCAATTTCAAACGGATCCGTCCCCTATTGACTTTCAATGTAAAGTCAGGAGTTAATATACCATAGGATCTGAGTTTTCTCCAATCCGATGGTTTATTTTAACTTGAAGCGTCCCCATCACCATGGGAACGCCTCTATGTTAAAATATACCATCGGATTTGAGTTACATTGTGAAACTCAGATCCGACAGTATATTCTAACACAGAGGCGTTCCCATGGTGATGGGGACGCTTCTAGTTAGAATATACTACGAACTGTGTACATGACTGCCCCCTGGCAGCACCCGATCTTTTACAGGGGGCTGTGATCAGCACAATTAACCCTTACAATATTAGAAGCATCATACTTACCTGCTGCGCTGTCTGTGACCGGCCGGGAGCTCCTCCTACTGGTAAGTGACAGGTCTGTGCGGCGCATTGCTTAATGATCTGTCACTTACCAGTAGGAGGAGCTCCCGGCCGGTCACAGACAGCGCAGCAGGTAAGTATGATGCTTCTAATATTGTAATATTGCTAAGTAACCATGGCAACCAGGCCTGCAGTAGCGTCCTGGTTGCCATGGTTACCGATCGGAGCCCCAGCGATTAAACCGGGACTCCGATCGGAACTCTCCGCTGCCACCAATGATCGGGGGGGGGGGGGGGGGGAGAGGGAAGGCCGCACACTGGCCACCAATGATATTAATACAATAGAGGGGGGGGCCGCACACTGGCCACCAATGATATTACAATAGAGGGGGGGGGGGGGCGCACGCTGGCCACCAATGATATTACAATAGAGGGAGGGGGGGCCGACGGAGGCCGCACACTGGCCACCAATGATAATACAATAGAGGGAGGGGGGGCCGCACACTGGCCACCAATGATATTACAATAGAGGGAGGGAGGGGGGGCCGGGGGAGGCCGCACACTGGCCACCAATGATATTACAATAGAGGGAGGGGGGGCCGGGGGAGGCCGCACACTGGCCACCAATGATATTATAATAGAGGGAGGGGGGGGGGCCGCACACTGGCCACCAATGATATTCAAACTGGGGAGGGAGGGGGGTCTGCCCCCTGCTGCCTGGCAGCCCCTGATCTCTTATAGGGGGCTATGATATGCACAATTAAGGGGTTAATTAGGGGTTAATTGTGCGAATCACAGCCCCCTGTAAGAGATCGGGTGCTGCCAGGCAGCAGGGGGCAGTCATGTACACAGTTCGTAGTATATTCTAACTAGAAGCGTCCCTATCACTATGGGAACACCTCTGTGGTAGAATATACTGTCGGATATGAGTTCTCATCTCTGAAAAAGCTTTTATGCAGACGGATCTTCGGATCCGTCTGTATGAAAGTAACCTACGGCCACGGATCACGGACGCGGATGCCAATCTTGTGTGCATCCGTGTTCTTTCACGGACCCATTGACTTGAATGGGTCCGTGAACCGTTGCCCGTCAAAAAAATAGGACAGGTCTTATTTTTTTGACGGACAGGAAACACGGATGCGGCTGCAAAACGGTGCATTTTCCGAAAACAGCACAACAGCCACGGATGCACACAACGGTCGTGTGCATGAGGCCTTACTCAGATGTGTCATGACCCAAACATGGGTTTAACTGACCCAAACTGGATCTATGACGCTGTGAGTTTGATTCAGGTAAACCCACAGTTGGGCCACAATATATCCGAGTAATGTGGACATACAAGGGTACCTTCACATGTGACATTTGTTGCAGAAGTTTCTGTGGCTAAAAATCACTTCCATTCATCTGAATGGGGTTGTTTTGTCGGCATGCACATGGATTTCTGCAAGTCTCATTCAGGTAAATAGAATTGATTTTCAGTTTCAAACGTTTCTGTCGTGTGAAGGCGCTGTAATTTTCTCAGAATACAAAAAAGCTAAACAAAACCTAATGATCATGGCATTCAGAGTATAGGTACGTCCACAACTCAGCTGCCGGATGCGACCACCGGAGGCCATTCAAGCTGCAGCTGCATCCTATTAACTGCACTTATCAGGTTTAAGGTTGTTGTGTTGTTTTCATGATATATGATTGTCTTGCTTTAGACACAATTGCATTGCATACAGAATAATGATGGTACAGCATTATGAAGTAGTCTAATTTCAAGAGTTTACTGTCAAATATACATGCACAATCTGCCCTGCGGTGAATTACCTTATCATTTTTGTTATTTTTAAGTCCCAAATTTGGTCCAAGCTTTAAAAATAAACACAAAAGATAGAAATGTATCAGAGTTGGATACAGCAGAGCTGATGTAGTGGAAGGGCCGGTGTAGATTTTGATGCAGCAAAATTGATGTAGTGGGAGGACCAGTGTAGAAAAATTGGATGCAGTGGAGCTGATGTAGTGGCACAGCCAATGTAGTAGATTTGTATGCAGAAGAGTTGAAGTGGCCAGGCCAATGTATCGGAGCTGATGTAGTGGCAGAGCCAGTGTAGTAAATTTGGATGCAGCAGAATTTGTGAGGTATAGCAAGGTCAGTATAGCAGGTTTAGGTCTCTTTCACACGACAGTATGTCTTTTTCAGTGTTTTGCGGTCCGTTTTAAACGGATCCGTTGTTCCGTTTTTTGTTTCCGTTGTGTTTCCGTTCCGTTTTTCCGTTCCGTTTTTCCGTATGGCATATACAGTGTACAGTAATTTCATAGAAAAAATTGGGCTGGGCATAACATTTTCAATAGATGGTTCCGCAAAAAACGGAACGGATACGGAAGACATACGGATGCATTTCCGTATGCATTCCGTTTTTTTGCGGACCCATAGACTTTAATGGAGCAACAGAACGTGATTTGCGGCCAAATATAGGACATGTTCTATCTTTAAACGGAACGGAAATACGGAAACGGAATGCATACGGAACACATTCCGTTTTTTTTGCGGAACCATTGAAATGAATGGTTCCGTATACGGACCGTATACAGACCGCAAAAAACGGCCCGCAAAACGGAAAAAAAAAAACGGCCGTGTGAAAGAGGCCTTAGATGTAGTATCTGAACAGACAGGGATGCTGGCAGCAGGGATGCTAACCTTTGTGAATACTTAGGTGGTGCCCTGCCAGACCTGAGTTTTAAAAACCCAGCAATGTGAAATCATCAGCCGTAGCAACCCGATGCGCAAGAGAGGGGACAGATTTGGTCACAGACGCCGTATGGTGCAGTGTTCCGGGACAGGTCAATGGAATTTTTAATAAATGGTCCCTGCAAGGGGAAATAGCGACTGGACGGGGACCCAGAAAGTGTTGGAGCACTGTAGCTAAGGTTAAGGTTTATGCTAATTAGATACAAATTATATAATTATAAAGGAAGTTCCTTTTTACGTGTAAGTGTAATGTGACTTCCTTACTATTTGTAAAATAATGAGTTTGATTATCTTGTCTTGAGGCAACAAAAGATCAGACCTTTGTCGGAGCAAAAGCCAGACTGGCTGCGGACTGACCAGATTAATGGACCCTTTGACATTTGGTTATACAGCAAGGGCAGAGATCTGATTAGTTCCTTTGGGAGTTCACTCACACCAAATACAAGGTTGCTTGTTAGTAAACTTAGAGCAAGATTTATTAGTTATTAAGATAATCCTTGTTATTGCTTTTCACACTCATTTTAGGTTTGCAGTGATTTAGAGTCAGGCAAAAAATGTGTTCCATTTTGTAGTCTGGTCTTGTTTTTAACAATTAAAAGCAAAATTGTAAATATCTGAGGCAGGAAGTAAGCAAGTAGAGGCTGGAAATGTGGACTGAATATATCATCAACAAATATATTAGAAGCGCAGCTTTGAACTTGGGTATTTCAGTCATTTTAATCTGTTCTACACTTACTTCAATAATTTTAGTTTACAAATCACATGTCAAAGTAACAAGAAAACAATGTGCTGAATATTATATAGTCTAAGGCTACTTTCACACTAGCGTTCAGAGCGGGTCCGTCTGATGTCTGCTCAGAGGGATCCGCTCCTATAATGCAGACGTTTGTATCCGTTCAGAACGGATCCGTCTGCATTATAGTTTGAAAAAAAAAACTAAGTTTGAAAGTAGCCTGAGCGGATCCGTCTAGACTTTACATTGAAAGTCAATGGGGGCGGATCCGTTTGAAGATTGAGCCATATTGTGTCATCTTCAAACGGATCCGTCCCCATTGACTTACATTGTAAGTATGGACGGATCTGCTTGCCTCCGCACGGCCAGGCGGACACCCGAGCGGAGCGGAGCGCTGGCAGGTGGATGCATTCTCAGTGGATCCGCCTCCACTGAGAATGCATTAGGGCTGGACGGTTGCGTTCGGGACCGCTTGTGAGCCCCTTCAAACGGAGCTCACGAGCGGACACCCGAACGCAGGTGTGAAAGTAGCCTAAAGGGACAACATAAAACCTTTATTTACTCAAACATTAAAATATAGTGTCAGTAGTAAATTGTCAATGAAAGGGGTTTCCTCAGAATAGGTCATCAGAATGTGATTGGTAGGGTTCCAACTCCCAGCACCCTCGCCTGCCGATCAGCTGTTTGACGTTGCCAACAGCGCTCAGACAAGCGCTGCTGCCTCTTCAAGGTATACCAAGTACAGCAACAAACATTGTATAGTGACTGTGCTTCGTGTCATAGCTCAATCGCATTCACTTGACTACGACTGAGCTGCAGAAAGGACATGTAACTGATGGATATGATGTCACAGGCCAAGGAAAAGGTTGCAGTGCTTGACCAAGCTTTGTGGCACCTTCCAAAAGCTGAATGGAAGGGGTTCTGGAAGTCAGACCACCACTGATCTGATTTTTTGATGTCTTACCCTGAGGATGGGTTATCAGTATTTAACTCCTGGAAAAACCCTTTAATGCTAAGAGTATATTGACATGCAGCAGAAATGTTATAATTATATATATATATATATATATATATATATATATATATATATAACAACACAGAAAATCCGCAGCAGGAGTGCTGCAGATTTTCTGTGTTGTTTATCCTGTCCCGGATCGGGGGACCACCGCGGGCACCTGCACAGCTGTAGCTGTTCATTAAGGAGTGCTGCCTGACTCTTTCTATGGATCCTATATATATATATATCTGGTGCAGTACAGAGGCAAAATACAAGTTCTTAACTCAAAACATCAGTGTTTATTCACACTTAAGGCAATTGCACAAAACCGCACGTAACTTTGCAGTCTTGGTGTTAATTCACACACAATGGAAAGTTTATTAGAAACAAGTCACCTTGCTGGCAGTTCTGCCTCCAGTAATCCACAGCAGGCTTTAGGGGGTCTGTTTCCCCAGCATGCAGCTCTCAGCCCTCCAGCACGGCACCAAGCCTCATATCCCAAAACAAAGACCTCTCTGCAGAGCCCAGCTGCCTATTGAAGGACAGCCAGGTGCTGCCAAAACCCAGACCGGCACCTAAACTCCGGTCCGGTATTTGACCTCACCTGGCTGGAAACCAGCCCAACCACACATGCTGGGAGGAAAACAACTGCCTTGCCAGACACAACCCCTCACTGTGTCACATACCACCCCCCCTTGTTTAACCCTGAGGGGGTAGACACACGCCAGGCAATGCACCCGAGACAGGGCATCTGCGTTTCCCTGCAATCGGCCTGCTCTGTGTTCTACCGAGAACTTAAAGTTCTGCAGAGGCAAAAACCATCTGGTGACCCGGGCATTCCTGTCTTTGGCCTGGCTCATCCACTTGAGGGGAGTGGTCGGTCACCAGGCGGAACTTTCTCCCCAACAAATAGTAGCGGAAAGACTCGAGTGCCCACTTGATAGCCAGGCACTCTCTCTCCACTATACTGTAGCTGGTTTTGGCTGGGGTGAGCTTGCGGCTTAGGAAGAAAATGGGATGCTCCTCCCCGTTGACTTTCTGAGACAGTACAGCACCGAGGCTTACATTGGAGGCATCCGTTTGTACCACAAACTCCCTCTTGAAGTCGGGCGTCACCAAAACCAGTGACCCACATAGGGCCGACTTCAAAGTGATAAAAGCCTTTTCCGCCCAATCATCCCAGCGAACGATGTGGACGAATCACAATGTCCATTAGTTGCTGAAAAGTGGCGGGGGCTCCATGCAGATCAAAGGCTAAGACCTAATATTGATACAGCCCCTCAGGCTTGATGAAGGCAGTTTTCTCTTTGGCAGCCTCCGTTAGGGGCACCTGCCAGTACCATTTCGTGAGGTCCAAAACAGAAAAATATGGGGCTTGTCCTAACCTCTCGATGAGCTCATCCACTCGGGGCATGGGATACACATCGAATTTGGAAACCTCATTAAGATTTCGAAAGTCGTTACAAAACTGCAATGTCCCGTCCGGCTTGGGTATCAATACTTTAGGACTGGCCCACTGAGCCAGCGCTAGGCTATTTTCGGCGGCCCCATAGAAATGACTGGAGGGCGGCTGCGCATGCCCTCCGTTCATTTCCCCGCTCCGTTCTCATTGTAGCAATCCTAGCAATATGCCCGCATTGTCTGAGATGGCAAAACCCTTTTAAGTTCCCAAACTGCCCCTGAATTTAGAGTATTGTTTTCATGAATCCCAAAATGGACAGAGGATATGGTTGGGTTTGTTAATCGCTGTTGATATTGTTGCTATTGTTACGATTCTTCCAGCATTTTTTGAAAGACATACATATATTTTACGAATCTTTGTTAACGTAGACCGTTTTAAATAATATTAGGATCAAAACTGATAAACAGAGGACATATAAAAGAAAGTATGACTTCAAGATCGGACTACACAGGGTTTGTTTGTGGTCTGTAACCATGGAGACATTGATTGTCATAGGATCTGGAGACACATTTTAAGCAAAGCTGCTTGATTTTTTTCCAACGCAATGGAGCAATAAAGTCCCATGTTCATGAACTATGTGGCAAAAGCATAAGTGGTTTTGCTACAAACTTCCAAAGGTTAGCCATGCAGTTTTTTAGCAGTATGGAAATTTCATGTGAATCACATAAAAACCATGTTCTTCACCTATATTTGCCCTCCTGGCAGTGCATACAGGCTTTACCGCATGGTTCCCAACCAGACAACACAAACCACTAGTTTAAAAGGCACTGCAAGAATGTGCAAGATTGTTCTTCTAAATTTTTTAATCTAATCTCATCCTAGGCCAATAGAGTATAGAACAAGCATAATGTTACCCCTTATTAACTGATGATGATTTTATTCTGTTTTCACAGCCAGAGAAACTTGGCTGAAATTTCAGAGCTGATCCATACAGCATTCTTAGCGCATCGTGGGATTGTAAATATTGAAGAGCTGAAGAGTTGTGATGGCCCTCTTAAGGATATGCAGTTTGGAAATAAAATGGCTATTCTGAGTGGAGACTTCCTCCTGGCAAATGCTTGCACTGGGCTTGCACAACTACAAAACACAAAGGTAATGCAAAATATGATTTTTTTCCCCCCTTGCAGCATATATTTAAATAACCATGGGAATAAGATGATCTCTCACAATAACCTACAAATGGGTACTCAATTATAAATACAAGAAAAAAACTGAACAGAACTGGTGGGTAACCTCAATTAAGACTTGACTTTTAATACCTTATTAAAATACCCAAAAAGGAAGCGAAAGGTCACCCGCCAGGGTGCAACAGACTTGTCACAAATCACTCAGTGGTGAATGAATACAATAAATACAATAATGCTATATTAGTGCCAAGAGAACTAGGAGGGAGCGGGGAGGGGTGGGGGGGTGAGAGGAGAAGGGAAAACTGGGTCTATTCCTTAGTAAACCCTCCTCTAGTAGTGCTCCACCTGGGGATCAACAAGCTGACCCTAAACAGGGCGATCCCACTGCGTGTCTAGTTCCTCCTAGTATATCCCTAGGTGTCCCTACGCCGTGCCATTTGACTGCCCGGCTTCATCGAGGAAGGGAGCAAGCGAGGGAACTAACACCTGGTACAATAAAGGATACACTGAGAAAAGCTACATAAAGCAATTAAGCAGGTATATATAGTCCTGCCCAAGCACAAACATAAAGATATGCACACGATAGCAAGCAGTATATAGCTATATTCCAGTAGCACTCGGCCTGACGTGTTTCATTGGCATGAGGCCAAATCATCAGGGGACTTGAATTAATAAAATACAGCAATGAAATAACAAAAAATAAACAATAGATAAAGTGCAAAAAACAAGTGAAACTTAGCAACAACGAACGGCAGAGGCTCCATCTGATCAATCTTATGGAGTACTTTGTCTTCATGGCACAGCCCTCTACTTTCTCTGAAGCTGATAGTCATCCAGCCGGGCTTATGGCGGCAGTGCATGTAAATGGACCTTTTGAAGGCAGCCGCATTGCACATAAGCCGTATCCCATCCTGTCAGGGGATCAGAGAGTCATGACATCACAGTCACATGGACCGTCACGTGATCAAGCGGGGGCCGATGCGACAGTCACAAGATCAATGTAGGGAGTGGCTGTAGTATCCTAGGCACTCCCCTTCAGTGACGCTGCAGGGGGCGGGTAAAACAAAGGAGAGGATTTCAGTTAAGCCACAGACATCCCTGTCAGTTCCTCCAGGGCGGCGCTACTCCCAATCTGGCGCCGATCAAAGCAAAAACAGACCAAGGCAGTATAAAATGGCTCTGCCAGGTCTGAATAAAGGCTCAATATGACAGGATTAGTCAATATATTAGGACAAGACAGTCCCTATAGTGTGGTGAGATTAGAAGATTCCAGTAAGGCAAAGCATCATCACTGGAGGTCACCGCAGAGGAAGCACCTGGTGAAGTCAAATGAAACAGTCATAGAAAAGCTGTTCATTTAACCCCTTAGGTTGCACAGTTTTAAGCTCAAAGATCCACCAGGTCTCCCTCTGCAGTACTCTCCTCTCCCAGTCCCCACCCCTTTGTAAGGGGGGGGGGGGTGGATTCAATCCCCATAAACATCACCATAGAAAAACTACCCCCGTGTAGAAGTTCTACATGTTTAGCCAGAGGAGTATCCCTTTGTGACGCATATCCCCCAGTGCTCGCCCACTCTTCTTCGAAATTCTCGGGTAGTTTTACCCACATACTCAATTCCACAGCCACATACCCCTCTATAGATCACTCCTTTAGATCGACAATTGATGAAACTTTTGATAGTAAATTTTTTGTGTGTAACATTGCTAATAAAAATGCAGCCTTAGATAATGTGTGGGCAAGCTACGCAGCCACTACAGCGGTAACATCCACGGATGGGATGTAACCATTCCCCGTTATATTTGGATGTCACACTGTAGTGGCTATGGACGAGATGGTCACGTAAATTGCGTCCTCTCCTGTAAGTGATTTGTGGGGCCTCCACTATCACATCACTGATGTCAGGATCAATTTTAAGGATACCCCAGTGTCTAGAGATGATCTTCCTCACCTCATCAGCTCCCCCATCGAATGTAGCTATCAAGCGAATAGAGTCCTTCCCCTTCTGTTCTTTCTTAGGGTGCAGGAGTTCCATGCGATCACTAGTTAAGACATTCTGATACGCCTTCCTCAAAATGTAATCCGGATAGCCCATTTCACAGAATCTTACGCGTAAATCAGCTGCTTTCTCTTTAAAATGCCTAAGTGTACAGCAATTCCTTCTCATTCTCAGGTATTGACCAACGGGGATACCCTTTTTAAGGGTTTGTGGATGATAACTGTCCCACTTCAAGAACGAGTTTGTAGATGTGGGCTTCCTGAAGGTCTTAGTTTGAATCTCCCCCCCAGGACCCCTTTCTGTCAAGATATCCAGAAAGGGGAGCGAGTTATATACAATTTCGGAGGTAAAACTAAGGCCTATACTATACTTATTCAAGGCCACTAACAGATTTCTAAACACCTCTTTTGTTCCCCGCCATGTTATCATCCAAGGCTGCATTTGTATTAGTAATGTTACACACAAAAAATACTATCAAAAGTTTCATCAATTGTCGATCTAAAGGAGTGATCTATAGAGGGGCATGCGGCTGTGGAATTGAGTATGTGGGTAAAACTACCCGAGAATTTCGAAGAAGAGTGGGCGAGCACTGCGGGATATGCGTCACAAAGGGATACTTCTCTGGCTGAACATGTAGAACTTCTACATGGGGGTAGTTTTTCTATGGTGATGTTTATGGGGATTGAATCCACCCCCCCCCTTACAAAGGGGTGGGGACTGGGAGAGGAGAGTACTGCAGAGGGAGACCTGGTGGATCTTTGAGCTTAAAACCGTGCAACCTAAGGGGTTAAATGAACAGCTTTTCTATGACTGTTTCATTTGACTTCACCAGGTGCTTCCTCTGCGGTGACCTCCAGTGATGATGCTTTGCCTTACCGGAATCTTCTAATCTCACCACGCTATAGGGACTGTCTTGTCCTAATATATTGACTAATTCTGTCATATTGAGCCTTTATTCAGACCTGGCAGAGCCATTTTATACTGCCTTGGTCTGTTTTTGCTTTGATCGGCGCCAGATTGGGAGTAGCGCCGCCCTGGAGGAACTGACAGGGATGTCTGTGGCTTAACTGACATCCTCTCCTTTGTTTTACCCGCCCCCTGCAGCGTCACTGAAGGGGAGTGCCTAGGATACTACAGCCACTCCCTACATTGATCTTGTGACTGCCGCATCGGCCCCCGTTTGATCATGTGACGGTCCATGTGACTGTGATGTCATGACTCTCTGATCTTGTTTTGATCTGATCCTGTGACTGTGATGTCATGGTTCTCTGATCACGTGACGGGTCATGTGCCGGATGGGATGCGGCTTATGTGCAATGCAGCTGCCTTCAAAAGGCTCATTTGCACGCCTTTACATGCGCTGCCGCCACAAGCCCGGCTGGATGACTATCAGCTTCAGAGAAAATAGAGGGCTGTGCCATGAGGACAAAGTACTCCATTAGATTGACCAGAAGGAGCCTATGCCGTTGTTGCTAAGCTTCACTTGTTTTTTGCTATTGTTTATTTTTTGTTATTTCATTGCTGTATTTTATTAATTCAAGTCCCCTGATGATTTGGCCTCATGCCAATGAAACACGTCGAGCAGAGCGGTACTGGGATATAGCTATATACTGCTTGCTATCGTGTGCATATCTATATGTTTGTGCTTGGGCAGGACTATATATACCTGCTTAATTGCTTTATGTAGCTTTTCTCAGTGTATCCTTTATTGTACCAGGTGTTAGTTCCCTCGCTTGCTCCCTTCCTCGATGAAGCCGGGCAGTCAAATGGCACGGCGTAGGGACACCTAGGGATATAATAGGAGGAAGTAGACATGCAGTGGGATCGCCCTGTTTAGGGTCAGGTTGTTGATCCCCAGGTGGAGCACTACTAGAGGGGGGTTTACTAAGGAATAGACCCAGTTTTCCCTTCCCCTCTCACCCACTCCCACACACCCCGCTCCCTCCTAGTTCTCTTGGCACTAATAAAGCATTATTGTATTCATTCACCACTGAGTGATTTGTGACAAGTCTGTTGCACCCTGGCGGGTGACCTTCTGCTTCCTTTTTGGGTATTTTAATGATGTATTAAAAGTTAAGTCTTAATTAAAGTTACCCACCGGTTCTGTTCAGTGTTTTTTCCCCTTGCACCTGAATTCCGTAGTTAAACTCAAAAAATGAAAATACTGACTGGTTAAAAATAGCGGGTTATCTATTTACCGTGCTTACTTATGTAGATGAGATATTTAGATATATCCCCACATTTCATTTGACTGTTCAATTTATTTAAATGTTAAGCAATTATATACCTATTAATACCACTAAGTTCATTTTAGCTGTTTCCTGTTGTTCCTCTTTACCTGCAAAACCTATGAGATGAGATGACATCCATAAGTCATGTCACTTGACCACAGTAGCCAATCACACCCTGCATGGTGATATTTCATCCATGATGATCATTGCCATAGTCAGTTAGGTTGAAATCACATGAATTTCACATCATCAGGGCTCATGTACACAAATGTATTTTTGGTCCGTATTTTTTGCAGGTCAGATGCAAACTTCAATGGGACCATAAAAGATGCGGACAGCACACCGCGTGCTGTCCACATCCGTATGTCCATTCCGCGGCCCGTTCAAAAAAATAGAACATGTCCTATTCTTGTCCGTATTACGGCATTGACAAGGTGAGTATGTCAGAGAGGATAATTCAATTTTTTTTAAAGTCCCATTGTCTTGAAATATTGGCACTTTAAATATAGGCCTATAGAATATACATAAGGGAATTCCCAGACATCTTTGGAAAATTCCCAGGAGGACTGCATTAGCAAAACCTGTCACTTTTACAGTAGCGATGAGGTACTTTAAGAGGTTCCTCAGGAACATATTTTTTTTCCTCTGATTTCCCCAATGTAAAAAAGTTTAGGAATTAAATCCTTAGAGAAATTCTTATTATCCAGATACCTTTTAAAATGTGATAAAATAGTTTTTACCACTGCTCTTTTTTCCCAGGTAGCACAGTTCAAAGTTAAGCTCTAGTATTAAGCAGCTACTGTGTTTTACTACAGTCTTTTATCGTGCTCGCTATGATTCACTGCTTTCAGGTCCACTCTTGGGACTAGCAATTAGTTGTGAATATCTAAGCCATAATGAAAAGCAAAGCTATTTTATTATCGTCAGTGGTAAAATTAGCAAAGTTAATTATTTTCCCCTTGGCATTTTTACTGTAGATATTAAGAGGATAAAAAATAATTGCCTTAGGTGGTACTTTGATTTTTAAATAACACATATTACACGCTTCTAATTCTTCTAATTGCGCTTTGCAATGCTAAATATTTAGTCCAAAGGTAATTAACATGTTTGTCTTTATATGTTAATGACCTATGAATAGATGTAGATTTGATAGATGCCGTTTATAGACTGCGTCTTTTACTTATGCAGCTTTATTTTAGAATATAAAATTGAACTACGCATAACTGAGCACTTCCCCAGCTTAAAGGAAACGGCAGAGAATGATTCTGTCAGGTGCAATCCCTGCCCCACTTATAATAAGGAGGACCGTACAGTATGCTGAAAGAAACCAAAAGAAAACTTTTCTGGAATCTGTCCCCAGTTGTATGCTGCCCTAACTTCCAAGTCCTAACAGCTCCAGTGTAGGGCTGCAGCTATCGATTATTTTAGTAATCAAGTAATCTATTGATTAAACCAACGATTAATCAAGTACTCTAATAAGAAAAAACTAATAAAAAAGAATGTTTTCCTTTCTAAAATGTCATCAGATCCCCGTGCCATCAGCCCCCTTCAGTGCCATCAGCTCCCCCAGTGCCATCAATCTTCTGTGCCATCAGTCCCCCATGCCATCAGCCCCCCCTCCTCAGTGCCATAAGCTCCCCCCAGTGCCATCACCCCCCCCCCCCCCCAGTGCCATCAATCCTCTGTGCTGTAAGCTCTATATGCTATCGGCTCCCTCTGTGCCATCAGTCCTCCATGCCATCAGTCCCCCAGTGCCATCACCCCCCCATGCCATCAATCCTCTGTGCCATCAGCTCCCCTCATGCCATCAGCTCCCCCAGTGCCATCAGTCCTCTGTGCCATCAGCTCCCCCCATTGCCATCACCCCCCATGCCATCAATCTTCTGTGCCATCAGTCCCCCAGTGCTATCAATCCTCTGTGCTATCAGCTCTATGTACCATCAGTCCTCTGTGCCATCTGTCCCCAATGCCATGATTCCTCTGTGCCATCATCCCCTCCGATTCCAGCGTGAACCCCGGCTCCCCCAGTGCCACCATCTCTGCTCCTAGTCTCCAGCAGCCCTTTAATACTTACCTCTCCTGTAGGGGCGCTGCTTTACAACTCCTCTGTCTTCTTCTCCGCACGCTGCACTGTCTTCCTGACATCACGCAGCGTCAGGTCATAGTGCACGCATACATGCACTATGTCCTGACGCTGTGTCAGAAGGACAGTGCAGCACGCGGGCCGGCGGTTACCACGGATCGGTGAGTATTAGAAAACGCTTCACCCCCGCTCCGTGGTCACATGACACAAAGGAATCCTTAATGCAAAAAATTTGCATCGAGGATTCTTTGGTCGATTTACTCGATTCAATCGAGTAATCTTTTCAGTCCTACTCCAGTGCATGCCAGTGAGTTCTCATATTCATCAGCTCCCAGTGATTTGACAGTTGTTTCCCAACTAGAATCAGCAGCAGAGGGTGAAGAGAGCTGGGAGCTCATGAATATCAGGACTCATCGGCATGCGTTGGAGCTGTACAGTATAGCGAAACAGATTTACAAAAAATTATCCAGCTTTTTGCTAAGGGGATCTGTCACTAGGACACCATAAAACTGGTGAAAAATTCCCTTAACTGTCGTCTAATAGGTCTAATTATGGGAACAAGAAGGAAATAGATAGCTGTAGACCCTACCCAATCTAGAATTTTCAGCTTTTGATTGAAATTCTACTTTAAAGCTTAACTGGTACCTAAATGGGGATGGGTTCACCCTACTCTTTATTTTTTTTTTACTCACTTGCACTGACATATTCCGCAGCATTTTACAGACCTTATCATTAAATGCTGTCCATAGAGGAGCTCACTATTCAAGTTCTCTATCAGTATGTCTTTGGAGTGTGGAAGAAAACTGGTTTAAGGCTACTTTCACACTAGCGGCAGGACGTATCTGACAGGCTGTTCACCTGTCGGAACAGCCTGTCGGATCCGTCCTGTCGCTAGTGAATGTGTGCCCCGGACTACCGCTCCGGCCCCATTAACTATAATTGGGGCGGAGCGGAGTTCCGGCGGAGGCACGGCAGAACACGGCGAGAGGCTGCCGGAATAAAACTAAGATATGTCCGACATTTATTCCAGCAGCCTCTCGCCGTGCACTGCCGTGCCTCCTCCAGAACTCCGCCCCCATTATAGTCAATGGGGCCGGAGCGGTAGTCCGGGGGCACACGTCCACGAGCGGCAGGACGGATCAGACAGGCTGTTCACCCGACGGAACAGCTTGCCGGAGGTCCGTGCCGCTAGTGTGAAAGTAGCCTTACCCGGAAGAAACCCACGCAAACTCGCGAAGAACATACCAATTCAATGAAGATGTTGTTCTCTGCTAACTACTGAGCCACTGTGCTCCTCTTAACTCAAGCTGCCCAAAAACATGGTGCCATTTGGCTAATAGGAGCCGAAACCCCTTTAAAAAAGTGCCACAACCCCTTGAAAGCACAGCACTTTCCTAAACACTACTGTTCATTTCCATCTGTCTCAGCATCTTGTGACCTCCACACATGATCTAAACCTCCCAGGAGCCTGACACTCTAGGCTGTACCAGTAATCCATGGGGTGCCATTAGATCCGAAGTTGTTTAGGTCAAAACTTTGTTTAAATGCTGTATGGAGATTTATCTTCGTACAGCATTCAACTGTATAGGCTCTGGCGAAGTGAGTCACCGATAACTTTGGGATTTGATTTTTAAACTTTAAAACCATTTTAAAACATGGATCCAATCTGCATCGTTACTGAGCCTTGAGCCATAACTTTTTTATATTTCCGTTCACATAGCTGTACTATTTTTTGCGGGACAAGTTGTACTTTCGAATGCCACCATTAATTATGGCATACAATGTAGTGGGAATCAGTAAAAAAAAATCCAAATGAGGTGGCATATGTATAGGCTTTTTATGTCTAAATAGTGTTAAAATAAATGTAAACTTTATAAAAAAAAAAATTCACATCACCATCTTTTTTATAGTTAGATCTAGTGAGCTGTGTGGGGCTCATTTTTTGCGGGACAATCTGTAGTTTTTATTGATACCATTTTGGAGTGTGTGTCACTTTTTGATCACATTGTATTACATTTTTTTGGGTAAGAGAATCAATGAAAAAATGTCCATTTTGACAATTTTTTCCGTTACCCCATTCATCGTATTGGACGTATAATACGGGTGTTTTTGTTCGCTGTGATACACATGATGTTTATAGTTTTTGTGATTAAGGTATTTATTTTTTTAATATATGGAAAGGGGGGTGATTTAAACTTTAATATTTCATTTTTTATATATTTTTTTTTATTTTAATTTTTTGTAATGATTTTGAAGCTCATATATGAGCCTAAAAATTTTTTTTTTAAATGACTTTATTACTCTCTATTGCTGATTTCTTGTTTTGGCCTGCAACTTGGTGGCCAAAATAAGAATTGCAGTTTGAATACTGTAGGTCTCTTCAGCAAGCCCTAAGGCATTCAAACCAGTTACCGGCATCCCCATTGGCCGCAGGGGATGGCGGTAGTATTACCAGAAGCACAAGCTTCCGGGTTTTGGACACTTTAGACGCCGTGATCTCACTTGATCACGGCATCTAAAGGCTTTATTTACTGCAATCGACATTATTGCCGGTCGCGGTAATTAAGCGTCAGGTCTCTGCTGTTTAAGACCTGCTGGCCATGAAGCCCGCTGCACTAGCGAGCGGGCGCCATGTTTGCCTATTGCTCCAGCGCTATACATGTATGGCACTTGTAGTGAAAGGGTTAAAGTTTAAAAATCAATGGGCAAAGTTATTCACCAAAGTCTCGTGAGACTTGAGTGATAACTCACTTTGTCTCGCCAGAGCCAATACTTTTTAATGCAGTGTGGAGACTGGTCTCCATACATCATTAAAACGAAGTTTGGAGCAAATCGACTTCAGATCTAGTATCTGAAGCTTGATTAACCCAACACTATCTGCCGTGTATCTGCATGTATACTTGCATCCTACTGGGAACCCCCTCTATGAGCCAAAGCATTGGGCCGCTAACAAGCAGCAGTTCTGCCAGACTCAGGGTTGTGCCTAGAATGTATGTGCTCCTAGGAGAGACAAATACCACCCCAAACAATCCTTAGAACAATCTTTACCGTAAACCTAGCCCTAACACACTCAAGGCCACATCACCCCAAAAACGGCACTTTTTCTAAATGCTCTTATTCACTTCTGTGACCTCCACACATGACCTAAGCCTCTCTGGTGCCCATACACTATAGATTTTACACACAGTCAGGGCATCTACCTGTTAAATGGATGATCATTTATTTGAATGTTAAGAAACTTACCATATATATGTATATAGTTGTAAACAAAATCTCATAATGACTGCCTACACACTTCTTACATTATAAAAAATGCTTTAATATAACGAGCAAGGTAACTTTTTTCAGGATTTTGTGTCAGGCATATATATATTTGTGAAGATTATTGTTGGGGGGATTCTTTCTGTGGCGATTTATTCATTAAAGTGGTTTCCCAGGAAATATTGAGAAAATATTTATATTAAGAAATATTTAAGAAAAAAAAAAAAGTCAGAATGGGTTAAAAATAACAATCTGCACTCACCTCACCGATCCTCTGTTGCTGCCGCTCTGGTGCTCCTCCAGTTCACATCGCTGGTCCCACGCTTGATGCAGAGAAAATGGGTTGGACTGGACTGCCTGCTCAGCCAATCACTGGGATTGGGAACAGGAAGTGGAGAGCAACGGGCACTAAATGTAAATATTCCCTGGAAAACCCCCTTAAAATTACATTTTATCTTATTCACCACAAATATGTTCATGGACTAGTTACTCTGGGTTACACACAACTCATATTTAGCGAGCAAACCAAAGTAGAGACTCAGCCTTTAATAGTACAATTTAAGAAATATCTCACATTACGTAACTACCATATATTGCTCAGTAAGCACATGCCTATGGCAAGAAACAACAATATAAATACCTATAGAAGATTACCAGACCGCATGAAGTCAATAGTACACTTTATTTGCAAAATTCATAATAAAATTCATGTATTAAAAACAAGTGTAGGGAAATGGCGGCATCAACTGAAAGGGAGCACAATGGTAACAATTCATACTAATCCAACGAAATAAAATCCAAGTGCAAGAAATAATAATACAAGTATGCAAAGGACAGAATCAATTACCCATAGTGTGCCTCCTCCGGGATGGCACCAACACCGACGTGCGTTTTGGCGAACCTTCGTCTGGGGGTTTGCCGAAACGCAGAATTTTGCAAATAAAGTGTACTATTGACTTCATGCGGTCTGGTAGTCTTCTATAGGTATTCATATTTAGCGGGGTTTGTGAATGAGAAACCTCTGCTGTAAGTATAACAATCATTGCTTTGTCCTTGATTCTCTGCTTCAAAATGATGACTCCTAAAATGTATGAGATCTAGTCTTAAGTAGAGATCCTTCCAAGTATCTCATTAAATTAATTTCCTGTGTTTTGGAACATGCAGTCTTTGCCTCCTGACAAGCTTTAAGGGATGTTTAAATTGATGGCAGCAATCTGGCTAATATTAAGAGGCATTATTGATAGCATTACACGCTTAATTTTCTTATTTGTTTGTCACTTCTGTCTCTGCCACTTTCTATTAGTTAGAAACAAGCTGCTGGAAATAGAAGCAGCAAAACATGTTCCACCTAATTACTCATTTCTGAATGCCTGGAAGATTTTCTTACAGAGCAAGATACTAGAGTTCTAAAGATCAGGACATTTATAGGTTAAACATTAAACGGCAAGCGCCAATTGTAGACTGCTTTAAAGAGGTTTTATAAGATCTTGATACAGATTTTTTCTGAGGATAGGTCATCAGTATCTGATCGGTTGGGACCTCCGCTGATCAGCTGTTTGAGAAGGCATCGGCACTCCTGTGAGTGCAGCGACAATCTCTCAGCTGTTCCTAGGACAGTGACGACACGTGGTCTAGGCATGGGGCTAAGCACGATACTAAGCACAGCCGCTATACAATGTACAGCATTGAGCTTGGTACGTACAGAGAGGGCTGCGGCACTTACAGGGGTGCTGGTGCCTTCTCCAACAGCTGATCGGCGGGGGTTCTGGTTGTCAGACACCCACTGATCAGAAACTGATGACCTATCCTGAAGGTAGATCATCAGTATCAAAATCTTAGAAAACCCCTTTAATCCTTTTACTGCCTGCAGGAAGTGAGTTCTTTCTCTCCATCCCTGTTAACACATGCCATTAGATCACAGAAATCAGTGAATATCCTGGTAAAATGAAAAAATAACAAAAAGGGCACCGTCAATGAGCAACAATTCCGATACTCAGGATCCTTCATCTGTGCATTGAAAATTGCTTTGTGTAAGGGGGTGTTTATTAGATATGTTACAGTTACACATTGCTTACAGTTACATAATGCTTTTCAGCTAGATAATTGAGGTTTCAAAGTTTAAGAGTTGTAGCATGGAGTTTGTGGGACCCAATACGAAACTTGTAACAGGGTTTTCTTTTTATCAGATTTATTTACTAGCATCAGTCTTGTTAGATGGGGCAGATAGACCTTTTGGGCACCTTCAGGCTGAGGGACTGGTTGCAGCTGGTCCCTCTGCATCCCCTGTAGCTACACACCCTGGTTGTCCCATTAATTTCCATGGAGAGTAGCGACAAATTCATGGATACATTTCAAAAAAGGAGTTGTCCTCATACAAGTTTGGAGGAACACCTATAATTTACTAATGTTCTCAGGCTAGGCACACACATTATATACAGTATATGTGTTGGACAAACATTCTTTTGACTGACAGCCATCTCTCCCAACCCCTCTAAACACATGCTAGTGGGTACGTGTAACTTATCTTACGGAGAATAAAAGCCGACATGCTGCGGTATTTGTGAGGCCAAAAGTCAGCATTTATAGAAAGCAGCCGGATCCTATTTATAATCATTGGGGACGAGGTGGTGTGTGGTGTGTGGCAGTATCCGATTATGCCTGGACAGACTACCGGAGTTGGTTGCCAAAGATGTGAACCTACCCTAATGTAATAGAGAGGACTCCTGTGCGCATGCATGGCAGTCCCAACAATGTCGATAGCAGAGAAACGGTGGGGGCAGTAGGAAAATAAAAAATAAAGATCTGGGATCCTGTATTACTGCAGATAATAGGTCAAGATTGTGGTGACAGATTTCAGTTAAAATGACAATAAATGTGAATCTGTACCCTCAGAGTAATCGACATCTTGATTCAACAAAAAGTGGAGAACTTTAGCTAGTGCCCTAACTCTCAATTTACTTATATATGACTATTTTAAAGTTTTAAAGGAGCTGTCCGGGTTCAGAGCTGAACCCGGACACATCCCCATTTTCACCTAGTCAGCCTCCCTGATATGAGCATCGGAGAATTTCATGCTCCGAAGCTCTCCTTTTTCCTGCACTAAACCACGCTGGGCAAAGGCTTTTTTTTTTTTTTTTTCTGTAGATCTGGTGACGTACCAGGCTCTCCATTGGTAAAGCTAGGCGGAGGCTTCCACCGTGCAGTGAGCTCACCGTCACTAATGGGTGGGCTTTAGCGCTGCCTTAGCCTGTTAAACAGCTAGGGCAGTGCTAAAGTCATCCCATTTCACCGGCACCACTGCTAGGCGGAAGCCTCCGCCTAGCAGTGTAAAAAATATAAACAAACAGCATGAGATGCTCATATCGGGGGAGCTGTCTAGGTGAAAATAGGGATATGTCAACCCCTTTAACTGCTTTATATAGCACCAAGATATTCCACAGACAGTACAGATTGTAATTGTTTATATTAGTCTCTCACAATATAATTTCATTATCTCATACTCTGGGGACAATTTCATAGCAAGTCCATTTCCCTATTAGTATGTTTGTGGAGTGTGGGGAAAACATATAAACTCCATGTAGATAATTGATATTTCCCCAGTCGGATTCTAAACCTCAGTGCTGAGACACAGTTGAATCAACATATTATGTAATATTTGCAAATCTGGTCGTAGGATGTCACAAAAAGCACTTATCTCTGGACGTTAGTGCTGGGACCGTTATTGATTGCGAATAATTGATCATAATTCTTTAAATAAATGCAAATACATTGCTCGATTATTTCCTGCGGGTAGAAATGGAATTTGCTTTAGCAGCCAGATCGAGCGCTTCTATTCTGGTCTGTCACTGTTATCTGACAGTTGTTTAATGGCTTTTAAAATGATACAAGTAAATGGTCTGTAAGGAATAGTCCTCTGCAAAGATCACATCCATGTCAATTTACGCTGTCCAGCTTTGACTGATTTCATTCACGGATCAATTTGCATCCATTTAATTTACACACAGATCTGATTTAAGTACTGCACGCACTGAATGCAAACACTTTCCATACTAAATTGTTCATAGTGTAGCTGGATGATTGTATCCTGTATATTTAACGTACAGCATGTGCAATGCTGCCATGATGTGCTATTTCATTTGCATTCTTTGACAGTTCTAATGTATACCAGTACACCAGTGTCACCACCAAATACAAGTCACTGTTGTATAAGTTGTCAGCTCTTCTACACAGTTGAGACACATTATTATGATCACCACCTAATATCCATAGTAACCACCATGTGCAGCACGGACAGCAGCTAGACGGGCTGGGTATGACTCCATAAAGTCCTGGTAGGTTGTCACAGGTATCTGGAACTATGCTGACTGCAGTGCATCCCACAGCTGCTGGAGAGGATCCATAGAGTGAACACAATGGTTGAGGTGGTCCCATGGATGCTAAATTGGATTCAAGTCTGGGGAATTCGGGGGCCAGGGTAGAATTTGGATGTCTTGGTCATGGTCCTCCAACTACTATCGGACATTGTCTTGCTGGAAGATTCCATCCATCCCAGGGGAGAAAATCAGCATGTATGGGTGTACAAGATCTGCAAGGATGGATTCATACCCAAATCGGTTGAGTGCTTTCCACGTGGTTGAGTGGGCCCAGAGAATGCAACAAAAACATTCCCCAGACAATACCATTGCCACCCCCAGCTTGTGTTCTTCCAGCAGTGGTTGCAGGGTGCTTGGACCTTTCTTGCTGGACACACCAACGTCCATCTGTTCGATGAAGTAGAAAACCTGACTCATCAGAGAATGCAACCCTTTGCCAATTGGCAGAGGTGACCATTTGTCTCCTTTGGTGCCTTATACGCTGTACTGCAAGCTGCTCCACTGTAGCGTGTTGGTCCACCCCCGTGCAGCTTCATACGTTCACCTCGCACATCAATGGCACGTGTTGCTCTGCAGTTTCCACATCACTTATTTGCAATGATGTGATTTGTCCGCTCACAATACACTTTCACCACAACAGCACACAAACAGTTCACATAGTGCGCAGTTTCAGAAATACTGTCAGCCATGGCCCAAAAGCCAATTATCTTCCCTTTTTGCAACTCTGATAAATCGCCTCTTTTACCCATGACAGCAACGAGGGATATGTGTGCAGACAGCCTATCGCACATCTTATATACCCACCAAGTTGCGCACAACACGTGACTTCCTTCATGAGCTACATGCTGCCAATGTTGAAAGTAGGAAATGGTCATAATAATGTAACTCGACTGTGTATTTTCTCAAGATTATCTCAATTTTTAACTGTCCTGTTTCTCTATTTTTTTACTATATTTTATTCAATACTAATAAGAGAAGTTTTAGCTGTCTAGAAGTAGTCACCTGTCAGGATGTTGAGGAAGTTGGTAAATGTCTTCTAAGGATGTATTCAGTATACAGTGGTAGTGTGCTGTGTAGCAAAACTAGAAGCATTTTTCTTGTCATTTTTATCTTGCTCTACGACAGACAGAAAATGCATGCAAAGAGGCACATTGCACAGACTCTACAGCAACAAAATTATAGAAAATTTATGAAGCAAATAAACAATAAAAAAAATGATGTAAATGGGTACACAGGGAGAATTATTAAAGGTTTTACACTAGTTTTGGGACATAGAAAAGTTGCACATTTTTGCTCAACCCCGTGGTTTGCAAAAACATTTGCAACTTTTTGTTCTTTAACCTCTTCAGGACACATGACGTACCGGTATGTCATGTATAGTTCCGATCACCACTGCCCGGCGGGCGGTGATCGTAACCCGGTGCCTGCTCAAATCATTGAGCAGGCACCTTGGCTAAATGCGCGGGAGGGTCCCGTGACCCCCCGTCTCGGCGATCGCCGCAAGCCGCGGGTATATTCAGACCTGCGGTTTGCGGCTTTTACCTGCGGTTTCGGCGGTGATCGGAGATGCCATCGGGTCCCCATGCGGCTGTAGGGGGACCCGATGGCATGAAAGGCAGCGTGATGCCTAAGGAAGGCATTGCGCTGCCATTCGGTGACGAGCCTGTGAGATCCAGCCCCCTGGATCTCACAGGCAGAAAGCTGTATGAGTAATACTCACTGTATTACTCATACAGCCAATGCATTCCAATACAGAAGTATTGGAATGCATTGTAAAGGGATTAGACCCCCAAAAGTTGAAGTCCCAAAGTAGGACAAAAAATAAAGTGGAAAAAATAAAGTTTTCCCCCCCCAAAATTAAAAGTTTTCAAGTAAAATAAACAAAAACGTCATTTTTCCCCAAAAAAGTTAAAAAAAATAGGGGAAAAAAAGTATACATATTAGGTATCGCCGCGTCCGTATCGACCAGCTCTATAAAAATATCACATGACCTAACCCCTCAGATGAACAGCGTAAAAAATTTAAAATAAAAACTGCTAAATAAACCATTTTTTGTCATCTTACATCACAAAAAGTGTGATAGCAAGCGATCAAAGAGTCACACGCACCCCAAAATAGTGCCAATCAAACCGTCATCTCTTCCCGCAAAAATCATACCCTACCCAAGATAATCGCCCAAAAACTGAAATAATTATGGCTCTCAGACTATGGAAACACTAAAACATGATTTTTTTTGCTTCAAAAATAAAATCATTGTGTAAAACTTACATAAATAAAAAAAGTATACATATTAGGTATCGCAGCATCCGTAATAACTTGCTCTATAAAAATATCACATGACCTAACCCCTTAGGTGAATACCGTAAAAAAAATTAAAATAAAAACGGTGTAAAGAAAGCCATTTTTTGTCACCTTACATCACAAAATGTGTAATAGCAAGAGATCAAAAAGTCACACGCACCCCAAAATAGTGCCAATAAAACCGTCATGTCATCCTGCAAAAATCATACCCTACCCAAGGTAATCGCCCAAAAACTGAAAAAATTATTGCTCTCAGACTATGGAAAAAAAGAAACCATTGTGTAATACTTACATAAATACCTGGTCTATAAAAATACCACATGATCTAACCTGTCAGATGAATGTTGTAAATAACAAAAAATAAAAACGGTGCCAAAACAGCTTTTTCTTGTTACCTTGCCTCACAAAAAGTGTAATATAGAGCAACCAAAAATCATATGTACCCTAAACTAGTACCAACAAAACTTCCACCCTATCCCGTAGTTTCTAAAATGAGGTCACTTTTTTGGAGTTTCCACTCTAGGGGTGCATCAGGGGGGCTTCAAATGGGACATGGTGTAAAAAAAAACAGTCCAGCAAAATATGCCTTCCAAAAACCGTATGGCATTCCTTTCCTTCTGCGCCCTACCGTGTGCCCGTACAGCAGTTTACGACCACATATGAGGTGTTTCTGTAAACTACAGAATCCGGGCAATAAATATTGAGTTTTGTTTGGCTGTTAACCCTTGCTTTGTAACTGGAAGAAAAATATTAAAATGGAAAATCTGCCCAAAAAGGGACATTTTTTCATTATATCTCTATTTTCCATTAATTCTTGTGGAACACCTAAAGGGTTAACGACGTTTGTAAAATCAGTTTTGAATACCTTGAGGGGTGTAGTTTCTAGAATGGGGTCATTTTTGGGTGGTTTCTATTATGTAAACCTCGCAAAGTGACTTCAGACCTGAACTGGTCCCTGAAAATTTCTGAAAAATTTCAAGATTTGCTTCTAAACTTCTAAGCCTTGTAACATCCCCAAACAATAAAATGTCATTCCCAAAATGATCCAAACATGAAGTAGACATATGGGGAATGTAAAGTAATAACTATTTTTGGAGGTATTACTATGTATTATAGAAGTAGAGAAATTGAAACTTGGAAACTTGCAATTTTTTTCAAATTTTGCTAAATTTGGTATTTTTTTATTTTAAAAAAATCATTTTTTTTACTTCATTTTACCAGTGTCATGAAGTACAATATGTGACAAAAAAACAATCTCAGAATGGCTTGGATAAGTCAAAGCGTTTTAAAGTTATCACCACTTAAAGTGACACATGTCAGATTTGCAAAAAATGGCCTCGTCCTTAAGGTGAAATAAGGCTGTGTCCTAAAGGGGTTAAGTCACAATTTCCATATGAGGCCCAACATATTAAAATTTACACAAGCTACACCTAAAATATTCTGACGCACGGACCTGCTAAGGTGTGCTAAAAAGGGGTTCTCTGGGTTAAAGGGTTTCTACCACCACATTTTTACCTAATTAGCTGTCAGACACTAGCGATCTGCTAGTGTCTGCTGTACCTAAGAATGGTATTGTAATTCCTTTCTGTGCAGCGGTTACCCGAAAAAACTTAGTTTTATTGGTATGCAAATGAGCCTCTAGGTGCTATGGGGGCGTCTTTTCAGCAGCTAGAGGCCCCTTCCACTAACCATTTCTGCCGCCCAGCGCGCTCCAGCCCGCCCTTCTGCTCTAGATTGACAGCCTACTCGCGCCTGCGCCGTGTGCTTCTGTATTCGGCGCAGGCGCAGTGACTGTTGGACTGCTCCCTGCGCCTGCGCCGAATACAGTAGCACAAGGCGCAGGCGCGAGTAGGCTGTCAATCTAGAGGAGAGGGGCGGGCTGGAGCGCGCTGGGCGGCAGAAATGGTGAGTGGACGGAGCCTCTAGGTGCTGAAAAGACGCCCCCATAGCACCTAGAGGCTCATTTGCATACCAATAAAACTACGTTTTTTAGGGTAACCGCTGCACAGAAAGGAATTACAATACCATGGTTAGGTACAGCAGACAGTAGCAGATCGCTAGTGTCTGACAGCTAATTAGGTAAAAATGTGGTGGTAGAAACCCTTTAAGGGCTGAACCTGGATATAAGCTGTTCTTTATTCCCTGACTACATATGAGTGGAGAATTTCCTTGCTCTGACGCTCCTCCTTGCCACGCTGCATTTGGTGCCAGTGCGAAAACTGCTGGATTTTTGAGGGTTTTTTTAAAATAGAAATTAACATGGAAAAATAAAGATAACATCACCAAAAATTCTTCAAACATGTTTAACAAAAAAGCATGTTTTAACCCCTTCAGGACGAATCCATTGTTCACATTCCTGACCAGAGCGTGGTAATAACTTTGTAATGCTTTTACTTATCCAAGTGATTGAGTTTTCTTGTGACACAATGTACTTTATGTTAAAGGTAATTTTGAGTCAATATGTTTTACCTTTATTTATAATAATATCCAAAATTTACATAAAATTTGGAAAAATTCAAATCTAAATTTGAATTTCTCTGGTTTTAAGATGGATAGTGGTACCTTATAAAGTAGTTATTAATGAATTTTCACCATCTGTCTACTTTGTCACCATCTGTCTATTTATTAGGACGTCAGAAGGCTTTGATTTTTAGAAGCAAATTTTTAAGGAAATTTCAAAAATCCACTTTTTTAAGGACCAGTTGAGTTTTTAAGGCAATTTGTGGGGCTTACATAGTAGAAACCACACATTTTAGAAAGTACACCCCTCAAGTTATTCAAAACTGATGTCACGAACATGATTAACCCTTTATGTTTCACAAGATTTAAAGGAAAATGGAGGTAAAATTTCACATTTAATAAAAATTTTTCATGTGCAGCAACAAAGGGTTAAAAGCCAGTCAACCCTCAACATTTATTACCCTGATTCTGCAGTTTACAGAAACACCCCTTGTGTGGTTGCAAACTGCTCTATGGGCACATGGCAGGGCTCAGAAGGAGATGAATGACGCATGGTTTTTAGAGGGCAGATTTTGCTGGAATGGTTTTTGGGATGCCATGTTACATTTGAAGACACACTAGGGTATCCCAGAGTAGAATCCCCCAAAAAGTGACCCCATTTTGGAAACTACACCCCTCAATGAATGTATTGAGGGGTGTACTGACCAACTTGACCCCACAGGCTTTTAATAAAATTTAGAAACACTTGGGTGTGAAAATAAAAATTTTCATTTCTTCCAATAACATGCTGCCTAAGCTCCCCATTTTTTATTTTCACAAATGGTAACAGGTAAAATTTTGTTAAGTATTTTCTCCTGGACGCGGCAACACCCCGTATGCATTCATAAATTGGGTACACGGCAAGAATCAGAAGAGGAGGAGCGCCATATGGTTTTAGGAGGGCAGATTATGGTGGAATGATTTATGGGCGCCATATTGCTATTTTTCAGCCACTGGACACCAGTACAGCCATTTTTCGACAACCATACATTTTATTTTTCTCTCAACTGAGCTTTTTCATTGGTTCTATTATGGGGTACATCCAACTTTTTGATCGCTTTTTATTTAGCTTTTTGAGAAACAGGATAAAGATAAGGCGGCAACTGTGCCATGGCTTTTTGGGATGTGTTATTGGGACGAACACCGTGCAGGAAAAATAACACATTATCTTTATTCTGCTGGTCAGTACAATTACAGAGGTAGCCATATTTTATTTTTATTTCTCTGCCTATCATCTTGTGTGGAGGCTCATTTTTTGTGGGATGAGTTGATGTTTTCATTGGTACCATTTTGGGGTACATAGTACTTTTTGACCGCTCGCTTTTGAGCTTTGTTTTGACATAGTTTTAAAAAACTTTTTTTTTTTTAATTTTGTTCCACTGTGGGACTTCAAATTTTAAGGGTCTGATCCCCTCTACAATGCATTACAATAAATGTGTGTCAGTGTAATACAGTATTGTACTGCATTGAAACAGAGATCAGACCCTGAAATGTTGAAGTCCCCCAAAAAAAAAGAACGTGTGTTTTTTTAACAAAAAAAAATTGTTGCAAGTAAAAAAAAAAAAAACTCTCTTTCTTATAATCAAGCCATGTACAATAAAAAAAAATATATATATAGGTATTGCTACATCCATAACAACTGGCTCTATAAAAAATATCACATGATCTACCCTGTCAGATGAACGGTGCAAAAAATAAAAACGGTGACAATTTTTTTTTTTTGTCACATTGCCTTGCAAAAGTGTAATAGCGAGTGATCAAAAACTACTATGTACCCAAAAATGGTACCAATGAAATCATCAACTCATCCCCCGCACAACATGATCGTCAATAAAATTTAACAAAAATCTGGCTCTAAGAAAATGCCAACACAAAAACAGGATTTTTTTTAATGCTTTTGTTGTGTAATATTGCAACAACAAAAAAAGACATTGGGTATTGTTGCGTTCATAACAGGCGCTTTCAAAATAGCACATGATCTACCCCGTCAGATGAATGCCATAAAAAAAAAACTGTCAAAGTAGCCATTTGTTTGTCACATTGTCTTACATAAAGTGTTTTATAGCGTGTGATCAAAAAGTAGTATGTACCCCAAACTGGTACCCATGAAAACATCAACTCATCCTGCAAAAAACGAGCCCCCATACAAGATGATCGGCACAAAAATACGGCTCTAAGAAAATGGCAACACAAAAACAAGATTTTTTTTTCCAACAAATGCTTTTATTGTGTAATATGCAAATATGCAAAAAAGACATTTTGGGAATTGCTGCATCCATAACAACCAGCTCTAACAAAATCGCATGTGATCTACCCTGTCAACACCAATCTTTGTCACCTTGCCTTACAAAAAACATAATAGCAATATCAAAAAGTACTATGTACCTCAAAATGGTACCAATAAAAACATCAACTCGTCCCTCAAAAAATGAGCCCCCACACAAGATAATCGTACAAGAAATAACAAATATGGCTCTCAGAATACGGCGACACAAAAACAGGATTTCTTCTTCTTTGAGGACCTGCAAAAAGACCTTTGATGACCTTCTATCTTCATTCAGCAGGACCTGCGCTGACGTCACAGCGCTCACCACGTGGTGAGCATGATTACGTCATCAAAAGGTCCTTTTGCAGGTCCTCAAAGAAGAAGAAAGAAGACTATGCCGACTGCGCGATCAAGTGGATGAGGTGAGTTCATTTTTTTATTTTTTAACCCCTCAAGCAACATTTTACTAAGCATTCTGTATTAAGAATGCTATTATTTTCCTTTATAACCATGTTATAATGAAAAATAATACAGTAAATTAACTTTAATCAATTTACTAACATCATCTCCTAGCAACCATGCGTGAAAATCGAATTGCATCCGCACTTGCTTGCCTAAGCCCTCTAACATCCTAAAAAAATGAAATGACATTTACAACAAGTTGCTAACATAAAGTAGACATATGGTGAATGTTAATTAATTATTTTGAGGTACCACTATCACTTAAAAGCAGAGAAATAAAAATTTAGAAAATAGTTGATTTTTCCAGATTTTCCTTAAAGTTAGTTGTTTTTTTTAATAAATAAAGGTGAAACATTGACTCAAATTTACCACTAGCATGAAGTACAATGTGTCATGAGAAAAGAATCTCAGAATAGCTTGGATAAGTGAAAGCGTTTCAGAGTTATTACCACATAAAGTGACACATGTCAGATTTGCAAAATTTAGCTTGATCCTCAAGGTGAAAATTGTCCTTAAGGGGTTAAACATAATAGTCGCTGCATCAGAAATTTGAAAATATCACATTATTTACACGTGGAGAGTGCAATAAACAAAAAAATACTCTGTTCCAGAATTGCTGTTTTTTGGTCACCTCGCCTCCCAGAATCTTTTTGATATTTATTTATTTTATTTTTATTTTTTATTCAAAGTCACAGTACACAAATGATCAGTAGAAACCTCATCTTACCCCACAAAAAAACGAGCCCTCAAAGAGCTTGGTCAGTAGAAAAGGGAAATATTTATGGTTACACCAGAATATGGTGACTGACACAAAGCAACTTTTATTTTTAGAATAGTTTTTTTTTTTTTTTTTAAGTAGTAAAACATAAATATAAATATATATATATATATATATATATATACATATATATAGCGGGCAGCACTCCAGACTTGTGGTGAAAAATGTGGAACTTTATTCACCCATGTGACAAGGCTTGAGAAAGGCTCACATATGAGCCGAAATGTTGCCTTGTCACATGGGTGAATAAAGTTCCGCATTTTTCACCACAAGTCTGGAGTGCTGCCTGCTTTTTTGTCTCTAAACATTGGGTAAGCTTATTCCCATTGGGCTTTGCACCCGAGTTTCTTTCATTTTGTTTTCCCAGTGCTGCCATTTTTTATATATATATATATATATATATATATATATACTCACCTAAAGAATTATTAGGAACACCATACTAATACGGTGTTGGACCCCCTTTTGCCTTCAGAACTGCCTTAATTCTACGTGGCATTGATTCAACAAGGTGCTGATAGCATTCTTTAGAAATGTTGGCCCATATTGATAGGATAGCATCTTGCAGTTGATGGAGATTTGAGGGATGCACATCAAGGGGACGAAGCTCCCGTTCCACCACATCCGAAAGATGCTCTATTCGGTTGAGATCTGGTGACTGTGGGGGCCATTTTAGTACAGTGAACTCATTGTCATGTTCAAGAAACCAATTTGAAATGATTCGAGCTTTGTGACATGGTGCATTATCCTGCTGGAAGTAGCCATCAGAGGATGGATACATGTTCTCATTCTGTTTACGCCAAATTCGGACTCTACCATTTGAATGTCTCAACAGAAATCGAGACTCATCAGACCAGGCAACATTTTTCCAGTCTTCAACAGTCCAATTTTGGTGAGCTCGTGCAAATTGTAGCCTCTTTTTCCTATTTGTAGTGGAGAGGAGTAGTACCCGGTGGGGTCTTCTGCTGTTGTAGCCCATCAGCCTCAAGGTTGTGCGTGTTGTGGCTTCACAAATGCTTTGCTGCATACCTTGGTTGTAACGAGTGGTTATTTCAGTCAACGTTGCTCTTCTATCAGCTTGAATCAGTCGGCCCATTCTCCTCTGAACTCTAGCATCCACAAGGCATTTTCGCCCACAGGACTGCCGCATACTGGATGTTTTTCCCTTTTCACACCATTCTTTGTAAACCCTAGAAATGGTTGTGCGTGAAAATCCCAGTAACTGAGCAGATTGTGAAATACTCAGACCGGCCCGTCTGGCACCAACAACCATGCCACGCTCAAAATTGCTTAAATCACCTTTCTTTTTTCTGACATTCAGTTTGGAGTTCAGGAGATTGTCTTGACCAGGACCACACCCCTAAATGCATTGAAGCAACTGCCATGTGATTGGTTGACTAGATAATTGCATTAATGAGAAATAGAACAGGTGTTCCTAATAATTCTTTAGGTGAGTGTGTGTATATATATATATATATATATATATATATATCTTTGGTATTGCAATAATAATACCTCCCCGCCAAATAAAGTTAACATTTCATTGTCATTGCACCGTGAACACCGTAAAAACAAAACCCCAAAAAACACACGTCATTTTTTACAGTTTACATGGGCAATAAGTTCTATTGTAAAAAGAAATTATGTGTGGCATATATTCACTAAGAAGGGATTGCCATCATTGGCTAAGTGAAGGTGATACAGAAGAGGGCGCTATAACTGCAGCCATGGACTTTGCCTTTACAGTGAATGGTATTTCATTCCACTTTTTCTAAGAAATCTGTGATTGACATTTTTTGAATCTCTTAGTAAAACTTTAGAGTGGAGAGGATTCTGATTATATTTTGAGACTGCACAGAATGTATATAACCTTGTGGTGGTGGGTAGTTTGTTTGAAGTGGAAAGATAATCTGTGCAGTGTCTCAGGTTTCAGCAGAGGGAGGAAGAAGGCTGGATCTCCACTGCTAGATGCATTGTTAAAAGTTCATTCTATCACTTTGACATTTAGAGCAGGACTCCGTGTCTTTCTACATTCCTCTTCATATTACCAGTACCAGCTTCATAACTGAGACCACTTTACTAACTAAGATTTTCTCCTGACTGATTGACCTGCACGACGTCCAAGCCGTCAGAATGATCTTGGGATTCTTCCTGCATCTACTGTAATCTAATATGAGGAGTGACTTTTAAATTCAGCTTGTTGCAGACCTATAGGCGTAATCCAATACTTTACAATTTGGGAGCCAGGTCTTATCTGATATCATCTGGGAAACGATGAGGACGGAAGGCACCTCATTTTACTCTGCTCCCCAGTTAAATAACTAACCACATCTGGTAACACTGTAGATACATTGTCCTTTTAGTTTCTTCAGGGCTTCGGTTACAGCAATATTTCCAATAGATCTTATTACAAGTCATTTGGGGCAGGCGAGCATAGCGTAGGCTACATGACAGATCATCCTGATTAAGGGAAGACTACTGTATTGCTTTATTTGTAACTTTATACCTTATGATAAATCCAGCCATTCACACCCCATTGTATGCTAATAGTTTATTTTTGGTTAAAAAAAAATCTATATATCATTTTCCTTCATTTTTTCTTCTTGTGGGTTCCATCAGTAAGGAAAGTGTTAACCAGGGGGCAAGGAAAGAATAACTGAAACACAATAGGTCTTTAGGAAGTTTTATTATCAAATAAAGACAGACTGTGATACTGAGAGGTATAGGGTTATTTAGGGCTACATCCTTCAGCTTGATGTCTTCAATTACAAGAATGATAAAGACTGAAACAAAATCCCTTAATTCAATCAGACCTAGGCAGAGTTATAGGAAGGATCAGATGTCCCCAGAAGTGCATGCATACGAAATTAAACATTCAAGAAGCGAAAAGTTTGAGAGCAGCTGTAGGGGTAGCCTCAAGCTATACTTGTTTGAAATTGGTGCATTAAGTTTACAGTTCTGTTTTGAATCATTATTTTTAGGTATCGCAGTGCGGATTTGTCGCCACCTGCAGATTTATTGAGCTGCTTGTTATGATTAATGTCAAATTATAAACACTATAAACCCATAGTGACCAGGCTGTTCTGGGCCTTAAAAGGGTTATTCAAGACTAATAAAGACCCCAGAGTGGCTGACCGGTGGTAGTGATTATACTTACCTGGTCTCTGCTCTGCCACTCCTGGGTTGACTCTTCCTCCCCCTGCAGTGCTGAAAACAACATCTGTCAACGGGGGGTGGACATGTGAGTGCTGTAGCCAGTCTCAGGTCTCAGTGGTGACCTGTGATTGGCTGCGGCAGTTTCATGTCCCTCCGTTGACAGATGTTTTCAGCGCTGTAAGGAAAGGAATAGCCGGCCCAGGAGCAACAGAGATTGAACCCATTGGCAGGGACCATGTAAGTATGATCACCTTTTTATTAGTCTTGTATAAACCCTTTAATGACCAAACAATTTTTTACTTTTTCATCGTTGCATTCCAAGAGCTATAACTTTTTTATTTTTCTGTCGATGCAGCCATATAAGGGCTTGTTTTTTGCAGGACAAGTTTTAGTTTTTAATGGCACCATTTTCAGGTACACATAATATACTGATTAACTTTTATTAACTCTTTCTGTGGGGATAAGAAAAAACGGCAATACTGGCACTAAGTTTTTACATTATGAATTTTGCGGCGTTCATTTTTCAGATAAATAACATGATTACTTTATTCTCTGGGTTAGTATGATTACAAATATACCAAAACAAATAAGCTTTTTTTTTTTTTTTTACGTTTCACAACTTTTGCACAATAAAATGTTTCACATATTGAGACCCATAACTTTTTTTATTTTTTATTTATATGGAGCTGTGTGAGGACTTGATTTTTGCAGGATAACTTGTAGTTTTCATTGATATCTTTTTGGGGTACATAACACATTTTGATGGCTTATTAACTTTTTTTGTGCCAATTAAGCAAAAAGCAGCAATTCTGGCGCTGTTATCCCGTACAGGATAAATTACATGATAAGTGTGTAGTACCAATCGTGTACCAATGGATGCAACTATACCAAAAATGTGGAGGGGGTTTTATTTTTGCACTTTTTTTCCATTTGAAAGAGTTTTTTAAATGGAAACAAATTTTTACTTGGAATTTTTTTTTTTTTACTTTTTTTTTATCCATTTAACAGTCCTACAAGGTGACTTTAATTGACAATCTTTGGATGACTTCTAAAATTCTCTTGTACTGCTTATGGAGTACAAGAGAATTATACTGTCAGTGCTATACTGACAGTCACCAGCAGTCTATACCAGAGAGACGCGACCTGCTAGAATGCAGCCTGCTGTGCACGGACATTGGCATCCCATGATTTCATTTGCAGGATGTTGATGGGAGACAAAGGGAGTCCATGCTCTCTGTATGCCTCTTAGATGCTGCAGTTGCTT
Source organism: Bufo bufo (assembly GCF_905171765.1). Taxonomy (NCBI): domain Eukaryota; kingdom Metazoa; phylum Chordata; class Amphibia; order Anura; family Bufonidae; genus Bufo; species Bufo bufo. The sequence continues at coordinate 333,625,272 of NC_053392.1, read as the reverse complement.
TTGACTGTGTGATCTAAGACACCCAGGTAGGTGCTTCTGCTGGTCCAGGTGGTTATAACAGGTGGCCAGTTCTCATATGAGAGCTGAGCAACCGCTCTTTGATGCACAGGAGACCCATACAGTGCTTAGACTGGGTCGGCCCAGCCTAAGGCCCCTTAGGGACGACAGTAAAAAGGTGTAAAGGTGATCACTAAGGGGATAAGGGGCTTTTCAGCATGACTGGGTCTATACGCATTGAATTTTACTTCAGTTTGAATGCAAATGAAAAATATACTTTATAGTAATATAACAAGTGTGCAATCCATACCAAGAATGAAGATGTTGCTTCTTTTTTCTGCAAAGCGGATTATCAATCAACACATGTGGAAGGCAGATTGATAGCAGACTTAATCCTAGGCATATGAAGGTACCCTTAGATTTTCTAAGTAGTACACCACCTACTCTGGGTTCAGACTGTTTAGCCTATGTGCTCCCATAAATTTCTATAGGGAAAACAGGTTTAAAAAAAAAATCTTAAAAAATTGTCCTTTTGCATGCACTTGACTATATGGTTATATCACTTTTTGTTTATTTATTTTTGCACTCTATGAAAAAAATACGTATACCTTACTTTATAATAAATATATTCCCAAATACCGGTCATTAGTTATAATGGCTCGTTTTGTCTGGGAAGCAATTATCAGGGGAAATAAAATGGCCGCTATCCTAATAGTGCACACAAAACCTGTGCTAATCACACAGCAGGACAAGTTACTTTACAACACTGAGCTAAAGAGCTGCCTCAGTCTCCTCTCCTTCTTGTCAGGGATTACACAACCATTTTCTGACCCACATAACTTTTTTTATATTTCTGTCTATGACTGTGCAGGGGTTAAGTTTTTGCAGTGTGATCTGTAGTTTTTATTGGTATAATTTTTGGGTGTGCATGACTTTTTAATCACTTTTTATTCCGTTTTATTCTGATTTTTTATTTTTGCATTACACCGTTCACTCTTAGGGAAAAATATTTGTAGATTTTAAATGGGCATTTTGGGTTGTAGCAATACCAATGAGTGGTGTTGAGCGAAGCATCCGAAGTGGAATTCAATCTGAAGTTTAGGAAAAATTTGATTCACAACGAATCTGAATTTCTTTGTGCTTCTGGAGAATGAATGTTTTTTTTTTTTCCTTTTTATTCTGAAATGGCGGCTACACGTGTTACGAAGTGAAAGTAAGGAACGCAAGGTCACCCATGCAGACAGCCAATCCGCAGCTAGCCAGCCCCTGTGGTGTCACAACCCTTTAAAAGCCTCATCCCCCGCAGTCTCCACCATTTCACTATGATCAGAGCATAGGGAGAGACATGACAAGTGCTAAGGACAGTGTTCAAGAAAGCTTTTAATTGTAGAATATTGGATAGGGAGAGTGCAGGGACTGTAATGTGAAGCTCAAGGGATCCATAGGAGACAGCACAGTTTGCATCAAAACCTGTATAGGGTATAGAGCTATCTAATTGAACGGTGTCTGCCTTGTTTAATAGATAAGCAATTCCATTAATTCACAATTTGGGGTGAATAACATGTCTAGTTCTACTGTTATTGGGGTTTCCACCTTGTTTAATAGATAAGCAATTCAATTAGGCCTTGATTCTCAAATTGGAGTGGATATCCTGTCTAATATTACTGTTATTGGGGTGTTTACTATGTTTAATGGATAAGTAATTCCATTAGGCCTAGATTCTCAAATTGGGGTGAATAACCTGTATAATTCTACTGTTATTGGGTCTTCACTACTTTATTGGCACTGCTTCCATGTCCTTCTTTTGTTCCACTAAATAGTCATTGGGATACAGCTCCTGCAAGGGCGTACAGTGTTTTTTTTCCTTTATTAAAATCTGCTATATGCTTTTATTTTGGTTTAGCTAGGGATTAGCTACTGTAGGACTGTTGATGGCCTGCACGATGATGTGCACGCCCATATACTGTATGAGACCTCCCTGTCATACTGACACATAGTAAATGTTTCACTACCAGAAAGGACTAGCTATGCATGTTGCTGCAATGCACAGTGATATACACCGAGATACACTCTCCCTGCAGGCCGGGATATAGCTGATTTAACGTGCGTCATGATGAATTAATTTGGAACTAAGTGAATTTCTTGGAGAAATTCGGCAAAGCGTCCGAATCTAATTTTTTAAAAATGCACTCGTCTCTAGCAGTGAGCTTTATTTATAATATGGAGAAAGGGGGTGATTTGAATTATTATTATTTTTTTCTATTTTAACTTTTATTTTTATTTTTTTAAGTCCCCTTAACCTCCCTGGCGGTATGATTATGTCAGGAATTTTGTACCAAAAGTGCAGTGCTCCAGACTAAAAAAAATACCTAGTAGCCATTGGCTCTTGAACTGAAAAATTTAGGAGCCTAATTTAATTTTTAGCCAAACTTTTAGCCAAATCGAAACCGAATCAAAATTTTGGTATCGTGACAGGGTATCGGCGTAGGGTTGTTTCGATACCAAAATTTTGATTCGCTTTCGTCACCATAAAAAAGAATGGCGACAATCAATACCACGCGGAAAACAAAAACGCCAAAAAAAGCCGCGTGCATTTCGCATTTTATGAAACGTTCGGCCCATAATAGTCCTATCCTATTTTTTGGGGTGACAAAAAAAACGTCGAATCGCATGGTTTTTATTTATTTATTTCTGTTACGGCGCTCACCGCATAGGAGATATTTTAAATAATTTAATAGTTTGGACTTTTCGGACGCAGCGCTGTGTAATATGTTTATTTATTTATTTATTGTTTATATATTTTATATGTAAAATTGGGAAAGGGGGTGATTTTAGGGTACTTTCACTCTAGCGTTTTTCTTTTCCGGCATAGAGCTCCGTCACAGGGGCTCTATACCGGAAAATAACTGATCAGGCATATCCCTGTGCATTCTGAACGGAGAGTAATCCGTTTAGGATGCATCAGGATGTCTTCAGTTCAGTCATTTTGACTGATCAGGCAAAAGATAAAACCGCAGCATGCTACGATTTTATCTCCGGTAAAAAAAACTGAAGACATGCCGGATCCGGCATTTTTCCCCATAAGAATGTATTAGTGCCAAAATACCGGAATGCCATGCGCAGACCGGTAAAAATGTGTAAAAAGATACAAGAGGGATCCGTCTGTCCGCATGACAAGCGGAGAGACGGATTCGTTCTTGCAATGCATTAGTGAGATGGATCCGCATCCGGATGCGTCTCACAAATGCTTTCCGTCACATCCAGATCGGCGGATCCGGCAGTTCCGACGACGAAACTGCTTGCCGGATCACACTGCCGCAAGTGTGAAAGTAGCCTTAGGCCTCTTTCAGACGGGTGTCACGTTTTTGCTAGGGATGCGTCCCAGGTGCATTGCGGCAAACCCGCGCGGGTAGGTATGCAATTGCAGTCAGTTTTCACTGCGATTGCGTTCCATTGTTCAGTTTTTATCGCGCGGGTGCAATGTCTTTTGCACGCGCGTGATAAAAAACTGACTGTGGTACCCAGACCCGAACTTCTTCGCTGAAGTTCAGGTTTGGGTTCAAGGTTGTGTAGATGTAATTATTTTCCCTTATAACATGGGTATAAGGGAAAATAATAGCATTCTTAAAACAGGGCTGGAGGGGTTAAAAAAAATAAAAAAAAATTTTTTAACTCCCCTTAATCCATTTGTTCGCGCAGCCCGGCTTCTCTTCTGTCTTCGTCTGTGAGGAAAAGGACCTGTGGTGATGTAACTGCGCTCATCACATGGTCCATCACCATGGTAATGGACCATGTAATGAGCTCAGTGACATCACCACAGGTCCTTTGACAGTTCCTGAAGAAAGAACAGGAGACCGGCAGCTACGCGATCAATTGGAGGAGGTGAGTTATTATTATTTTTTTAACCCTCATTGGCACTGCGCCACCAATATTTATTATACTGGAGTGTTGGGGGGGCGCAGTGCGCCACCAATGTTTATTATACTGGGGTGTTGGGGGGGGCGCACTGCGCCACCAATGAAGATAACTGACCTGTTAATACAAATACAGGAGGCAGGTGCCGGAATCAAATAGCCGGCACCCGACCTCTATGACACCATGACTATGTAACGCACCTGAGGGGTTAACTGCAGCGGATCGCAGCTCCCTGTCATAGAGGTCGGGTGCCGGCTATTTGATTCCGGCACCCGCCTCCTGTATTTGTATTAACAGGTCAGTTATCTTCATTGGTGGCGCAGTGGCCACAGCCCCACCCCTCCTCCTCCCGTTTCTCTTCCTATTGGCGGCGGCAGCAGCACAGGGGGGAGGGAGAGACTCCTTCTCCACTGCGCTGCTGAGAAGAACACCGGCGGCGGGGCAGAGAACTATCATCTCCTGTGCCCCGTCGCTGTATTCAACTGCAGAGCTGCGGCTGTGGGTCTAGTCGCAAATGGTGACAAGACTAAAAAGTCTTGTCTAAGTCGCCATCTGGAGCCCTGAAGTGGTACAATTTTTTGCATGAAATTTGGTGTTATGTATTGTAGGCTAGCAATTCTTAGTAATTACTTACTTAAACCTGACCAAACAAGATTTTAGTAGACATCCCAGATGTGATAAAGTTTCAAACACAAAATCATGAATTATAATCTAATAAATAATATAATTTTATTTAATAATGTCATAAAAAATAATGAAATTTGTCAAACAAAGAAAATTCAATAAACATCCTGAGTGTGATACATTTTTAAACATGGGACTGCACAAAGTCTGACGTCACAATCAGGACAATGGAACCTGGTTTCTTTTCGGACTTTCTTTCCATTGCCATCTCTCTTTGAGCAGCAAACCACGCACATCCTGGTAGGTGCTGCATTTTCTGTGGTTGGCGGGATGTAGTCCATAAAGTGACGACCAGTCAGGCGTTCTGGGTTGACAACGTCAACAGCACGACATCCAGGTCTGTTCACAGCTACTGATGGCGTCTGGTGGTTGACAAAAATCCGCTCAACCACCTTCCATATAAACTCAGAATGAACAAGAGGCTTGTCACTCTTTGCTCTGTGCAGGATATATACATTTCAAAGGCATTGTTCCAGAAGATGCCTGAAGATCTTCTAATATTTTTTTTGCTGTTTGCGCATAGCCGGATAAAATGTCATTGCCTGATCGGCTCTGTCGACACCTCCCATGGTGTTATTATAGTCTATCACGACTTGCGGCTTCAGCACATCTTTCCCACCTTTTGTGTGGACCATGACAGTAGAGGTATTGTGCACAGTACTCATGAGACACACGTCCTTCTTGTCTCGCCATCGCATTGCCATTATCTTACCCTTCTGCCAGGCAACCATTTCTCCGGTTTTGAGTTTTTTCTTAGCAAACATAGATGGCATGTCACGTCTGTTAGGCCTAACGGTACCATATGCATCAGTCTTGTTTTGTAGCAAAACCTCATACAGTTCCGGAAACGTGTAGAAATTGTCCGTGGTCACACAATATCCCTGGTTCAGCAATGGATCCAGCAGTGTACGGACAGATGATGTGGCCATCCTATAGCCGCTGTACCTGGGGTTGAACTTCGTGCCTTTACCGGTGTAAATGACCGAATTCCAGATGTACCCAGTGGATGACTCGCAGAGCATGTAGGATTTGATGCCAAACCGCTCTCTTTTGGATGCAATGTACTGTATCCAGCTTAGGCGTCCCTTGTAGGCCATCAAACTTTCATCTACGCTGACGTCCCTTTCTGGCACGTAGGTCCGCTGGAAATTGGTCACAATAATTTGCCTCACATCCCAGATGAAGTGGAAATACTTAATGATGAGGGAAAACCGGTATTCTGACATCACGGTGCCAAAAAATGGAGTGGCCAGTAACTTATTGGTGGTCCAGTACCATTTCTGGAGCGGTTTTCCCATCACCACCTGAAGAATGATGAGTCCCAGAAACTGCCACATGTCCTCTTTGGTCACCGGTTCCCACTTTCTGCTTCTGGAAAACGTGGCATGCAGCGTAGCGGATTGCTGCTCTTGGTAGCGATTTGTCTCTGTGACAATTTTTTCAATTACCTCCTCAGTGAGGAATAATTGCAGGAATGCCAGAGGGTTGTCACGCTCAACATCTACCTTCATCCCAGGTGATCCAGTGAACAAGAATCTTGGGGGCGCTACCTGGTCCGTATCGCAGTCAATAGGGCACCAAGTGCGCACATGGCTGAGGTCAGGTGCAGGATCATCGCCGTTGTCACTTGCCAGATCAGTGTCAGTGTCAGATGACAAATCTCCCCACAACTCACTATCGCTCAGTTCTGCGAGCACCTCAGTGTCACTGTCGCTGTCACTCAACTGGTCCAAAAGCGCTTTTGTAGTAAAGTTGCGCTTTTTTGATGCCATGTTATAAATATTTTATGGGCACAAATTACAGTAAAATGGTAGGCAAGGGGCACTGTACAGTAATCAAATGTCAGATCTGAGGTTATACAGTGTAATCCTCTCAGATTACAATGTATACCCTATTTTACGTGTGTGTGTCACTTTTTATGTTTATATTTATTAGAATTTCCTGCCCAGTTCCGCTCCCATGCGCAGCTGCTGCTCTCAGGGAACGGAACCAGGAAGTCAAATGCCGGCCGGCGCTCTCAGCGGAGGACATCGCCGGATCGCCGGCAGAAGGTGAAGGGACTCTGCAATGTTACCCCGAGCGTGACTTGGGGTTACCGCTCCTGGCAACGAAAATTAAGCCTGAGTCACGCTCGGGAATACCGCCAAGGAGGTTAATGGACTTTAACATTCCAGGCATCAGATCGTTCAGAGAGCCCGAGGCTGTCATAGCAACTGAATGGCTCCCTCCGTTTCCTTGCAGGGGAGCCGTTCGGTGCGCTGGGAGATCAGCGCTCCTGGAAAATAACAGCTCAGATGTGGTCGCAATTAACCACGGCATCTGAGGGGTTTAAAGTCCATGATCAGTGTTATCGCCAATCACAGACTCTGTTGTCAGGTGTTTTCTCTGTAAAACAGCAGACACCCATTGGCTAGGGCACCCGCTGAGCTTCTGAGCGGGGGCAGTCTTTAAAGATCCAACATGCACAGTAAATTTACAGTGGGTGATTGGCAAGTGGTTAAACAATGATGACTGATAAATTATAAATATTTAGATTCAGATTGCATAGATTTATTTCTAGTCTGAAGTTGGGTGAACATATATATGAATAATATAATATTCCACCTGTATAGACATAGTCCATATGCACTTAAAGAGGACCTTTCATCTGGCAAAAAATTCTGAACGAAGTGTCATGATCTGTACAGCGGTGCCCAGGGATCTCACTGCACTTACTATTATCCCATGGCGCTGCTCCGTTCTCCCGCTATGCCCTCCAGTATGTTCGGTCACTGGGTTATAGTAGGCGGAGACTTGGGGACTTGGTTATAGTAGGAGGAGATCTTCTTCTCCCAGGCTGTAGCACTGGCCAATCGCAGAGCAGAGCTCACACCCTACACCCTGGGAGGTTTTTTTCTCCCAGGCTGTGAGCTCTGTGCTGCGATTGGCCAGCGCTACAGCCTAGGAGAAGGAGACGCCCAGGAGAACAAGGGCAGACTCCTCCTACTATAACCAAGTGACCGAACATACCGGAGGGCATAGCGGCAGAATGGAGCGGCGCCCAGGGATAATAGTAAGTGCAGTGAGATGCCTGGGCGCCGCTGTACATATCATGATACTTAGTTCACAATGTTTTGCCAGATGAAAGGTCCTCTTTAAATTTATGAACATACAGCCCACTTTCAGTTGTAGGTTTTGTATTAGTCCTCGGTACACAATGTTACAACTTTCTGTGTTGCAGTGTAATCTGCCTTTCCTGATAGGCATTGGTTATATGTGGATTAGGTTAGTCAGTGCTATAGTACAGACGTTGGATATGCTGTCCTACTACTGAGGGAGACGGCAGAAGGTAGCAAATGAGCTTCAGATGGCAGCTTCACCCGGCAGCAAACACTGCCTCTTGTCTCCATATTAGAGCAGATGGAGGTGCCTGAAGGCATTTTTATTATTGCATTCAGCACTTACTTATACTGCCCTTTTTGTCCCACATGAACACAAATAATTATGTTTTTAACACTTCTATGTATTTTATTAGGGGTGGGTTGTCAAACATTTGAAGTATGCTGTGAAGTAAACATTACATACATTTTCACATTGCAATGAAGAGACTAAAGGCCTCTGTAGGCATGAATGATCAATGGTGTGGAAAATAGTGGTCGAGGATCTGACAGACCTTTCTATCTTTACTGCTGGCAGGGAACACTTACTGTTACTGATTACCAATAGCAACAGTTTTTATTGTGACACAAATGTTCAAAATCAAAAATAAACATTTTTATCTTTTATGAGTGATCTTCTAGTTGCATATATTGGAACGTATCATTTATACAAAGTATCTTGTTGTAACACCTAGGGGAAGATTTATCATTTCTTTTGCTCCAGCAAAGTGGCATTAAAAAGTTGCAAGATGTATGTTTGCGACTTTTCAATGCAACTTTTTGAAAGACAAAAAGTTGTAAGTGCCTCATTTTATGCCGTCCTCGCCACTTTAACAAAAGGGGGCATGGTAGAGGCTGGAAAGGGGTGTGGCCAACAGCTAAGACAAATTTACCTTCCGTTAAACCAGTTTTCTGATGCAAATTAAGCCAGAACGGTAGCTCTGAGCTGTTGTACATTTCTGTTTAGGTGCACAAACTGCCAGAGGATGCATCTAATTTATGATAAGGCCTGTGCCTCGTCATAAATGGGGTACATCCTCCAACACTGCAGGGGATATCAAGACCGATGCAGAAAGCACTTGTCTTGATAAATCTCGCCCTTAATGTTGTAAGTGCAAACTAAAGGTGAAGTGTAAAACTTTGTTTAAAGGCAGGGGCGTAGCTAGAAATGACTGGGCCCCATAGCAAAAAAAAAATTATGGGCTCCCACCCCCACATACCTCTCGGACCTCGCCGCCACATCCGCAGCTCCTCATGCACTTGCGACGGTTACGCGTAGGACCGAGCACAGACAGTTGGTCACTGGCAACGCATTTGTGCCAGTGTAGGAAATGTCTAAACCTAAATGTCTGTGTATTAAAGATTGTCGCCCCCCCTCCCCTGTATTAAAATCATTGGTGGGCAGTGCGCCCCCCCCTCGGTATAAAAATTATTGGTGGGCAGTGCACCCTCCCCTGTATTAAAATCATTGGGGGGCAGTGCGCCCCCCCCCCTCGGTAAAAAAATTATTGGTGGGCAGTGCACCCTCCCCTGTATTAAAATCATTGGTGGGCAGTGCGCCCTCCCCCCCTCCCCTGTATTAAAATCATTGGTGGGCAGTGCGCCCTCCCCCATCATTGGTGGCTCCGATCGGTTACCATGGCAGCCAGGACGCTACTTAAGTCCTGTCTGCCATGGCCAGTTACTCTGCAGCATACTTACATGCGCTGTGGCCGCCTGGCGCTGCTTCTTCTTGTAACTTGTCACAGGTCTGTGCGGCACATTGCTTATGCTTATAGCAATGCGCCGCACAGACCTGTGATGAGTTACAAGAAGGAGGAGCGCCCGGCGGCCACAGCGCATGCAAGTATGCTGCAGAGTAACGGGCCATGGCAGACAGGACTTCAATACCGTCCTGGCTGCCATGGTAACCGTTCGGAGCCCCAGCATTACACTGCTGGGACTCCAATCGGAACTGCCGCTGCCACCAATGAAGGGGGGGGCCCTATCGCACCGCCCTTAGCCACTCGCCACTTGAATTTTTTATTTTTTTTATCCTCAGCCGGCAGCCCGGCCCCAGTGGCGTAGGGCCTCATAGCCATTGCTATGGCTACTATGGCGATCCCTACGCCACTGTTTAAAGGGAACCTGTCCTGTTAAAAATGCAGGCCTTTCTACAGGCAGCATGGTATAGACCAGGATGAGTGGAGCAGACTGATAGTTTGTGAGAAAGGTTTCAGTATAACTTATATGTCATTCACTTAAATTCCTGCATATTCTAGACTTTGGAGTCATGGAGGCGGTCCTATCAGTGATTGACATCTGTCTGTATACATCGTCATAGAGGGAAGGCTGTCAAATCACTGATAGGACCGTCTCCTTGATGCCATAGTCGGAAATGAGAAGGAATGAAATACAACTAATAGTGAATCTTTTCCCACAAAACTAAATATCAACCTGCTCAGCTCCTCCACCTCAGGCCACATGTTCCCATTAATGATAACCAAGAAGCATTCCAGAATGTTTCAGTCCTGATTATGTCCAAAAACATGCTAAACCAAGAAAATGCTAAGACTTTATCATTTTCTAAGGAGATTAAACTCTTAAGTTTTATGTATCTACTGTAGCTAAAAATGGTATCACCTTTATGTCATAAAAGCAATGTTCTTGAAGAGTAACAAATCCCAGAATATTGTGGTTGATCTCAGATGGTTGCATATCTAAACATTTTATTACAATATTTACTGGAATATCCATATTCTTTAGAAGATAACTTTGGTGTGAATAAATAAAACTGGCTCATCTCATTAAAGATATGGTAGTGTGTGAATGAAGTCATCAAACAGTAAGGTCTAAAGCCTTAAAGGGATTTTCCAGATCCCCAAAACATTTTGTTGAAGGGCAGTCAGTAATGGTCTAAAATATGAAGAAAAAAAAAAAAGAAGAGGAGACTTACATGTGCAATCCCCTGCTGTTCTATTAATCTTAGTGGTCTTTGTTGCACTGCAGCACTTGACTACTCCACTTGATCGTTGCAGCTCGCGATAACACAAGCTAGTTGGGTACGTCAACAGTACAATGACGCGCTGCAGCAATGACCTGCCTGCCTATTCTATGACCAAGGATTATTTTTTATTTTAGATTTTCCAGGCTCTCATCAAAATATGAAGAAGGTCCAGAAAAACTATTAACGTGGTCATACACATGAGACCAAGGTTGTTGAACCAGCAGAAGAGGCAACCAACTAAGCTAATATGTATTAGATTATCAGCCAGCATTCGTTAGAGCAGATGTCGGGATCTAAGCTTCACTATATGTTAGGTTCAGACTAGAAGCAATAACATTTATTTGAAAATTGTTTACTAATGTGTTGTGTTATCTGATATCTACTGAAAAAATTATATCAATGTTGTTGCAGTTGTAGAGTTAGTATCTGGTGCCAATGGTGATCTGGTGCAAGGAATATACTATGAAAATTCATATTTGCCAGAGGTGAGTATCATATTTTACAATTAAGATACAATTTGCATTAGTACCGTCCATCAAATCTTAATATTTAAAAATTTGTGGGGGAGGGGTAAAATAAACTTAAAAAGAAAAACCCTATTCACGAGTTAAATTGTACTGGAACCTCCACTCTGATCCCTCTTCCTCCAATCCTCCAGGGGTGTGCAGCACACATGTACCAGTTATAACTGCTGCACCGATCACTAGCCTCAGTGGTCACATGTGCATAAACAGCACTTGACCGTTCAGGCCCATGATTGGCTGCAGCAGTCATATGAATGACACATGACCGCTGCAGGGAATATCCAATGCTCTCAGCCAGTCATTGGCTGCACAGACGAAAGGTGACCAAGTCCATGACCCAGCCCAAATAAAATGCTGGGGACTTAAAGGTGATGGGACTGATGGAGAGCAGGTAATTATAAAAAGTGCAGTGGGAGATGCAGGATGGGGCCTTTAGTTAATAGTTAATTATTCCCAGAAAACCACTTTAAGTGTTGTGAGTATTTTGCACTTTACAACTGATTTAGTTTAACCAATCACTGGCAACAGGAGTCGTCCCAGAAGAATTGAAATTGGCAAATGTTGTGCCCAATCACAAGAAAGGTAGTAGGGAGGAATCGGGAGACTATAGGCCAGTAAGCCTGACATCAATAGTGGGGAAATTAATGGAAACCATACTTAAGGAGAGGATTGTGGACAATCTAAAATCCCATGGATTGAAAGATGAAAACAGCATGGGTTTACTTCAGGGAGATCATGTCAAACTAATCTTATTGATTTTTTTGATTGGGTGACTAAAATAATAGATGAGGGGAGGTGCAGTAGACATCTAGACTTAGTAAGGCTTTTGATACTGTCCCACATAGAAGGCTTTATCAATAAATTGCAGTCTTTGTGCTTGGACTCCCATATTGTTGATAGATTAGGCAGTGGCTGAGGGACAGACAACAGAGGGTTGTAGTCAATGGAGTATATTCAGACCATGTCTTGTTACCAGTGGGGTACCTCGGGGATCTGTTACTGGACCCATGTTGTTTTAATATCTTTATCAGCGAAATAGCAGAAGGCCTCAAAGGTAAGGTGTGTCTTTTTGCTGATGACACAAAGATTTATAACAGGGTTGATGTTCCTGGAGTCTATAATCAAATGATTGATTGTTATAGTTCCCTTTGGGAACAAAAACAAAGTGTAAAAAAAATTAATAAAGTTTTTACAAATAAAAAAAAACATGAACGCTTAATTTACCCCCCTTTCCCCAAAGTGAGAATTTTTTAAATACACCATGTGTATCGTCGTGTGCGTAAATTCCCTTACGATCAAAATATAAAAGTATTAATCCAATACAGAAATATTTTTGGGTCACTTTCTCCCACAACATTTTATAAAATGTGAATCACAAAGCCGTACACAGCCCAGAATGGATCAATGAAAAGTACAGATCGCCTCACAAAAAATGAGCCCTCATACAGGTCCGCACACATAACTACCAAAAAGATTAGGGGTCAGAATATGTCAGCAAAAAAAATACTTTAAAAAAAAAAAAATTCTTTTTTTTTCAACATCAAAATGCAAGTAAAAGTATACATATTGTGGTATCGCTGTTTTGTACTGACCTAGAGAATGAAGATCACAAGTGAGGTTTTACCGCGATAATGAACGCCGTAAAAAAAAAAAAAAAAAAAACAGGTGGCAAAATTGCATTTTTTTCCAAATTCCTCCACCTTTGAAATTTTTTTACCACTACATTCTATGCAATATTAAATGGTGGTGTTGGAAAGTACAACTTGCCCGCAAAAGATAAGCCCTCGACTATGTGAATGAAAAAATAAAAAAAGGTATTGGCTCTGGGAAGGTGGTGGAGCAAAAACGCGAAGTAAAAAAAACCTCTGGGGTAGAAGGGTTAAAGAACTTATGGGGTCATTTATCAAAACTGGTGTGAAGTAGATCTGGCTTAGTTGCCCTTGGCATCCAATCAGATTCCACATTTAATTTTTGACAGCTCCTTTGGAAAATTAAAGGTGGAATCTGATTGGTTGCTAAGGGCAACTAAGGCCAGTTCTACTTTACACCAGATTGCTAAATGACCGCTTTAATCTGTATAACCTTGAGAAAAGAAGGGAAAGGGAGGACATGATCGAAACCTTAAGCGTGTTAAAGGCATAAAAAGTTTTAGGAATAAAGTGTTTAATAAAAAAAAAATACAACAACACAAAACAAGAGGACACAACCAAAAAAGGTTGGGGAGGGGGGGGTCACATTAGAGCAAGGTGTCAAACTTGAGATCACCATACCCAGGTAGCCATAATAAAAAAAGGTTCATAATGTATGGATGCAACTGAGTTAGGGCTCATGCACACAAACGTATCTGTTTTTTGCGTCCACAAAACACAGATACCGGCCGTATGCATTCCACATTTTGCGGAACGAACATCCAGCCCATAATGGAACAGTCCTATCCTTGTCTGTAATGCAGAGTGCTTCTTTAAACAGCCATTTCATCTGCCCAAGCCTGTAGCTTCAGGCTGTTACATTAACCCCTTAAGGACTCAGGGCGTACCGGTACGTCCTAAGTTTAAATCGAGATTGCGGAGCTGTGGGGGTTAATCCGGACATGATGCCGGCTGAAATCCTTCAGCCTTTAACATCCCCAAAAAATAAAATATCATTCCCAAAATAATTCAACATGAAGTAGGACATATGGAAATGTAAAGTCATCACAATTTTTGGGGTAATACTATGTTTACAGAAGTAGAGAACAGAAATATTGAAATTTGCTAATTTTTCCAATTTTTGGTAAATTAGGTTTTTCTTATGGAAAAAAACATATTTTTTTTACTTCATTTTACCAGTGTCATGAAGTACAATATGTGACGAAAAAACAATCTAAGAATGGCCTGGATAAGTCAAAGCATTTTAAAGTTATCACCACTTAAAGTGACACTGGTCAGATTTGCAAAAAATGCCATGTCTTAAGGTGAAATAGGGCTGAGTCCTTAAGGGGTTAATAGCCCTCCATTCTTTTCTATTACCGATCCAATTTAATTAAACCTAATTACACACATTTTCCCCTAGACCCAGCATTCTCATTTCATGTGCTAAAATTTATGTGGCACAATGTCAATTGTAAGAAAAGACCATATATACAACATCCAACAGCAGGTACCCAGGTCCAATGCAGGCCCTCCTCAACAGATAGTTTCACTGGACAGACCCCTGGTACACCCAATACTGATATGGGAGTTGTACGTTTATTTCCATTGAAATACTCCAAGATAGCAACTTTAGCTAGAAAACATTTTACCACGAATAGAGTTTAATCTTACAAACTTATAGTTTCCTCAGTCACTACTTTTTGACACCTTTCTGAATATTGGCACCACTTTTGCTATACACCAGTTCTGCAGAGTGAGAACCAATGGTTGAACGGAATTTTAAACTCCTCAAATCTTCTATGTACTGAGATAACTCCCAGGTACAGTACATTGAAAATGGATAAATTGATTGGTATAACAATTTTATTTTTGGCGATTAACAGAAAACCAGGCTTTAATGTGCTGTATTTCATCCAATCCTCTATGAAGTTCTGAACTGTCATTATATTACCTTCTTACCATTGCTGAATTAATAGGTCTGTCTGTGCATGGTGAATTTTGATATGACGCTTCCTTGCTACAAAAGATATTGTTTCTTTTCAAATCAGTCTCTAATTTTGTGATCCCTCCTCTCCGTGTAACATTGCACCTCTTGGCACGTGCTCAAGTTAGTAAGATTAGAGTCTGCTGCAGGAATTTGATTTAGTCTCTGGTTTTGATTTCTAGAAAGATGATACCTTATAAGAGTGAGATGGGTTTGAATTTCATTCTTTTCTAGGCATATCAAGTGTTGCACTTTCTACAATAGGCAACAGTTCAACAACATATTTTGCACAGAATAATGACACTATTAGCATACAGCCTGTTTATTATTAACATGACATAATAATGTAAGCTGTTAGTGACTGTCCTTTGCACTTTTAAAGGAACCTGTCACCGGGATTTTGTGTATAGAGCTGAGTACATGGGTTGCTAGATGGCCGCTAGCACATCCGCAATATTCAGTCCCCATAGCTCTGTGTGCTTTTATTGTGTAAAAAAAAACGATTTGATAGATATGCAAATTAACCTGAGACGAGTCCTGTCCCTGAGATAAGTCCAGCGTGAAGGAACCCAGCACCGCCCCGCATCCTCAGAATATCCTCCTTGCTCCTCGACATCAGAAAGCCAGAGAGCCATAATCTCGCGATGCGCAAGCTAGCGCATGCACAGTGTCGTCATAGTGTTCCTTCCCTGTGCTAGCATCAGCCTTAGGGAATGAACTGCGCATGTGCTAGCTCGCGCATCGCAAGATCACGGCTCTCTCCAACTTTCTGACGTCGGGGAGCAAGGAGGAGATTCTGAGGATGCGGGGCGGCGCTGGACTCCTCTCAGGGACAGGACTCATTTCAGGTTATTTTGCATATGTATCAAATCTGTTTTTGTACACAATAAAAGCACACAGAGCTATGGGGACTGGGTATTGCGGATGTGCTAGCGGCCATCTAGCAACCCATGTCCTCAGCTCTATACACAAAATCCCGGTGACAGGTTCCCTTTAAATTGTATTCATATAATTGGGAAGGTGACTATTTCCTAGTCTCTAAACAATGACATAAATTACAGTTCTTCATCTGACCTAAAATATGATTGTGATACATTGTGCAGTGAAAAAGTTTCAATTTTTTGCTAAAAAAATGTATAGCATTTTTTCTGCAGCTTGTGTTACTCTTCAAAAATGTGGGTAGAAATAGGGTAGAAAAATTGTGTAAATTAAAGCTGAATTTGGCATAGATTTAATTTGCTCTACGGACAGCCAAAACATTTGCCAATTTATTAAGAATCGTGTTCTTAATAGATTTGAGACATTTTACGCCAGCAGGGTCTGGGGCCGTAAGTATACATTTTTTATTATTATTATGACAACTCCTTTAAGCCACAGGATAGGGAATAACTGATCAGTGGGATCCTGCTTCTGGAAACACCATTGATCACAAAAACTGGACACCTGTACACCGCAGGGCACTCCAAAATGAATGGAGCAGCAGGTCAAGCTTGCACGCTGCAGCTTCATTTACTCTATGGGCCCTGCCAGAGATATGGGGAGCTATGCTCAGCTATCTCCACCAGTCCTCTTAGAAATGAATTAGGCCCCTTTCACACAGCGAGTATTCCGCGCGGATGCGATGCGGGAGGTGAACCCGCACTGAATACTGACCCATTCATTTCTATGGGCTGTGCACACGAGCGGTGATTTTCACGCATCACTTTTGCGTTGCGTGAAAATCCGCAGCATGCTCCTCTTTGTGCGTTTTTCACGTAACGCAGGCCCCATAGAATGAATGGGGTTGCGTGAAAATCGCAAGCATCCGCAAGCAAGTGCGGATGCGGTGCGATTTTTCACGCACGGTTGCTAGGAGACGATCAGGGTGGAGACCCGAACCTTATTATTTTCCCTATAACATGGTTTATAAGGGTAAATAATAGCATTCTGAATACAGAATGCTGAGTAAAACAGGGCTGGAGGGGGTTAAAAAAAATAAAAAATCATTTAACTCACCTTAATCCACTTGCTCGCGATGCCGGGCATCTCCGTCTGACTCTTTTACTGTATAGGACCTGTGGAGAGCATTAACTATAGTTTAAGGACCTGGGATGACGTCACTCTGGTCATCACATGGTACGTCACATGATCTTTTACCATGGTGAATCACCCCAGGTCCTTAAACTATAGTTAATGCTCTCCACAGGTCCTATACAGGTAAAAGAGTCAGACGGAGATGCCCGGCATCGCGAGCAAGTGGATTAAGGTGAGTTAAATGATTTTTATTTTTTTTTAACCCCCTCCAGCCCTGTTTTACTTAGCATTCTGTATTCAGAATGCTATTATTTTCCTTATAACCATGTTATAAGGGAAAATAATACTATTTACAGAACACCGATCCCAAGCCCGAACTTCTGTGAAGAAGTTCGGGTTTGGGTACCAAACACGCGCGAATTTTTCTCACGCGAGTGCAAAACTCATTACAATGTTTTGCACTCGCGCGGAAAAATCGCGGGTGTTCCCGCAACGCACCCGCACATTTTTCCGCAACGCCCGTGTGAAAGAGGCCTTAAGCAGCAGTGCTCGTGCCCAACCTGTTCATTTCGGGGGTGCTTTGCAGGGTATTTCTGTTAATCGTTGGACTTTCCATCTTGTGGAATGGGAATAATTTGAAATTACCTGAATAACCCTTTAAGTCAGGATGATTCTTATATTCCTATATATTCTTATATTTTCATCAAGGAGGATCACAATTAGCTTGATGACATTAGGTTAGGATGACATTTATATATGAATCGTATTAATAAAGCTTTTAAAGCTTTATTCATCATCATGTTTGGAGTAATAACCTAACTTCTTTTCTACATCTAATGATGAATGGGCACCATGGGAATTTGAAAATGATCCGTTTTACTTCAAAATTTGCATTAGAGAAAGACATTCTGGAAATGTACATAGGGGGAGATTTATAAAAAATGGAGTAAAGGAGCTCCTTTGGAAAATAAAAGATGGAATCTGATTGGTTACTATGGACAACTAAGCCAGTTTTCCACTTCACCACCATGACGGCCCAGAGAGATTGACCCCTGACCTCTGTAGGGGCAGGAACAGAGAAGGTTAAAAGGACCCCTCCCACCACCCATTCACCAGTGTGTTCCTGCCCCTATAGTGGCCAGGACAGAGAAAAGTCCTCTCTGGCTTTCAGGGAGGTAAAGTGGATAAGGACCTCTTTTTATTATTTTTCGGTACCTGGGTGACCGCATCGGCGGTGAATATTGCCTCCCTTGCGGGCCTTTCATCCAGGACTGCGTCCCCTGCTCTCCGGCGGACCCAGTTTCAAAGCTGACAGGGACACGCCGGGGTCCACACTCCCTGTTGTGGGAAGCCTGCCCTGAGCTGCCACTGGGTCACCTACCTCCCTGTGTAGGTAGCTGACCGGAGAACGTTTTGCGCAGGCGCGCGCGTCTGACGTCACTTCCGGCCGCCGGACGAAACCTGGAAGTGGATGTCTTCTACAAAAATGCTCACAAGCACTTTCCCGCTGCGCTCTCTGCATCGCTCTCTGTATCACCGGAGGACATGTCGGACCAGGAGAAGGAGCCGACCGCTCCAGAGCGCCCCTGTGTGAGTAGCCCACCTGGGCATGCCGGCAGCTTGACAGATGGGGGCCAGGGGGAGGGTGCCTTAGTTTGACTGTTCTGATAACCACTAGTATGTGCCCCTCCCCCTGGGGTCTTCTGGTATACTGCATCTAAGTTTATGCACCTATACTGGATCGACAAAAAAATGTATGGGCTGCTCTCTCACTTTAGGCCAAACTTGCTTTAAAAAAGCCCAGAAAGACCGCCAGATGCATCCAGTGCTCCGTCAGGCTTCCCGACGATTACGCTAAGAAACTTTGCAAGGATTGTATTGCCAAGTTGGAGACAGAAGAACAGCCCTCAATTATGCAGGAATTAGAACTATGATTCAGGAGGAAGTTAAATCTAAAGCGAGATGAGTGACCTTCAAAGGCGGTCAGGGATACAATGGGGGTAGAGGATATCCAGCGACCCCATACAGTTCAGGAAGAGATGTTTGGGGGATTGAAGGTCAGATGCTCCCGTGTATTCCCCATAAACGAAAACATTAAAGAGATGGTGATGGATGAATGGGCCCATCCAGAGAAGAAACTAGGGATTTCCAAAGAATTCAGGAACCGCCTTGTATTTGACCCGTCAGACTCTAAGATCTTTGACAAGGTTCTCAGAATTGACGTCCAGGTGGCCAAAGTTAATAAAAAAAACTCGCTACCATTCGAGGACTCCTGTCAGTTAAAGGACACCATGGAAAGGAAGGCAGACAGTCTATTAAAAAAATCCTAGGAGGCAGCTATGTTTAGTGCTAAGACAAACATAGCCGCTACTTCAGTCGCCAGGTCTATGTACCTGTGGCTGAATGAGTTAGAAAATCATCTAATTAACAAGACGTCCAGGGAACAAATTCTAGACTATTTCCCTTGTTAAAATCCTGCCAAAAGTAGTAACAGACTTCCATAGAACCAGGAGATCGTTCTTCCCTCCTTTTGTGAGAATCCTAAAAATTCTGGGGAGGAACGATTCCATACCCTGGACGTCAAACGGACAGTACTAATATACCTAGAAGCCACTAGGGACCTAATAAAGGTGGACAATTTACTAGCACTCTTCTGTGGTAAAAATAAAGGGAAGGCAGCTTCCAGATCTACCATTGCCCGCTGGGTAAAACAGACTATTTCAGACTGCTACAGGATCGAAGGCATCAGTTGTCCAGACGTCATTCGGGCTCACTCCACGAGAGCCATATCTGCCTCATTCGCTGAAAGGGCAGGAGCTTCCCTAGATCAAATATGCCGGGCCGCAACCTGGTCCAGTGTAGACATTAAACATTATAGACTTGACTTATCCAGGTCTTCCGACCTGGCCTTTGGTCGCAAGGTCCTACAGGCCGTTGCCCCACCCTAAGACGTATATAATCTGTTATGTCTCTCTGGGCCGTCATTGTGGTGAAGTGGAAAGCCGGAATTAGACTTACCGGTAATTTATTTTCCACGAATCCACCATGACGGCATGATATCCCACCCCAAAAATTATTATAATGACTTGGTATGAGTTAATACCAAAAAAGTTGTTTCACTTCTTAACCGGTGGTTGTGGCACTATAATCTAGAATTCACTGGTGAATGGTGGTGGGAGGGGTCCTTTTAAGCTATCTCTGTTCCTGCCCCTACAGAGGTCAATCTCTCTGGGCCGTCATGGTGGATTCGTGGAAAATGAATTACCGGTAAGTCTAATTCCGGCTTTCCTTTACATCAGTCTTGATAAAACTCTCCCATAGTGTAGCAATATAAAATGCTATAGCATGTATATTGTATGTTAAAAAACAGCAGTAGGTATGGAGTTTCATATTTTCTTACCCATGTTTATTTTAGAAAAATGCCTTCACTGATGACATTGGAATAACAAACTGGATGGAACACATTTTTCTTCTCATGGTGCACTGTAGGGCTAAAAGCTGTCAAGCAGCTATGGAACTAGCAAAGCATGATCCAGAGGTCCAGTCTATGGCTTTTCAGTATGGAAAGCATATGTCTTTAAGCTATAAGGTAAGATATATTGTCAGAGTCCTGTCACTATTAGTTTTCCAGTTTAGAGGTATGTCATTTTACATACTAATGGTGGAGAGGATCAGATGGGTTTTGGGTGTTAAATTATATTCACAGAAAAAAAAAAAACATATTCTACTACTGTTTTTCATTATACAGGGGTGGCCCACGAAAAAGTAGCCCAGTCTCTAATATCTCCAAATCAAACTGCCTAATAGTAAATCTATCAGCTTTCAGTCCCTACAGGACTCTGAAAAAATGAAAGGTGAGCTCTAATTGGTTGCTATGGACAGATTTACTATTAGGCAGTTTGATTTGGAGATTTTGGAGGTGGGCTACTTGTTCGTGGGACACCTTGTATTATATGAATACACGTCATGATCGGTATGGTGGGGGGCCTTTTCCTTCTACACCTTAAAGAGGACCTTTCACCGATTCTTACCCTATGAACTAAGTATACAGACATGTGGAGCAGCGCCCGGGGATCTCTCTGCACTTACTATTATCCCCGGGCGCCGCTCCGTTCTCCTGCTATGCCCTCCGGTATCTCCGTTCCCTAAGTTATGGTAGGCAGAGTCTGCCCTAGCGCTGGCCAATCGCATTGCAGAGCTCACAGCCTGGAGAGAAAATAACCTCCCAGGCTGTGAGCTCTGCGCTGCGATTGGCCAGCGCTAGGGCAGACTCCGCCTACCATAACTTAGGACTGGTATCTCCGCCTACTATAACTTAGTGAGCGAAGATACCGGAGGACATAGCGGGAGAACGGAGCGGCGCCCGGGATAATAGTAAGTGCAGTGAGATCCCCGGCGCCGCTCTACATATCTGTATAGTTAGTTCATAGGGTAAGAATCGGTGAAAGGTCCTCTTTAACCTCCATTTACAATTCTGGAAGACTCTTGTGAAATAAACTCTTCCAAATAGCCGCGGGTACTTTATTTATTGGCAGATAGTAAAATATTAGTGGAGGAACTGAATTATCGGTTTACTTTGCCCTTGCGTGCAGGATTGACCATTTCTGGGTTAAATATGTAACTAAAACTCTTTCCTTTTGAATGAAAAAAAAAATCACAAGGAATTATTTCTGGTGCAATAATGACTAGACTGAGACTGGCTGATGGTTACAAAGTTGATAAGGCTGAAAAAAGACATAGGTCCATGAAGTCCACCTATAATCCTACTGTGATTTAGAAAAAGGAAAAAAATCCTATAAGGCTCCATTTACACGTCCGCAAAATGGGTCCGCATCCGTTCCGCAATTTTGGGGAACGGGTGCGGACCCATTCATTCTCTATGGGGACGGAATGGATGCGGACAGCACACAGTGTGCTGTCCTCATCCGCATTTGAGGTGGGCGGCCCCGATCTTTGGGTCCGCAGCTCCGCAAAAAGATAGAGCATGTCCCTATTCTTGTCCGCAGCTTGCGGACAAGAATAGGCATTTCTATGGGGGTGCCGGGCTGGTGTGTTGCGGACCCGCAACACACCACGGACGTGTGATTGCAGCCTTAGTGTGACTTTGTGCTTAAAGTTTTTCTGGCATTTTAAAGGGCTTTGCAATGTTTGGAGCATTTTTTTTGCCTCAATTTTGAGGCAAAAACACCAGCTCCAGATGTTGCATGGAAGTCTGGGAGAAATGCTAAACACAGGACAAATAAGTGTTTTCTGGACTTGGTGTTTTTTTCAGCCTTAAAGTGCGTTTTATGGGGGGACTGGAATTTTTTGTTTTTCAAAAGGTAGCATGTTTGGTGTTTTTGTAAGACAGACATACCATAAATGACAGATGCTAAAATAGAATAGGCAAAAATGCCCCAGAAAAACACTACAGAAATGGCGACCAAGTTAGGCATTTTCTTTACTCCAAATATGGCAATCAGAATAAATCCCTTCCCCAGCAACCTAGCATACCCTGCTATATTTGACATAAAAAAGACATCCTGAATTTGGCCCTTCACCCTGCTTGAATTTTATGAATCAACCATCACAACATCCTGTGACAAAGAGTTCCATAGTCTCACTACTCTTACAATAAAGAATCTCCATCTGTGTTGTACATAACTCAAACTTTGTTTGGAAACATTGTAAAGGTTTCTATTTCTGAGGCTGTTGTTTATAGCTTTCCTCTTTAGATAACCAAAACTTACAGCGGAAGTGATGAAAAAACTGAAAAACGGTACAAAATCTTTCAACTCTTTAAGGATTGGGCCAATTTTTAAATTTAGCATTTCATATTTTCCTTCCTACCTTCCAAGATCAATAAGTTGTATTTTTTTTTATTTGACCATTTCATTTACCATATCTTATACTGAAAAAAGGGAAAACTTTGTGGGGTAAAAATCGAAAAGATAAAGAAACAGCAATTCCACCATTTTTGGGGGGTTCAGTTTTTACAGCATTCGCAATGCACTAAATATGACAGACATATTCTGCGGGTCAGTACAACTGCAGCAATACCAATTTTATCTAATTTATGTTTTACTACTTTGAAAAAGTGGTAAAAAAAAACACAAACACTCATATATGATATTGCCATGCCACAATCCGTATAATAAAGATAACGTTATTTTAACTGCCCCCTAAGGCCTCAGCACACGGCCGTTGTTTTGGTCGCCATCCGAGCCATTCACTTCAGTGGGGCCACAAAAGATGCGGACAGCACTCAGTGTGCTGTCTGCATCCGTTGCTCTGTTCCGTGGCCCCACTAAAAAAATATAACCTGTTCTATTCTTGTCCGCGCTTTGCGGACAAGAATAGGCATTTATATTGAAGGCTGTCCGTGCCATTCCGCAAATTGCGGAACACGCACGGACGCAATCCGTGTTTATACGTACCCCAAATGTGTTAAGAAAAAATACAACTCTTCTCGCAAAAACAAGCTATCATACAGCTACATCTACAGAAAAAGAAAGTTATGGCGAGAAAACAAATTACAGCCCAGTGTATTAAAATAGTGTGGCCTCTGCTCGGCTACATTATTGAGCACCTAATAAACATTTAGTCTTCTAAATAGCCTAACAAGCAAAATGCTAAAGAAATCAATGTATATTATTGAGTATGAAATGGCTAGCTTTTAAGGCTACTTTCATACTTGCGTTCAGAGCGGATCCGTCTGGTGTCTGCACAGACGGATCCGCTCCTATAATGCAGACGTTTGGATCCGTTCAGAACGGATCCGTCTGCATTATAGTTGTGAAAGTTGTTCAGACGGATCCGTCCAGACTTTACATTGAAAGTCAATGATGGACGGATCCGTTTGAAAATTGAGCCATATTGTGTCAACTTCAAACGGATCCGTCCCCATTGACTTACATTGTAAGTCTGGACGGATCTGTTTGCCTCCGCACGGCCAGGCGGACACCCGAACGCTGCAAGCAGCGTTCAGGTGTCCGCCTGCTGAGCGGAGCGGAGGCTGAACGCTGCCAGACTGATGCATTCTGAGCAGATCCAGAAGTGCAACACCAAGTGATCAAAAAGGCATATGCCCCCCAAAATAGTACCAATTTAACCATCACCTCGTCCTGCAAAAAATGAGCCCCTACTGAAGACCATCTCCAAAAAAATTAAAATAAACTATGGCTCTCAGACTATGGAGACACTAAAACATGATTTTTTTGTTTTAAAAATGCTTTTATTGTGTTAAATGTAAAAATAATACAAATAAATAAAATAGACATATTAGGTATCGCCGCGTTCGTAACAACCTGCTCTATAAATACCACATGGTCTAACCCCTCGGGTGAACATCGTAAAAAAAATTAAAAAAACAATGTCAAAAACCCATTTTTTGTCACCTTACATCACATAGTGTAATAGCAAGCGATCAAAAAGTCATATGCACCCCAAAATAGTGATAATTAAACAATCGCCCAAAAAATAAAAATAAACTATGGCTTGTTTCAAGATATTATTGTGTAAAACTTACATAAATAAAAATAAAAAGTATACATATTAGGTATTGTCACGTCCGTAAGGACCTGCTCTATAAAAATATCACACGACCTAAGTCCTCAAGTGAACACAGTAAAAAAAAAAAAAGGGTGTCAAAAAAGGCATTTTTTTGTCACCTTACATCACGAAAAGTGTAATGCCAAGCGATCAAAGTCATATGCACCCTAAAATAGTACCAATCAAACCATCATCTCATACTGAAAAAAATGAGCCCCTACATAAGAAAAATAAAAGAAACTATGACTCTCACAATATGGAGACACAAAAAAAAAATAATTTTTTTTTCAAAAATGCTTTATTATGTAAAACTGAAACAACCAAAAAATCATAGTCATATTTGGTATTGTCGCCTCCGTAACAACCTGCTCTATAAAAATACCACATGATTAAACCTGTCAGATGAACATTGTAAATAACAAAAAATAAAGACAGTGGCAAAAGTTATTTTTTGTTACCTTGCCTCACAAAAAGTGTAATATAGAGCAACAAAATATCATATGTACCCTAAAATAGTAATAACAATACTGCCACCTTATCCCATAGCTTCCAAAATGGGGTCACTTTTTTGTAGTTTCTACTCTAGGGGTGCATCAGGGGGGCTTCAAATGGGACATGGTGTCAAAAAACCAGTCCAGCAAAATCTGCCTTCCAAAAACCACATGGCATTCCTTTCTGCCTGCGCATGTGCCCATACAGCAGTTTATGACCACATATGGGGTGTTTCTGTAAACCACAGAATCAGGGCAATAAATATTGAGTTTTGTTCGGCTGTTAACCCTTGCTTTGTTACTGGAAAAAAAATTATTAAAATGAAGCATCTGCCAAAAAAGTGAAATTCTGAAATTTCATCTCCATTTTCCATTAATTCTTCTGGAACACCTAAAGGGTTAACAAAGTTTGTAAAATCAGTTTTGAATACCTTGAGGGTGTAGTTTCTAAAATGGGTCCATTTATGGGGGGTTTCTATTATGTAAGCCCCACAAAGTGACTTTAGACCTGAACTGGTCCTTAAAAAGTGGGTTTTGGAAATTTCTAAGCCTTCTAATGTCCCCAAAAAATAAAATGATCCAAACATGAAGTAGACATATGGGGAATGTAAAGTAATAACTATTTTTGGAGTTATTACTATCTATTATAAAAGTAGGGAAATTGGAAATTTGCTAATTTTTCCAGATTTTTGGTAAAAAAATTTTTTTTTTTTATAAATAAAAATTAAATATTTTGACTAAGTTTTACCAGTGTCATGAAGTACAATATGTGATGAGAAAACAGTCTCAGAATAGCCTGGATAAGTCAAAGCGTTTTAAAGTTATTACTACATAAAGTGACATATGTCGGATTTGCTAAAAATGGCCTGGACAGAAAGGTGAAAAATGGCTTGGTCCTGAAAGGGTTAAGTTGAAGTAAATGTTTTTCTGCTTTTTGTCGTAATGTGAAACAGCAGATTTTGTATTCATAATTGAATAGTATTTTCCATGTACACTGCACTCTAGTGATGTATTCCCTGAAGTTCAGCCTGTGCCCAGGAGCATCATAGCATCCTCTGGGTGACTGCAATGACTTTTTCTTGTTATACTGCAAAGTACTGCTTACTCTTGGGAATTTAAGCAGAATGTAGACAAATATAAAACAGATAATGTATGGCAGTTGGAGTAACACTGCAGTCTGATTTCTTACAGAAGTCATGAGACACACAGTAGTCATTAGACCATTGGTCTCAGCAGATAGATGTGCAAAACGACGCATGACTTCTAGCATGTCCTTCTGGGACAACCCCTTTAATAAATGGCATCAACAATGGCTGAATGAGTTTGGATGCTGCCTAGTGACAGACTTTCTTCTAGAGGTGTTGGATTGAGACACCTTGTATTGCAGAAGTCAAAGCAAAGCTTGAAGTCCCTCAGCCTCAATGCAGAAATAATAGCTGAGAAGACCACCTATAACTGATATTATATATATATATAATATAGATATAATATGTGGTTGCATTTGTTGCCACCACTCAGTGTGGGACAGCGCTAGACAAAACCTAGTTGTCGCGATGACTAAATAATCAGATTCATGATAAACTGGCTCCTAGACCTGGATTAGATTTGCCTAGGCCTGGTATCGCATCTACATACACAATAAAAATGGATGTTACATCTAGCACATCACTATGCACTTGGCATGATATTTCTTTGTGCAACAGGCGCCTCCCCCTAGGGCCCTCTATAATGCACCCCAGGTTTGGTAGGAATGCCGAGTGGTATAGTGCGGCCTAAAATGTCTCTGTGTGTCACGGTGCTCCTACCTGGATATGGCTGGACCCCGGGCTCCGAAGCAATAAATAGGTGGAATAATTGAGGGATTTGAAAGAAAGATTGAGTCCAGACCTTGTATATAGTTGAACAGCAGCTTTAACTAAATAAACGTTCATCAGAAAACAATCTTCGAGCTTTGTCTTGGTCCCAGCAGGCTTTAGCATTAAAACTGGCAGGCAAACTCGACACTGCTACATCTGTTTCTCTCTCGCTCTGCTGTGCTAACAGGCTGACTGTATGACTTAGATTCTTCCGTCTGCTGCACCTTTTCTCTGTAGTCTGACTCTGAGGTTATGCCAGGGAATTATGCTCCTGGCTCCTGAGGCTTTAAGCTTTGGCTTCCATGGCCAGCAGAGCTGAGGGTATCTCTGCTGTGTTTGTTGCCACCTACTGGTGAACCAGGAGCATTACATATAAACAGTTGCAAAAATTAGAAATGCACAGTGTGGTGAACCTGGAATAAAATGCACAAGATGACATGAGGTTAGACCATAAAAGATAGAAGCAAGGTGCAGAAGTGGTAACAACACTGGGGTGTTACATTTGTATCTTCATTTCATTTGCTTATTAATGTTATATATGACAGACATGTTTGCAGTCCCAGGTGCAATTAAACCCTCTATTGGTACACAAGTGGTGGTAAATCTAGACAGTTTCTAGCCAGGAAACACTCTCTGTGTGATGGTTGCATTTCCTGGACTGAACACTGCTGCTTGCTCTTACTCAACTTGTATTATCATAATGATTTGATGCTGTAAATTCCTGTCTGGCTGTGGGTCTACTGTACTGTAGCCATATAATGCTGTGATTACACTAGACCCCAATCAGGCAGGAATTCGTAGCATCATAAATCATGATGCTGTGAGTTCAGTGAAAAGGAGCAGTGTTCAGTCTGGGAAATGCCGCCATTGCGCGGAGATTGTTTCCTGTTTTTGGAAGTCCCATAGAATGGGAAGTGCACTGCTCATGCGCGGCCGCTGCTCCATTCACTTCTGTCGGGCTGGCAGAAATAGCTGAGCCAGCATTTTCACTACTCCCATTGAAATTAATGCAGAACGACCGGGCATGCGTGGTCCTCTCTCCTTCGCTTTGTGGGCTCCGTTCTAGAGATAAGTGGGACTGGCACCTTTTAGACATTGGGGGCATATCCTAGCAATATGTCCCCAATGTATCAGATGGACCAACCCCTTAAAATGGACAGATTCTTTACAAGTATACCATAAACCACATGAGCTTGGCAATAATAATTGCATGGAGAGTGTAGAAAACAAAGCAAGTCGGCAGCGGCCCTCCAGCTGTTGCAAAACTATAGCATGCCCGAACAGCCTACAGCTATCAGCCTTTAGCAGGGCAGGATGGGAGTTGTAGTTTTACAACAGCTGGAGGGCTGCAGGTTGAGGATCTCCGCTCTACATAGTCAATTTACAGTCTATCTTTCATCATTGCCATTTAGTTCATTACAATAGTATTTTTAAAATGTGTTAAGAGTTTAATCATGGCTTTGTCCCATGCAGCATTTTCCATACTTTAACTAGATATGTAGCTTATTGCTCCATGAATATACAGTAAATGCCCTTTAAAAATAAGTGTGTAGCTCGCTTTAAATATGCCCTTTAGAATACAAATTTCTTTAAGATTGAAGGGTCCATTTAGCTGTTCATTTATGAGCGGAGAATACAGCGAAACCATTACACTGCTGCCTAATATTCAGACAGAGCACATACTATTTTATTCCAGATTCTGATACTTAAGATGCTGAACACTATTTGCTTATTGTATTTCAGCTGAACTCAGACCTGCAGCCGTTCATGAATGGGAAGTCCAGTGGCACATCTTTCAGTTTGAACTGTGCTCCTGTTGTTCTTCATCAGGAGTTTATAGGAAGAGAGGCGTGGATGGAGCAGGTCAAACAGGTAAAAACGCGGTTTCTGGCTGTGTGATGGCTCTATTTAAATATGTGGTGTTTACCTATTCATGTCTTACATAAATAAATGATTGAATTTATCATGTCTGTTTTATTATTCATCAGCATGAATGATTCATATAGTGCACACATTTCTATTGCTTTTAACCAAGTTGTAATTACATAAAAGGTAGTAACAATAGCATAGAAAAACACTTAAAGGGGTTCTCTCATCTCGCCATTACTAAGGCGAGATGAGATACACTCCCGACCACCTTCCGGTCGGGAAACAGCAGATCGCTCCAGCGATCACTGTTTCAGTAGCTCCCATTGCCATTCATGAGAGCTACTGAAACGGCGTAGCACAGCAAACTTTCCCTACCTCAGAAACAGCATTTCTTGTTGTGCTACGCTGTTTCCGTAGTTCTCATGCACAGCGATGGGAGCTACTGAAACAGCAAGCTCCGGAGCGCTCTGCTGTTTCCCGGCCACAAGGGGGTCGGGACCTTAGTAACGGCGAGATGAGACCACCCCTTTAAAGGCGATGTACATCTTCACATCGCATCTAAAATGAAAAATAAAGCTAGCAAATACTGTAAGACTTAAAGGGGTTATCCGGAATTTTTATATTCATGGCATATCCTCAGGATAGATCATTAGTATCAAACCTGTGGGGGTCCAACTTCCAGCACCCCCACAGATCAGCTATTGATAGAGGCAGCGGGACTGTTCGGGAGCACTTCCTTGGCCAGTGACATCACTGTATATCGAAGAAAAAAATAGAATGCAGCCGCACTCTGCAAATCAAGTAAAGTACAATAATGCCATATTTATAGAAAATATTGTGTGCTAATGCTACCATAATTTTGTAAATTTAGGCATTTAATATGGATTGTGTCCCCTTTTTGCAGCTAAAACAGCTTCCACTCTTCTAGTAAGGCTTTCTGTAAAATTTTCATCCAGAAGAGCATTTGTGAGTTCACTGATGTTTGATGACAGGGCCTGGATCACAATTTCCATTCTAGTTCATCCCAAACGTGTTCAGTGCAGATGAGGTCAGGGACCTGCTCAGGCCAATCAAGTTCTTCCACCTCAGACTCACCCAACTATTCCTTTATGGACCTTGTTTCGTGCACAGTCATGACGCATTAAGGTTTCAATGCAACTAAGGAGTCTAGGCCAACCCCTGAAAAACAACTTCATAGCATTATCTCTCCTCCACCAAACTTTACAGTTGGCCCAATGCATTCAGGCAGGTAACATTCTCCTGGCATTCACCAAATCCAGGCTCATCCATCAGACTGCCGGATAGAGAAACGTGATTTGTCACACCACAGGACACCTTTCCACTGCTTCAAAGTCCAGTGATGGCATATTTTTATACCACTCCACCCAACGCTTGGCATTGTACTTGATAATGATAGATAGATAGATATCATCGGCTACAAGCTTTTTGAGTGCAAACTTACTGCCAGAATTGTGCTTCACAAAGAACCTTGCATTGGTCGAAACATAGTGATTATGTGTTGGAGGTGTCAATAAAGGTGAGCTGTTTCACCTGTATGGATGCTGTCATTACTAGTCTTTTCTAGTTTTATTATTGATGTCTCTTATTATTGTTGTATAACGAAAACTCCTACACCTATATTGTCTGCCAATTACATGCTTTTTACTTAGCCTAAAGCAAGCCAGATTGGCCCATCAGAATACCAAAGGTTCCTCTAAATGGCCCAGACTCTGAAACTATTACAATAGAGCCATAAAGGGGTTATCCGGTAACTAATATTGATGACCTCGGGATAGGTCATCAATATCAGACCGGCAGGGGCCGACACCCGGGACCCCCAACGATCAGCTGCTAGAGTCTGGCGCTCTCTTCCTAGGCCATGTAATGTCACTGTATATCAGTCACATGACCTAGTTGCAGCCCAATTGAAGAGATAGGGGCTGAACTGCAATACCAAGCACAGCTGCTGTGCTTGAAGAGCGTAACAGCTCCACGAAACAGCTGATCGTGGGGGTGCCAGGACTGGGACCCCCGCTGAGGATAGGTCATCATTATCCATTCCTGGATAACTCCTTTAATGGAGTTGTCCCCAATTTTTTTAAATTCCCCATCCAGAGGACCTGTGAAGTGAGGTATACTTGCCTATTCCCTGTCGCTCGGTTCCAGCTATGTGGGTCCCAGAGGGTCTTCACTGCACTTCCGGTCCACAGATGTAAACTTCCTTGATAGGCAGGGTCGCATGCACCACTGCAGCCAATGACTGGCCTCTGAGGTGATGAGTCACTAAGCAGTACATCATTGCTGTGTCACATGCCTATTGGGGACATGTCACTTTTGAGGCTAGTCATTGGCTGCAGTGGCGTACTTGACCCGGTCTCTGCAGGAAGTCTACATGCGGGGACCAGAAGTGCAGTGAAGACAGCCCAGGACCCATGGAGACAGAACAGAGTATCAGGTAACTGTAGTTTTCTTCACAGGTCCAATTGAGTGGGTTCGGGGGGGTGGGGGGTTTAAAAAGGAAAAAAAAATTGATAAGCAAACATGGACTTTGAAGTCAATCACTTGCCTCCAGGGTTATTCACAAATAACTTTATTAGCTGATTCACAAATAACATGCACATGTTCTGCACAGATAGATCATTTCCTCTGGTGGATCCAAAGAACTCCAGCCCAACACATATCCACTTCCACATTAGTAGTTTGAACATAGTAGACCTATGTTCAAACTGTGCTAAGTGTACATTTGGCCTATGCGTTGGGAAAGCCCTCCCTACGTACACCAGATGTATGCCTATAGGCCCTGATTCACGAGTGCTTTTTTCTATCTATTGGGCTGCTACACAGTACTAAAGATGAGCGAATTTCATGTTATGAAATTCCTTCACGCTACGTTTGGTGGTAAAAGCAGAATTGCGTTATGGATTCCGTTACTCCCCTGCATAACAGAAACGGAACAGATCCGTTTTGCAGCCCATAGACTTCTATTATGACGGAATGAATAACGGAATGGTCCGTGGTAACGGAATCCATTACGCAATTCACCTTTTACCAGTAAACCAAGCGTGAACGAATTTCAAAATGTGAAATTCGCTCATCTCTACACAGTACATTGGTATACTGTGCTCTCTTACTTCCAGAGGCATCCAACATAAAGATATGTATCACATATTATTACTGTATTCTTATTCAGTGGCATGTGTCGGAGGGATATATCTGAAAATCCTAACAATGTATACCTCTGACGAAAGGCTCAAACACAATGTGAACAGGGTCTTAAAATGTTGTTCTGTAAAAGCTACATACGTTTTTGAAACATCTTGCCTTCTTTTCTAGGCTCAGCTGAAAGGAAACTTGATAGACTTAGCAAAGGTCAGTATATGTACAAATACTATTTACTAAACTACATTTTTGTAATTTGCTTCACACATCTACATGTAAAAACATGTTGAGAAGCAAATATAAAAATTACCTCTCTCCATGTTGTATTCTGACAGCTGTTGTGTTAGGCCTAGTTCACACTTAAAAATAATTTGGTCAGTGATTTCCATCAGTGATTGTGAGCCAACTGGAGCCTACTCAGAGATGAGGTATAATCGAAAGATTTGCTTCTGTTCTGTGTTTACACCCGCACCTGGTCTTGGCTCACAATCGCTGATGAAAATCACTGATCAAACACTGACCAAATCACTGAAGTGTGAACTAGGCTTTATGCTGATATACTAGCAATGAGGACTAAAGTCTGTTTAATGCAACAGAAATCTAATCAAACTCTGCTTATGGCACAGATTGAACAAGAAGATTGGGAAGAATATATTAGATGCAGTTTGTGTCCGGCTGGTTCTCAGCTTGCCTTTCAAATTGCATACGGATCTCCACCACAATTCAAACCGGAGATGTGAAAGTAGCCTTAGGCTAAAAGGTGCGGGTGCGTTGCGGGAACACACTCGATTTTTCCGTGTGAGTGCAAAACATTGTAATGCGTTTTGCACTCGCGTGAGAAAAATCGCGCATGTTTGGTACCCAAACCCGAACTTCTTCACAGAAGTTCGGGCTTGGGATCGGTGTTCTGTAGATTGTATTATTTTCCCTTATAACATGGTTATAAGGGAAAATTATAGCATTCTGAATACAGAATGCATAGTAAAATAGCGCTGGAGGGGTTAAAAATAAAAATTTAAACTCACCTTAATCCACTTGATCGCGCAGCCGGCATCTCTTCTGTCTCCTTCTTTGCTGATTGCAGGAAAAGGACCTGTGGTGACGTCCCTCCGGTCATCACATGGTCCATCACATGATCCATCACCATGGTAAAAGATCATGTGATGACCGGAGTGACGCCACCACAGGTCCTTTTCCTGCACACAGCAAAGAAGAAGACAGAAGAGAAGCTGGGCTGCGCGATCAAGTGGATTAAGGTGAGTTTAATTATATATTTTTTTTTTAACCCCTCCAGCCCTATTGTACTAAGCATTCTGTATTCAGAATGCTATTATTTTCCCTTATAGCCATGTTATAAGGGAAAATAATAATGATCGGGTCTCCATCCTGATCGTCTCCTAGCAACCGTGCGTGAAAATCGCAGTGCATCCGCACTTGCTTGCGGATGCTTGCGATTTTCACGCAAACCCCATTCATTTCTATGGGGCCTGCGTTACGTGAAAAACGCACAAAGAGGAGCATGCTGCGATTTTCATGCAACGCACTAGTGATGCGTGAAAATCACCGCTCGTGTGCACAGCCCCATAGAAATGAATGGGTCATGATTCAGTGCGGGTGCAATGCGTTCAACTCACGCATCGCATCCGCGCGGAATACTCGCCCATGTGAAAGGGGCCTTAAATGTCCGATCTACTGATCGCTGCCTTGACCATGATCTACTATTGAGCCACTATTTCCTTGCTATATTGTAACTTCTAATTGGTATGGAAGTGTAGCTCTCTAAAATATTCTTCAGAACTACTTTATTTGTGGAGCTTCTCTTTTCAGGACTGTTGTGCAGTAGTTTGCAGAATTTCTATTTGTTCTTCAGTTGATAGATATTGGAGTTTTATTACTTTAGGGGTAGTATTATAAATCCTCCACCAGCCTGTAGTTCTCGCTTTCTGTTTATGATTTAAATCACAGGTTTTTATTGGAGAATAGAAGCAGATAACAGTTGTAGACAGAGCAATGAAACACTGCTGTTCAATGCCAGAATCACACATTGTATGATTCCTATTTCCAGAGGAGTTTATATTCTGCTGTTTTAACCCCTTAGGCCTCTTTCACATGGGCGAGATTTCCGTGCGGGTGCAATGCGTGAGGTGAACGCATTGCACCCGCACTGAATCCGGACCCATTCATTTCTATGGGGCTGTGCACATGAGCGGTGATTTTCACGCATCACTTGTGCGTTGCGTGAAAATCGCAGCATGCTGTATTTTGTGCGTTTTTCACGAAACGCAGGCCCCATAGAAGTGAATGGGGCTGCGTGAAAATCACAAGCATCCGCAAGCAAGTGCGGATGCGGTGCGATTTTCACGCATGGTTGCTAGGAGATGATCGGGATGGGGACCCGTTCATTATTATTTTCCCTTATAACATGGTTATAAGGGAAAATAATAGCATTCTTAATACAGAATGCTTAGTAAAATAGGGATGGAGGGGTGAAAAAAAAAATATATATTATTTAACTCACCTCATCGACTTGTTCGCGCAGCCCAGCTTCTCTTCACTCTTCTTCTTTGATGATCTGTGAGGAAAAAGACCTGTGGTGACGTCACTGCGCTCATCACATGGTCCATCACCATGGTGGTGGATCATGTGACGGACCATGTGATGAGCGCAGTGATGTCACCATAGGTCATTTTCCTCCTGGGCATCAAAGAAGAAGACAGAAGAGAAGCCGGGCTGTGCGAACAGGTGAATTAAATTTTTTTTATTTATTTTTTTAACCCCTCCATCAATATTTTACTAAGCATTCTGTATTAAGAATGCTATTATTTTCCCTTATAACCATGTTATAAGGGAAAATAATAAAATCTACAAAACACCGAACCCAAACCCGAACTTCTGTGAAGAAGTCCAGGTTCGGGTCTGGGTACCAAACATGCCGATTTTTCTCACGTGCCTGAAAAACGCATTAAAATGCTTTGCACTCGCGCGGAAAAATCGCGCATTTTCCCGCAACGCACCCGCATCCTATCCGGCCCAAATCCGTGACGCCCGTGTGAAAGAGGCCTTAATGACCAAGCCAGAGTTTGGAAATCTGACGTGTCACTTTTAGCAGAGAATAACTTCGTAAAGGTTTTGCACATCAAAGTTTTCTCGTCACATATTGTACTTTACTTAGGTGGTAAAATTTTACCGATAAAATATGGGTATCTTTATTAAAAAACTTAAAAATCTATGAAAATTTGTAAAAATTGCCATATTTTCCTATTTTCAACTGTAATATTTCACATACACAAATAAATACTATTCAATATTTTTATCAGAAATATATTTCCACATCTTTCCTTTTTTTTGGCTGCACTTACAAAAAATTTTAACTTTTTTTTTTATTTAGGAGACTTAAGCCTCATGCACACGTCCGTGAAACACGGACCGTGTGATACCGGCCTGGATTTCTTCTGAGTGCAGGAGCGCACGGCGTCATTGGTTGCTATGACGCCGTGCGCTTCCTGCTCCCGCTGCAGTACAGTAATACACTGGTATAGATCATACCAGTGTATTACTGTACTGCGGCAGCAGCAGGAAGCGCATGGCGTCATAGCAACCAATGACGCCGTGCGCTCCTGCACTCAGAAGAAATCCAGGCCGGTATCACACGGTCCGTAGTTCACGGACGTGTGCATGAGGCTTTACCATTTTAACATTCATTTAATAAATTTTGAAGTACATATTTTTTCCTGCAACCAGCCAAGTTTGCAGAGGCTTATAAGTGTTAGAATAATATAACCCCCCCCCCCCCCCCCAAAAGTGACCCCATTTTGAAAACTAGACCACTTAACGTATTCATCTATGGGTGTAATGAGTTTTTTGATACCCTAGTTTTTTTAAGAAATTAATGCTAAGAAGGTGAAAAAAAAAACATTTTCATTTTTTACACAAAAGTGTCAATTTAGAGACTGTTTTTTTTTTTTACAAAGCATATGAAAATGAAGTACACCCCAAAATGTATCACCCCATTTGTCCTGTCTTCAGAAATATCCCCATTGTGGCCCTAATCTTATGTCTTGACACACGGCAGGGCCCAAACATAAAGGAGCACCCAATGGCTTTCAGAACGCAAAATTTGCTTAAAAATGTTTTAGGCCCCATTGCACACTTGTAATGGCGTTGAGCTGCCAAAACAATAGAAAACCCCCATAAATGACCCCATTTTGAAAACTAGACCCCTTAAGGTATTCATCTAGGGGTGTAGTGAGTTTTTAGAGCCCCTAGTTTTTAGTAGAAATTAATGCTAAGCAGGCAAAAAAAAAGAAATTTCATTTTTTACACAAAAGTGTACCGTTTTTTTTGTACAGCGCTTGAAAATGAAGTACATTTTAGGATGTATCACCCAATTTCTCCTGTCTTCAGAAATATCCCCATTGTGGCCCTAATCTTATGTCTTGACACATGGCAGAGCCCAAACATAAAGGAGCACCTGGGGCCTTTCAGATAATAAACTGAAAATGGTTCAGGCCCCATTGCACACATGTCATGGCATTGAACTGCAAAATGATAGAAAACCCTTATAAATGACCCTATATTAAAAACTAGATGCCTAAAGCATGCATCTAAGTGGTGTAGTGAGCATGATGAGCGCAAAATTATTATAAGATGAAATAATGAGTATATATGGTTTTATTCAAATTATTAATAACATTTTCACAGGAAATTGGCGAATTTTTTTTAGATGGGTAACCCTGTTACTGCCTTAGAAATATGCCACATTCTAATCTTTGTGGCGCATACAGATGAGAAGTGAAGCTGTGTACTTATAAGGGAGGCAGATTTCTAAAAAGGCATTTGCCTGTACATATGACTATGTCTCGCCAACAAAGCAGTTGTCCCGCATTTCTGTCATTCTGATGCTGTTGT
Organism: Bufo bufo; assembly: GCF_905171765.1. NCBI lineage: Eukaryota > Metazoa > Chordata > Amphibia > Anura > Bufonidae > Bufo > Bufo bufo. Next base: position 333,588,588 of record NC_053392.1, on the reverse strand, counting down.
GAGCAGCGTTCTGGTCTGACATTTAATTACTTATTGCAGAAAAAAGAACTGAACTGTACTGAAAAGCAACATGTCCAAGAAAACAGAGAAAAATATCTCCAACCATGTTGCAAATTCCAGTTTTTTAACAAGATACAAGAACACCGACAGGGCTGTAATGACAAGCTGGTATTCAAGGACAGTGACTGGTCGTACAACGTGTCACGGCTGAGGATGGGGGAAATCCTCAGCCGTGTGGAGCCCGGTGATGTTACGGCTGCTTGGCCATGAAGACAGGATTAGGGAGCAGGTCACCTCCTGAGGCATCCCTAACCTGACCCTAGCTCCTAGCTGCATGGGCCAACCTTGATGGTAGGAGGGCCCATGCTCCGGAACCTAAAAGTCCCTGCTAGCCCTCAAGATGACCCTCACCTAGGAGCTAAGTAAGACAAGCCCACTCCTCCTAGACACGGAGGAGCAGGAGTCTCAACGGCCAAGCTGCAGGAAAAGGGGAGACATAAACAGCTCTATGGATATGGCAGGTGAACAAGGAGTTCCACCTACCTGCCACAGCCTTGCTGACTGGATCCCTGTGTTAGCAGGGTGCAGATCACAAGCGCATCCCTACACAGGGACCCAGATCCATAGCTGCACAAAATCACATATAAAACATCACACGGACATCACACATAACTGGAAATAACTAAAGCACAATATGGTTATGACATTAAGGTTTATGACCACAGGGGTGGCTCTTACTGGCAGGTAATAAATACATGAGGCTGCTCTCAGCTAAGCATGGCTGAAGCAACCTGAAGGCCTGCAAAAGCAGTGAGGCTTTATAGGCCAAGAAGCCACACCCCACAGTCGGACACACCCAGTGATCACACACACTAGGAAGGGGATTAACCCTTCCAACACCAGGGAAGGGAAAACACCACTTAAAGGGAACGTGCACAAAATAACATAAAACACAGTGCACACATCCACACATCACACACAAAACCGCATGCGCAGCGTAGCGAGCTGCATGGCACAGCTCAGCCTGCTACGCTGCCACATACATACTGTTGCCAGCGGCAACCACAGGTGAGGCCAATACCACAGCCCTCACCTGTGATTGAACACCAATGAAAACCGCTGACAACCGCATGCGGTTCAGGAGTCACGGTCATAGCCATGGCCGTGACACTCCCACCCCTCAAAGCCCCCCCACCAAAAAAAGACACGTGAGGGACTCAGACAAGGGGATAGGAGAAGGGGACGTCCACTCTCAGTGCCGGTTCTAAAAAGGGGTCGCTGTCAGCTGCATCCTCTCCCGGCTCACACTAGCCAGTCCGACGAGGACTGCAGCCCGCACCAGCAACAAAGAGAAAAGAACCACTGAGAGATGGACGAGGGGACTCTCCACTCACGTCCCCACTCCAGTCGCTGCCAGCAGACACTCCTAACCAGCACGCAGCCGGACCACTTACGGAGTGCTGCCAGCAGACGACCAGAGATGGGAACATGGAGAGGGACGAGGGATCCCCAACACGGACACGGAAGGTAAGGTGGCGGGGAATAAGCCACCAACCGTGCCGTTAACGGAGAACCCCCAGGAACGCTCTCCCTCCGGAGAACGCGCATGCAGGCCACAAGAAGATGGCACTGCATGCTGCACCCTCTTCCGAAGGTATGCATACCGCATACCAGACACACACCACGTGTAACTAAAATCAGGGGGAACGCCAAACGAGGCAACGATGATGGCGGGGAAACGCCACTCACCGCTCCGTCAGAGGCGAAACCCCCAGAACGCTCTCCCTCCGAAGAGCGCGCATGTACCCCTTCCGCAGACGGCGGTACATGCTTCACCCTCTTTCGAGGGAATGCATACTCCCACCCCTCAAAGCCCCTCCCAACAACAAAAGGGGAAAGTTGGTGAGGCATAAAAAACAGTGGGAGGGGGGGAGGGGAAAGACAAACAAAAGGGGACACCAACACGGACAACGGTGAGCGAGGAATGGCGGGGAATGCCACTCACCGCGCCGTAGATGGTGAGCCCCATAACGCTCTCCCTCCGGAGAACGCGCATGCACCCCATCCGTAGAAAGCGGTGCATGCTTTACCCTCTTTCGAGGGAACGCCACGTAAGAAGCGACTGTGGTCATACTGTCACGGCTGAGGATGGGGGAAATCCTCAGCCGTGTGGAGCCCGGTGATGTTACGGCTGCTTGGCCATGAAGACAGGATTAGGGAGCAGGTCACCTCCTGAGGCATCCCTAACCTGACCCTAGCTCCTAGCTGCATGGGCCAACCTTGATGGTAGGAGGGCCCATGCTCCGGAACCTAAAAGTCCCTGCTAGCCCTCAAGATGACCCTCACCTAGGAGCTAAGTAAGACAAGCCCACTCCTCCTAGACACGGAGGAGCAGGAGTCTCAACGGCCAAGCTGCAGGAAAAGGGGAGACATAAACAGCTCTATGGATATGGCAGGTGAACAAGGAGTTCCACCTACCTGCCACAGCCTTGCTGACTGGATCCCTGTGTTAGCAGGGTGCAGATCACAAGCGCATCCCTACACAGGGACCCAGATCCATAGCTGCACAAAATCACATATAAAACATCACACGGACATCACACATAACTGGAAATAACTAAAGCACAATATGGTTATGACATTAAGGTTTATGACCACAGGGGTGGCTCTTACTGGCAGGTAATAAATACATGAGGCTGCTCTCAGCTAAGCATGGCTGAAGCAACCTGAAGGCCTGCAAAAGCAGTGAGGCTTTATAGGCCAAGAAGCCACACCCCACAGTCGGACACACCCAGTGATCACACACACTAGGAAGGGGATTAACCCTTCCAACACCAGGGAAGGGAAAACACCACTTAAAGGGAACGTGCACAAAATAACATAAAACACAGTGCACACATCCACACATCACACACAAAACCGCATGCGCAGCGTAGCGAGCTGCATGGCACAGCTCAGCCTGCTACGCTGCCACATACATACTGTTGCCAGCGGCAACCACAGGTGAGGCCAATACCACAGCCCTCACCTGTGATTGAACACCAATGAAAACCGCTGACAACCGCATGCGGTTCAGGAGTCACGGTCATAGCCATGGCCGTGACACAACGTCTCTTTAGCCCCATCAATCCCTATACTAGAGACGAACGTGCTAAGTGACGCAGTGCACCATAACAGGCCCCTGCCCGACACACAATCAACCAGTCACCTACAGAATATATAAAAGGACAGTGTCCAGAACCATCTGTAGGAACAGTAATGGATCACTAATTCCCAAAATGATGTCAGGATTTTTAGACTTGTTGTGGGGTGTAAGGTCCACACAAAAAATCTTTATAAAGCCCTTACTGTACTTGTGAGGAACAACTCAATCATTAGAGATCCTCCAAATAAAAAAATATCATGCCAATATCATGATACAGTAATGTGAATGGAATTAACAGCTTTGTGTGGCAGGACATAGTCATAAAAAATGAAATAATGAAAACAAATCAGAAAAGGTAAAATTTGTTCCAATGTCTGAAAAAAAAAAAAAAAATTTAGCTCCACAACCCATCCCAAAAGGATCCCTCCCTCCCTGGAAAGGCCACAAACTAAACAGAAAATGAGAATAAATTGACTTCCTGAAAGACCTCCCACCCACCCTTTTTGGTATTAAATAAAATTAATAATTAGCAACCGTATGGTATGTCTCAAAACAGGGGTAATTGCAGAGGCCTGGTTGTGATGGGCAACGGGCAGTAAAATCGGGTGTCCCTACTCCTTCCATGTTTGCTTCACACCCAGCATTGTTTCTGAGTATATGTCTTGCTGGTGGTGGCAGGGACGGGGTGAGGGAAGTGGCGTTCTGAAAGCCTTCAAACATCCTCAGATTCAAAGGCTTGCTCAGGTGCGGGAGACTCAAACAGGAGACTCTCAACCTCCTCCTGGAACTCGAGGAAGTTGAGGGTTCTTTGGACCTTTTTAAATAAAACAAAACTAATATAGGTAGCAATCTGAATGAGGTAGATTGCTACCTTTTTATACCAAACCCTGTTTTTTCGCTTCACCAGGTAGGTCTACTCCGAGAGGTCTACACCTCCCATAAATTTATTATAATCTGTCACACAGACCGGTCTGTGTTTGTCAGCAGTAGCCCACCTCTCCCTAACTGCTACTGTGGTGTCTGCGTGCACGGTGGTCAGCATGTAGACATCCTTCCTCTTCACTGCAAGCAGCTGGTCACTTGCAAGGGCGAAGGATGTTCCTCTCTCCAAACGCTTGGACACCAGCGGTTGTGGGTATCCCACTCTATTTTTACGAACTGTCCCACAAGCCCCTGTATTTGCAGCATGGAGGGATTTAAAAAGGGGTATGTTGGTATAAAAAGTATCAGTGTACACGTGGTACTCTTTGTGCAGAAATGGCACCAATAGCTCCCACGCAATTTTTTTACCGATGTTTAGGGGCCATATTGCTCTGCTGCCGGCATTTTTGGTGATCGCTGTGATACACTGTATCACAGCGATCATGTGATCAGAGACCGCTTGTCACGGTCTCTGATCACTGCCCCCAGCCCTCAGCTGCCTCCGGTAGCTGCGGGCAGGGAGATCCTGCGCTTTTTTTATAGCTCTAGCTTGGGCTGAAGGGCCGCCGTAAAAAGGCGGCAGTTCAGCCCAAGGCCCCTTAGTGACCGCCGTAAAAACACCTATGGGTGGTCACTAAGGGGTTAATAGAGGGTGATGTCCCAGGAGCTGCATTATTTTACATGATGATGATGACCTGTAGAGATGTAAAGTATTCATAATGGGAAGGATATTCACTTGCCGCTCACATTCTCAGCCTGCTTGTTAAGGTGTCTGAACACAGTGCGACGCTTCTTTGTTGATATGAAACTCGCTGTCACTGGGAAAGAAAAGCATCTTAGAAAGGTAGCGATTTTAACTTTTCAGCTACCAGACTGAGAAGGCCATAATGTCCCCCGTCACTTAACCAAACAAAAAAAGCTGTCTCATGTTCGTTCAGCATGATGTGATCTTATTATGCAGCCATCTTCACAGAATTGTGTTATAGCGGGGGCGGCATTTCTCTTTGTTAAGAACAATTGGGGTGAGGTTCTTCTTATTCATCACGTCATAATAAAAATATTCTGTGCCATGTGGCAGTGTGACTTGCATTTCATGTGTGCCTGTGCTTTCTCACAGTTGCAAGAGGCAATCAAGGCTGGCAAAGGTGTGACTGCAGCTATTGACCTGTGCCGTTACCATGGAAACAAAGCTCTGGAGAACCTACATTGCTTCCCTCCCTCAAAGGCCAGATCTGCCTTGGAGAACATTGTATATGCTGTGACCAGATTGCCATGACACTGTCAGCAGACGATTCCTGCTGCTTATTTTTATTGCCTTTTTTTTTTTTTCACTTCTTTTATTTTGTATTTATATAAATCCGATAATTCAGCAAAAACCTGGGGTGGTCACTGGTGGACTTGTTTTCCTTCTGATTCTCATTCATCACATTGAGCAATGGATGTACAGCCTATTTTTTTTTTATCTTGTTTGATTGCTACTGATAAAAATAGAATAAGAGGGAAAAAAAAAGGTCAAATCATTTTCTCTTGTCATGCCAGAAGCACACTTGAGGCTGAACTAGTAGAAATAATTAATGAGGTTTGCTGCTGTGACCTCAGCAAATGGCCAGGAAATAAGGTGTTATTGATTGGACATAGCCAGGGATGGCGCCAGCGTGGTGGCCTGTGGTTTTCCTGCTCCTGGGAGGACAGAAAGAGTGGGATTCTGCAGGTGTCAATAGGAAATCTCTTCTCTAAACAGTGTTCCCAAATACCATGCAGTGTGTGCCTACATCAAGGACACTCCTCATTAGCATGAAATGAAGCTGCAGCATCCTATATCTGCCCTGAACTTTTTACAACATTGGGAATTGCTGTACTAATATTCTGCCCTTTCATCTTATAGTATTTCAGCTGCTATTATTGTACAGCTCATCTACGTAGTGTTTACTAGAACGCCTGAAATGGAAATAGTATTTTTTTTGTATTTCTTTTATTTATTTGAACGGTAAAAAGGCAAATCAATCAAAAATAAGTGTATATTGTAAATGTATGTCTAAAGCAATGAATGGCATCATTCATACTCTTTGTTTTCTAATTTCACCCATAAGTGCCAGTGTGAACACCAGAAGGAAATGTAACTTTTATACAATAAATTGATCTTTGTTTTTAGTTTGTATTTATTTATTTATTTATTTATTTCTAACCTTTTCAAATTGATTAATTTTGATCAAAAAAAAGTATAACAGCATGCTCTGCTTATAAACGCAATGCATGTAAAGATTAGCAGCTGGAGCTGAGTTTGTATATAGTGAATGGATTTCCTCGGCTTTGTGCGCTCATCCTGTATCTGAATGGGTTTCTTTCCTAACCTTAGTTTGTCAGATGAAACAACTCTGAGAAAACTTCAGTGACAGAATATAAGGTAATCACAAGCCTGGAACTTGAGCCTGTCTCTGCTTTGCTCATTGGAGATGATTTTTGTGGTTTGCATGCATGCAACGTGAGACCATCGTTGACAAGAAGGCTGAGTTTACACAAATGATCTAGATTGAGACTCAGCTACCTTTCTTCCTTCTGTGGTGTAATTACAGCCCAATCCGGAGACAGCTAGCACAGCAAACAGATTTCATTACATCGCTCACTTAGACACTTGAAGTAAAGTTATTTCAGTTAAGTTATCCTTTAGCCATCATCTCACCTAGCTGGAAAATATGTCAGAAAGTTATCTCAGAGGAGCTTGTTGCATTATTCCGTGTAGTAAAAGGGATTTTGTTTTCCGCTGTTTGAGGTTTTTAGACAACTGTGTCACTTTTTTTTTTCCCCCTAAGGATACTGATTTTCAGTCCATTCACTCAACACAAAAAAGTTTTTGTTTTTTTTCAACATTCGTTCTAGTTATCTATTTAGGATTCTTGGAGTGTCATAGCATTTTTCACACATGGCAGAAATTGCTACCACTGCAGATCCAATCCATTACTCTGAATGGGGTTTTTTGCCAGTAGCTACCACATAGATTCCTGCAACCCCCATTCAGATGAATAGGAGAGTTACTGAAATATCTAGCAGATTTGATTTGTGTGAATATACCTTTACTCTGGTTAGAAGCAAATTTTTTTTTTCTCGTTTTCATTGGGCACTTTGGACTTTTTATTGTGCCAGACAAAACTCAGTGAATATAATTTTCTAAGTGTCATCAAGAAGAAAATAAAATCTGTAATAAAAAATAATTTTATTTTAATTGTTTAATAGTAAGACACAGAGAGTGTTAAACAGCGCCAGATTTATCACAGTGGCTGATGCTGGCTGGTAAATCTGATGCACCTATAGACTGTCTAGTTCAACTGTACCACATTTGTTGGCTTATTTTTATTTTTTTTATTCTTTTTATTCAGAGCAAATCGATAAAGTGACAATACAATGTCCAGATAAAACAAGACGTATCATAAAAATTAGCCATCTATGACAATAAGTCAAGTATAGAAAGTAAAATCGGTACAGTATTTGGTTGACCGTGAGTCTCATAAATCTTGTCTGGCTGTACTTTTATTAGAAACATGTCTCAAAAACATAGAAGGGAGGGGAAGGAAGGAGGAAAAAAAGGGGGGAAGTGGAGTAGGGTGGGCAGGGCCACACTGCTAGAGAACCCAAAGTACCTCGTAGAGAGGATTTGACATACCAGGATGTGTACTGGAAAGGATTGACTAACTCAGTGATGTCTGTGGGGTTAAGATGAGTCATGCTAAAGGTCTGCCATTTGCTAAAAAAATTTGAGGCCGAGCACTCTTTGGCCCCTTTCACACGGGCAAGTATTCCGCGCGGGTGCGATGCGTGAGGTGAACGCATTGCACCCGCACTGAATCCGGACCCATTCATTTCTATGGGGCTGTGCACATGAGCGGTGATTTTCACGCATCACTTGTGCGTTGCGTGAAAATCGCAGCATGCTCTATATTCTGCGTTTTTCACGCAACGCAGGCCCCATAGAAGTGAATGGGGCTTCAGTGAAAAACGCATTGCATCCAGATTGTTGCGTTGCGTTGTACACGCAAGTAACTTAGCAACAGGGAATGGATTTGAAAGACAGGAAGTGAACTTCAAAGGTGTCAGTCTGCAGGCACTGCAGGGGAGGGGTATTTTCTTGTGAGACTTCTTTTGCGAAGCCAAAGTAAAGATGCCAAAGGCCCCAAAAGATATGGATGTCCCCAAATTAATCAGCATGGTGAAGGAGTGGCCATGTATTTGGGATAGTAGGTGTGAAGAATACCTTGACCGTTCCAAGAAAGAAGAAGCTTGGACAGAAATTGCAAAAGAAATGTTTTCCACAGTTTGGGACAGTAGGAATGCCCACAGACGGGAGAGGCTTGGTAAGTAAAAACTGGACAATGTATACATGTGTGATTATATCTGTCCTCCCTTTTAGCATAGCACATGGCATGGTATCCTCTGCAATTTGTTATTTTGTGGTATTTTCTTTTTTTATTTCCATTTTTATTACAAGTTTCTGAAGTAAAGAGTCACTGGAGGAGCTGCCGGGACCAATTCTGTAAGGGAATTCTGCAAGGATGCAGTGGCTCTGGCACTTCGAGGAAAAGGCCATACCGGTATAAGGACCAACTGATGTTCCTGCGGCCATTAATAGAGCAGTGTCCGTAAGTAAATTATAACCAATGATGACAACCTGTTTATCAGTACACACTGTATGTGTACTATGTGGGTAATGTAATTTGTACCAATGTGTGAATTAGAAATGTCATAGTTGGCCCTATCAAGCAATCCGAAAATATTGCAAGTGGAATTGGATTATTTGCAAAGGCCATCTATAGCACTTCTAAGTTCCATAATGTAGCTGCATGACCACATATGTAATATGTAGCTTCATTAAACATGACCTGTCAGTACTCCTGACCTGGCGTTTAAATTAGCTTTTTGTGTTCCCCGTGTCATCAAAATTCTTGAGCATATATTCTTATATCTCTTTATGTAGTGTCGTTGCTTTATTATTCCTTCTAGAAGTTATAAATAAATGGTTTCTGCAGTTTTTTATAAATGATGATCTATCTTTTGTATAGATCCTCAGCATCTGATCGGAGGTAGTCCTGGGTGTTGGACCCCCGCAGATCAGATGGTGATGATCTATACAAAGGATAGATAATCAGTTTGAAATAACAGCAGAACCCCTTTTAATGGCTATTTTACACTTCAATAATTATTAAAGGGTACAGAGGGGTGTTACCAAGTAGTGGTAGTGTATCTGCACACACTCATTCTATCCAATCAGTGCTGCCATGTTTAGGTGTGCATGTACACAACCCCAATGATAATAGCAATTCATTCATAACTTCTATTTTTCACATAATAAAGGAATGGCACAATATTGAGCAATTCACAATACACTGCGTGCAGAATTATTAGGAAAATGAGTATTTTGACCACATCATCCTCTTTATGCATGTTGTCTTACTCCAAGCTGTATAGGCTCGAAAGCCTACTACCAATTAAGCATATTAGGTGATGTGCATCTCTGTAATGAGAAGGGGTGTGGTCTAATGACATCAACACCCTATATTAGGTGTGCATAATTATTAGGCAACTTCCTTTCCTTTGGCAAAATGGGTCAAAAGAAGGACTTGACAGGCTCAGAAAAGTCAAAAATAGTTAGATATCTTGCAGAGGGATGCAGCACTCTTAAAATTGCAAAGCTTCTAAAGCGTGATCATCGAACAATCAAGCGTTTCATTCAAAATAGTCAACAGGGTCGCAAGAAGCGTGTGGAAAAACCAAGGCGCAAAATAACTGCCCATGAACTGAGAAAAGACAAGCGTGCAGCTGCCAAGATGCCACTTGCCACCAGTTTGGCCATATTTCAGAGCTGCAACATCACTGGAGTGCCCAAAAGCACAAGGTGTGCAATACTCAGAGACATGGCCAAGGTAAGAAAGGCTGAAAGACGACCACCACTGAACAAGACACACAAGCTGAAACGTCAAGACTGGGCCAAGAAATATCTCAAGACTGATTTTTTTTTTTTGAAAATAATTTTTATTGGTGTTGCCAAAATACACAGTTTACAGACTTTTCAGTTACATGAATAGAGTGACAATACCCGTTTACAATTTTATTATACAGTACCCAGAACCCCACTCCCACCCCCCTCCCCCAAACAACTCGGTCAAATAAGCGCATGCCCATCCCCCAATAAAACCAACAGATTACTAAAGTTTCCCCTCAGGACCTTAAACAGTTACTATAGGACCTTGTATACTCAAGTCGAATCAATCAATCAAATGGCTAGTTTCCCCAAGGTGCCTTTGAGGGCCTCCAGGTTGTACCACTCTGTATATTGAAATGACAACAAAATCTCTCTGATGACCTCTTGCTTGAAGTTATTTGTAATAAAAATTTTCCATTTTTTAAAAAACCCCTTAGTTTTCCTATCTTTGTTAGATTCTGTGTCAAGTTTATCAATGTACATTAAACGCGTCAACTGAGACTTAACCTCTTGGATCCCTGGTATCTCAGGCTTCAGCCACTTCTGAAGAAGGCAACGCAGTGAGACCAACAAAGCTACATCCACTATCAAAGGGGTAGGGCTTCGAGAGGTCTCAAAATCGTGAAATAGCATAGTTTCAGGTGTTAGGTTCAGGTCCGTTCTCCAAATTTCCCTAAGCCAGTTCCTGACCTGACTCCAGAAGGCCTGCACCCGAGGACATAATCATATACAATGAGCTAGATCCGCTTTGTCCTCCCCACATTTCGGACATGCAGTAAGAAAATCTGTCTTATTGGGTTGCTTAGGGAAAGCAAAAGCATATATGGTCGAGTGCATTAAACGCAAGTGCGACTCCCTCCACACCTCGCAAGGTACAGCCCTACACACTCTGATCCAACCCTGGAGGATTTTTTCGGAAGTGACTGAGATACCTAACTTTTTTTCCCATTTTTTAAAAAGAAACTGGGCTGAGGCTTTGTTGCCTGATTCCCTTAGCACTTTGTATATGTGAGATATAGAGAGCCTGGACTTGTCCGCTCCCAAGGAGAAAATTAAAGCGGCCCCTGCGCATTCGCTTGTTACATCCCTTAGCCTATCTCTGCAGAACAAATGAACTTGCTGAAAGGGTAACATATGATGTTTATCCAGATTATATTTTTGGCAGAGTTCTGGAAAGGTAAGATATCTTTTATCTCTAACTTGAAGAAGGTCAAATAAAGTTTTAATGCCCCTATCCCTCCAGACCTGAAACATCTTATTCGTCACTCCTTGCGGAAACTCGGGATGCTGCCAAACACCCATTACACTAGATGCTAGATAAGGTTTTTTGGATAGTTTGCGGGCCTCTTTCCAAGCAACCATGGTATCTCGGATAATCAAAGAGTGCTTCAAAATTTGGGGAAGAACCTGCCTCCTAGAGTGTAGTAAATTTACTAAGGGCCAAGGGCGAGACATCTGTGTCTCCAGATCATAGTTAGAAAAATGGCTAGTCTCGTGCACCCAATCTAGACCATGTCTGATAAGACATGCCAAATTGTACAGTCTAATGTTTGGTAGATTAAGGCCGCCCAATTCCCTAGGCAACATTAACTTGGTTAAGGCTATACGAGGTCTTTTACCTGCCCATATGAATCTCGTAAAAACAGACTGCAAGTCACGCACATCCGAATGTTTCAGAAGTACTGGTATCGTTTGTAGAGGATAGAGTAATTTAGGGAAACATACCATCTTCAGTAGATGACACCTTCCAGACAAGGATAAAGGGAGGCCCTGCCACCTGTTGAGATCCGATTTAATTTTTTTGAACAAGGGGAGGTAGTTCAGACCATAGAGTGAAGAAGGAGATCTTCCTATTTTAATACCTAGATAGGTGATTTGGGAGTTGCTAACCCTGATACCCTCGCATACACTGGGAAATCTACTTCCGGCCGTCCCTGGTTTTAGTGGCAACAGAACACATTTATCCCGGTTTATTTTGAATCCAGACACCCGTTCAAAGGAGTCGAGGAGACGGATAACATTTTCCATGTCCTCTGAGGGGTTGGCCATGAACAGGAGAACATCATCAGCAAAAAGTGAAGAAAATACTTCCTTCTGTCCCACCTTGATCCCCCTAAAGACCTCCCCCCCCTCTAACAGACGAGCTAAGGGTTCCAAAGTGAGATTAAATAACAGCGGGGAAAGCGGACACCCCTGACGTGTCCCCCTGCATAACGGAAAAGAAGGAGACAAAAAGCCAGGAATTGCAATCCTTGCTTTAGGGGAAGTATAAAGCGCTGAAATAAAGGTTCTAACTGGACCACCGAAACCCATCCTGTCTAGTATCTCGTCCATCCAATCCCACCTGACACTGTCAAATGCCTTCTCTGCGTCGATCGCAAAAAGCGCCGGACACGGAGAAGGACAAGTGTTCCACTGAACCACATCTAGTATCGTCAGCACCTTTCTGATATTGGAAACAGCTGCCCTACCCTTGACAAAGCCCGCCTGGGATGGTGACACTAACCCCGGCATATATGAAGAGAGTCTGTCTGCTATAATCCTCGCCACTAGTTTCAAGTCCACATTGATTAAGGATATCGGACGGTACGATGAGGGGTCCGTTGCATCCTTTCCCGGCTTTGGTATTAGTTTAATATACGCCAAGTTATCAGCTGAAGACAAAGGGGCACCCCCCAGCATACCGTTAAATACCGCAGCCAGAGGCTCTTTTAGTTCGTCTCCTAACATCTTATAGAACTCCCCCGTATACCCATCAGGACCCGGGGCTTTATGCAGACCTAATCCTTTGATGGCTATACAGATTTCCTCCCCAGATATAGGGGCGTTCAATATATCCAGTTGGGCCGAGGAAAGGGCAGGTAGGTTAATACATTTAGAGAGAAAGGAAGACAACCGGGACTTAGGACCCGGATCACCATATAGCTTCTTGTAAAAAGCTCCTAAGATAGATACTATTTCCTCTGGTTTGTTATGCATCTTACCTCCCGTATCAGCTATTTTCATGATGTGGTTCCGGGATCCGGAATTTTTGATAAGATTTGCCAGCATTCTACCGGACTTGTTTCCTCCCCTAAAATATTTATTCTCCAAGTTAGATAAGTCACACTTCATTTTCCTTTCATACCAGAGTTCAAACTCCCTTTTAGCAAGAATCCAAGACTCCTTGTTCCGTGGGGTCATATTGAACTGGTAGTTTGTATATGCACTCCGTAGGGAAGAACTAAGTTCCTTAAGGCGATCTGAGATTTTTTTTTTTAATCCTCTGGCATAAGTTATTATCTTACCTCTAAGGACAGCTTTTGCTGCGTCCCAAAACAAAGACGGATTCTCAAGACTAGCTATATTATCTCCTCTATACTCTAAATACCAACCTCTCAGAATCTCCCTGAAATTCTCGTCATTATATAGGAAAGCCGGGAATCTCCAAATGATATCTTGGCCCCTTGGGTGGATTTCAGACAATATTATAGATATCGGGCTATGGTCCGAAATCACCATGTCATGTATTTTTGAATCTACCACTCTTGACCTCAGAGACTCCGAAACCAAAAGGTAATCGATTCTGGACCAAGATTCATGAGGAGATGAATAAAAGGTGAAATCCCTGTCGTCAGGGTTGACCGCTCTCCATGCATCGACTAAGGCCGTATCTCTCAAGAAAGGTTCAAGCACTGTGTCATGAACATGCGTTTGAGGGGGAATTGACCCTCTAACCGTGCGTTTCCTATCCTCCAAAGTATTGAGCACTGTATTTAAATCCCCTCCGACTATCTGTTTAAGCCCCAGGCCTCTATTTATTCTGCTTGCCAGTTTAGCAAAAAAGATCTTGTTCTCAGTATTGGGGCCATATACGTTATACAACTCAATTTCTTCTGAGTTGAGTTTCAAGTGCACCATGCACCAACGCCCTGAGTCGTCTGAATCAGTTCCTAAGACCTCATATTTCAGATTTTTATGCATTAGGAACAATACCCCTGCCTTATGGTGCAGTGCAGGAGAGCCTATGACTCTTCCCACCCAGGTTTTTTCCATACGTTTAAAATCATTTTCTGTGAGATGGGTTTCTTGAAGCATGGCTATGTCGACTCCAAGATGTTTTAAACGTTTTAAGATCATGTTACGCTTTTGTGGGGAACGTAGTCCCTTGACGTTCCATGAAACTAGTTTTACCATTGTATAGCGGGAGAAAACAGAGAACATTGAGACAGGCATACGCATGTGACCAACATAAATCCCTCATTAAAACCAACCCCCCTCCCCCCCAACTTAAACAACAACTCTAGAGCATAGTGCACTACAAATCTACCTAGTGCCCACATTTTAGCTCTTATGACCTTCACTTTTTTCCTCATGTGCTATTACGCTAAAGCTCCTTCACTCCCAAAACAGTTGAAATTAAAATAAAGTATAAAGCAGAAAATTAATGCCTAGATAGGATTGACTACTCCCACCACTCCTGCGTGTACATCAGTCCTATCACCGCCTGCTCCTTTATCAGGAGAAAACGTCCTTAGACTATAACTGACAACAACAATACTTTACAGCTCAGTATTCAGCGTTCAGCGCAGTCTCTTGGGACGGGATTCCTCCTGCTGATCCGAAGTCTGCGAAGACTGATTTTTCTAAGGTTTTATGGACTGATGAAATGAGAGTGAGTCTTGATGGGCCAGATGGATGGGCCCGTGGCTGGATTGGTAAAGGGCAGAGAGCTCCAGTCCGACTCAGACGCCAGCAAGGTGGAGGTGGAGTACTGGTTTGGGCTGGTATCATCAAAGATGAGCTTGTGGGGCCTTTTCGGGTTGAGGATGGAGTCAAGCTCAACTCCCAGTCCTACTGCCAGTTTCTGGAAGACACCTTCTTCAAGCAGTGGTACAGGAAGAAGTCTGCATCCTTCAAGAAAAACATGATTTTCATGCAGGACAATGCTCCATCACACGCGTCCAAGTACTCCACAGCGTGGCTGGCAAGAAAGGGTATAAAAGAAGAAAATCTAATGACATGGCCTCCTTGTTCACCTGATCTGAACCCCATTGAGAACCTGTGGTCCATCATCAAATGTGAGATTTACAAGGAGGGAAAACAGTACACCTCTCTGAACAGTGTCTGGGAGGCTGTGGTTGCTGCTGCACGCAATGTTGATGGTGAACAGATCAAAACACTGACAGAATCCATGGATGGCAGGCTTTTGAGTGTCCTTGCAAAGAAAGGTGGCTATATTGGTCACTGATTTGTTTTTGTTTTGTTTTTGAATGTCAGAAATGTATATTTGTGAATGTTGAGATGTTATATTGGTTTCACTGGTAAAAATAAATAATTGAAATGGGTATATATTTGTTTTTTGTTAAGTTGCCTAATAATTATGCACAGTAATAGTCACTTGCACGCACAGATATCCCCCTAAAATAGCTAAACTAAAAACAAACTAAAAACTACTTCCAAAAATATTCAGCTTTGATATTAATGAGTTTTTTGGGTTCATTGAGAACATGGTTGTTGTTCAATAATAAAATGAATCCTCAAAAATACAACTTGCCTAATAATTCTGCACTCCCTGTAGAAGTTCCAGATATGCTACTAAATGGGTAATACATGAAGTACTGAAAGAACACATGTTCCTAATGTTGATCGGTCCTGTTTAAACCAGTGTTATTTTGGCAAAGTAATTAGCTGATGCTAGTAATATTATAATTTTTATTTGGGTACATATTGGTATGGTCATATATTAATTGACATTTTTTTTTTTTTAAAGAACGGAGGCCAACCTTGAGGAGGAGCCTGAACACAGTAATGCTGAAGACTCCAGGACATGCAATGAGGAGCCTCCGGCATGTGAAGGTCCTGAACAAAGTGGTGAAGGGCTGACCACCTCCACCAGCTCTCAACCCCCAGACTCTGCTGTGTCCCCCCCAAGTTTGCCATTACTTGGCCGCCGCCACAGAACACTGCGTCCTGCTGAGGCAGTTACACATCCCCCGGAAGATCATTTTGATCTTTATGCTAGAAGCCTAGCCCCTTTCTTGCGGAGTCTGCCTCCAGAACGTATATTTAGAACCCAATCTGCTCTTGGGATAGTTCTGGAGGCTGCCACACCACCAAATTAGCCTTGGAACTTTTTTGCTGCGCTACATGTCTGGTCCCCGCCACATTCAGGGTCCACAGGTGCCCCAACAAATGACACAAAATAGGCACAATCATGGGCCCCTAAATCGCTCATATGGGCAGCCTGGCCCATCATCCACAATAGCTGGCCCCTCTCAGCTATCTGGAGCACTTGTCCAACCAACCTACCATGGGCAACAATTTCTGCCTCCCCCTTTTTCACCTAGCCAATTTCTCAATTTGTAAAGACTTGATTGTTTTTCTCTTTTACGTTTTAAAATGTTTTCAATATGCAACCAAAAACAAAAAACTGTTGTTAAAATAAACGGAGTTTTATTTTCACCAAATTTATTGTTTTCTCTCTTTATTAAACACATTAAATATTAAAATTTAGGTATCACACACACATATAACACTTTAATAATTGTACTATTTTACTAATAATTAATATAAACTACATACACGTAACTATATAAAAAATATTTTTAAATCATTTACACACAAAAATATAAATAGATGCAAACCAAATAACATTAACATTGATTGCACATTTCGGATTTGATAAAACATATCTTCATATACAAATTATATTCAATTTTAGGTACATAGGCACAAGATAGTATAGACCAGTGATGGAGAACCTATGACACGGGTGCCAGAAGCACCACTCATAGCCCTCTAGATGGTCACCCGCACCCTGGCAAAAGTTAATGGTGTACCAATATGCCATAAACTTCTCCATCACTGGTATAGACAATATAGATGGAGTTTTGGCGCATGACAAATGTCATCATACTTTTTAATGAGGCCAAGTACAACTTTATTCATTATGATTTTTATACTGACATGCTTTTAATATTGCTTACATTTTACACTTATAGTAATGAAGTATTTTTGCATATTTCACATACATGTATAAAAACATTACATATTGAGCATTAAAAAAAAACAACACAAGCAATTTAAAAAAAAATTAGGACACTTCATTAAAATAATGTATGCTGGGGGGTTTATATATCTGTTGGTATTAACCCCTTAAGGACATAGGACGTACCGGTACGCCCTATTTCCCGAGTCCTTAAGGACCAAGGACGTACCGGTACGTCCTAACTTTTAAATCGGGATTCCGGCGCCCGAGGGGTTAAACGGAACGGGATTTCGGCTGAAATTCTTCAGCCGGCATCCTGTGACAACGCCAGGGGGGGTCATGTGACCCCCCCGTGTCGGCGATCGCAGCAAACCGCAGGTCAATTCAGACCTGCGGTTTGCTGCGCTTTTTGCAGTTTCTGATGCCTGCGGTCCCTGACCGCGGGGATCAGAAACTTTAGAGTGGCTAAAATCATTATTATTCACCCCCCCCCTGCACCCCTGCATGATTTGGTGCAGGGGGGGTGTCGCATGCGGTGGGGGCGTTGCGGGAGGCGGGCGGTGCGGCAGGCGGGATCTGTCCATGGTGCTGAACAGATCTGTGCTAAAAGCACAGATCTGTTCAGTGTAAGTAAAATACAGTACAGAACAATATATATTGTACTGTACTGTATTATACAGACATCAGACCCACTGGATCTTCAAGAACCAAGTGGGTCTGGGTCAAAAAAATGTAAAAAAAAGTGAAAAAAGTTAAGATAAAAAAAAAAAACATTTATCACTGAATAAAAATTAAAAAAATAAAATAAACTACACATATTAGGTATCGCCGCGTCCGTAACGACCTGATCTATAAAACGGTCATGTTACTTTCCCCGCACGGTGAACGCCATAAAAATAAAAAAATAAAAACTATGAGAAAATTGAAATTTTGCCCACCTTACTTCCCAAAAAAGGTAATAAAAGTGATCAAAAAAGTCGCATGTACGCCAAAATAGTACCAATCAAACCGTCATCTCATCCCGCAAAAAATGAGACCCTACTCAAGATAATCGCCCAAAAGCTGAAAAAACTATGGCTCTTAGACTATGGAAACACTAAAACATGATTTTTTTTTTGTTTCAAAAATGAAATGATTGTGTAAAACTTACATAAATAAAAAAAGTATACATATTAGGTATCACCGCGTCCGTATCGACCGGCTCTATAAAAATATCACATGACCTAACCCCTCAGATGACCACCGTAAAAAAAATAAAAATAAAAACAGTGTAAAAAAAGCCATTTTTTGCCATCTTACGTCACAAAAAGTGTAATAGCAAGCGATCAAAAAGTCATATGCACCCCAAAATAGTGCCAATCAAACCGTCATCTCATCCCGCAAAAAATGAGACCCTACTCAAGATAATCGCCCAAAAACTGAAAAAACTATGGCTCTTAGACTATGGAGACACTAAAACATTTTTTTGGTTTTAAAAATGAAGTTATTGTATAAAACTTACATAAATAAAAAAAAATGTATACATATTAGGTATCGCCGCGTCCGTGACAACCTGCTCTATAAAATTACCACATGATCTAACCTGTCAGATGAATGTTGTAAATAACAAAAAAAAAAACGTGCCAAAAAAGCTATTTCTTGTTACCTTGCTGCACAAAAAGTGTAATATAGAGCAACCAAAAATCATATGTACCCTAAACTAGTACCAACAATACTGCCACCCTATCCCGTAGTTTCTAAAATGGAGTCACTTTTATGGAGTTTCTAACCTAGGGGTGCATCAGGGGGGCTTCAAATGGGACATGGTGTCAAAAAAACCAGTCCAGCAAAATCTGCCTTCCAAAAACCATATGGCATTCCTTTCCTTCTGCGCCCTGCCGTGTGCCCGTACAGCGGTTTACGAACACATATTAGGTGTTTCTGTAAACTACAGAATCAGGGCCATAAATAATGAGTTTTGTTTGGCTGTTAACCCTTGCTTTGTAACTGGAAAAAAAATATTAAAATGGAAAATCTGCCAAAAATTAGAAATTTTGAAATTGTGTCTCTATTTTCCATAAAATCTTGTGCAACACCTAAAGG
Organism: Bufo bufo; assembly: GCF_905171765.1. Taxonomy (NCBI): domain Eukaryota; kingdom Metazoa; phylum Chordata; class Amphibia; order Anura; family Bufonidae; genus Bufo; species Bufo bufo. Next base: position 333,569,499 of record NC_053392.1, on the reverse strand, counting down.
GTTAACAACGTTTGTAAAATCAGTTTTGAATACCTTGAGGGGTGTAGTTTCTTAGATGGGGTCACTTTTATGGAGTTTCTACTCTAGGGGTGCATCAGGGGGGCTTCAAATGGGACATGGTGTCAAAAAAACAGTCCAGCAAAATCAGCCTTCCAAAAACCAAACGGCGCACCTTTCACTCTACGCCCTACTGTGTGCCCGTACAGTAGTTTACGGCCACATATGGGGTGTTTCTGTAAACAGCAGAGTCAGGGCAATAAAGATACAGTCTTGTTTGGCTGTTAACCCTTGCTTTGTTAGTGTAAAAAATGGGTTAAAATTGAAAATTAGGCAAAAAAATGAAATTCTCAAATTTCATCCCCATTTGCCAATAACTCTTGTGCAACACCTAAAGGGTTAACGACGTATGTAAAATCAGTTTTGAATACCTTGAGGGGTGTAGTTTCTTAGATGGGGTCACTTTTAGGGAGTTTCTCCTCTAGGGGTGCATCAGGGGGCTTCAAATGGGACATGGTGTCAAAAAACCAGTCCATAAAAATCAGCCTTCCAAAAACCATACGGCGCACCTTTCACTCTACGCCCCGCTGTGTGGCCATACAGTAGTTTACGGCCACATATTGGGTGTTTCTGTAGACGGCAGAGTCAGGGCAATAAAGATACAATCTTGTTTGGCTGTTAACCCTTGCTTTGTTACTGGAAAAAATGGGTTAAAATGAAAAATTAGACAAAAAAATGAAATTCTCAAATTTCCTCCCCATTTGCCAATAACTCTTGTGCAACACCTAAAGGGTTAACAATGTATGCAAAATCAGTTTTGAATACCTTGAGGGGTGTAGTTTCTTAGATGGGGTAATTTTTGGGTGGCTTCTATTATGTAAGCCTCGCAAAGTGACTTCAGAGCTGTAGTGGTCCCTAAAAATTGAGTTTTTGTAAATTTCTGAAAAATTTCAAGATTTGCTTCTAAACTTCTAAGCCTTATAACTTCCCCAAAAAATAAAATATCATTCCCAAAACAATTCAAACATGAAGTAGACATATGGGGAATGTAAAGTCATCACAATTTTTGGGGGTATTACTATGTATTACAGAAGTAGAGAAACTGAAACTTTGAAATTTTTCAAATTTTTTCAAATTTTTGGTAAATTAGGTATTTTTTTGTGCAAAAAAAATAATTTTTTTGACTTCATTTTACCAGTGTCATGAAGTACAATATGTGACGAAAAAACAATCTCAGAACGGCCTGGATAAGTCAAAGCGTTTTAAAGTTATGAGCACTTAAAGTGACACTGGTCAGATTTGCAAAAAATGGCCTGGTCCTTAAGGTGAAAATGAGCCCGGTCCTTAAGGGGTTAAAAAGGTGAATAAAGAGAATAGTTCAGGTTGTCACACACATGAAAAACGCAACAACGCGACACAATCGTATACAAAACTGAAGCACTTGCAAGCAAAATCGCACGATTTTCCCTGAGCGCACCCTGAGCGCATCCGGCCAAAAAACATGACGCCCGTGTGAAAGAGGCCTTTGTGTCTTACTGCCTCCACCCTTTCAAAACCCATCAAAACCTTAAATTCAGAGATCACCGCTCCAATGTCTGGCATAGTATTTACTAACCATCGTTGTAGTAGAACTCACTTAGCTGTCAGCAATATAGAATGTTGGATAATCGGGATCTTGGTATGGTGGCCGGACTGATCCTTTTCGAGGCGTATGTAATGAAACACTAAAGCCTGAGACTCCATTGGTAAGTCCAAGGACTAATGTTTCTTGATATAGGACAACACACTGTCCCAGAAGTGAGATGCCTTGGCACACGTCCATATGCCATGCCAAAAGTCAGTAGCCGGCATGTTACAGTTAGGACAATGAGTGATGTGATCCGGGAATCGGGGCGAGGCTGGAAAATTGAAACCATAAATTGCGTGGTGCATCATTTTAAAATATGTTTCTCGCCATGTTTCGCTTATCACACACTGGCAGACTTTGCCCCAGCCCTCTAATATTTTTTCCCCGATCTCATCATCCATTGTAATGTGTTCCCATCTCCGAAACAGAGTGGAAGGCTTAACTTTCGTAAGATTCCCAGAAAGTGCCCTGTATAACCTTAAGAGCGACACTGTTTGGGGTGAGTAATTAAGGATATCCTCGAAGGGATTTGTAACGGCCTCCCTCGATAAGTTTCGCAATGTGTGCTTACAAAAACCCAAAGTCTGCATAATTAATAAGAAATGAGAATCTGGTAAGGCATACTTTTCCTTCAATTCCGAAGGAGTCAACCATCGTTTCTCCCCCAGGAGCATCAGATGTTTCACCCTAACCACCCCTTTGGATACCCATAATGCAGAAAGTACTGTCTGGTTCCCCTGAGGGAACTCCGGGTGTTCCCACAGTGGCATTAGCTCAATAGCCAGGTCAAAAAGGAGAGGGGAGAGCGGGCACCCCTGTCTGATTCCTCTCTGAAGGGAGAAAATGTGGGATAGAAACCCTCCCGTATGGATTTGTGCAGCTGGGCTTGTGTAGAGCCCCTGTAGGAAGGTGCGGATATCTCCAAAAATCCTGAATCTGTCTAACACCACCCCCAGCCAGTCCCATCGAAGCGAGTCAAAAGCTTTTTCCGCATCTAAAGCTAACAAAATGGGGGCTGAGGGTGGCGTCGAACCCAATCCAAGGCTGCTAGCACCTTTCTAATGTTGGGTCCTGCGGATCCTTATTAGGCTTCAGTATCAATTTAATGTAGGCCACATTGACATGGACAGGAAATTTACCCGTACGCAAGAGGTGATTAAAGTATTCAACTAGGGTGGGGGCGAGATGTTCTTGTAATTTCTTATAAAACTCTCCTGAAAACCCATCAGGGCCTGGCGCTTTCCCATTATGCAGCGAGCTTATAGTGTACAGAATCTCCTCAGCAGATATTTCGGCGTTTAGAATTTCCTGCTGTTCCGCCATCAAGGGGGAGCTTAATCGTGGATAAAAAGCATTTACCCCCCCCCCCCCCCCCCCGGAGTGTCCCGATAGAGACGTTCATAATACTTCCCTAGCATTTCATTGATTAACTTAGGGTTCATCTGCGAAACTCCCTCATCTCTTAATGATGTGATGACCGTGGGAACCCTTCAACCCCTGGCCAAATTTGCTAACATTTTGCCCGACTTGTTCCCAAATCGAAAAAGATCAGTCTGGTACTCTGAGCGATACATGGCCTCCCACCTATCGAGTAGCAATTCAAAATTACTTAAAGCTGCCAACCATATATCCTTGCGCTGGGTCGTGGCCGCCTGAAGAAAATTAGTGTATGCTATTCGCAGAGCTGTGCTAGCTTCCTGGTATTGCTGGGCTACCACTTTGTGCAAATTACTCACATAACTGATTATTCGACCTCTCAAGACCGCTTTGGCAGTTTCCCAGTGGATCGAAACATCTGATGCACCCCGAGGATTATCCCCCTGGAACTCCAGCCACCAACCTCGCAGAATATCTTTGAAGTTGTCATCCTTGGCTAGGAACGAAGGAAAACACCACAGGAAATCAGTTCCTCTAGGGTACGTATTCTGCAAGAATATGGAGATAGGTGAGTGATCAGAGATGAGTAGCTCATGGATCTCGGGGGAGACTATCCTAGAGGACACGTGTGAAGACACATTCGAGACCAAGTATTGTGAGCATGGGAAAAGTGCGTATATTCTCTATCATCAGGGTGTAGGAAACACCAGGTGTCTTGCAGGCCCGTGGAGGCCAAAAAAGGTTGTAATACCCAAGTCTCAGCGAACCCTTAGCCCCTTCAACTCTTTTACGGTCTTCCAGAACAGAGGCAACTGAGTTGAAATCGCCACCCACAACCCTATTGGGAGTACCGTCCACGTGCAGTCTGTTCTCTAGAAGAGCGTAAAAATGTGCGTTGTTATCATTTGGGGCATAGTTCCTTCAAATTCAACCTGTAGCCTATGCCACCTCCCCTTACTATCATGAGATTCCGAGGTCACCGTTCCTGAAAAGTGTTTGTGGAGCAGTGTGAGCACTCCTGCCCTGCGCTCTCTGGCAGAGGATCCATAAACAGAACCTACCCAAAACTTCTTTAATCGAAAGTAGTCCTTTTCGTCAAGATGGGTCTCGTGAAGGAGAACTATATCAGGCTGCAGGCGTTTTAAATGTCGCAAGATTTTGGAACGTTTCTGGGGTGAACGCAGTCCCTTGTCGTTCCAGGAGACAATCTGCATGATAGTTCCAGTGACTACGGATCCCCGGGCAGAGAGAGCAACGGGTGAGTAGGGAAGGAAGGGGGGAGAACATAATACACAAAATAACTGACAGAAACACTGCCTGTAGATACTGCAGGTGATACCCGCCAGGCACTAAGGCTAGATTACTTTTGCCTACCCTAAATCTGGGTGTTGACTTCTCTTTTTTCTACCATGGCGGAACTCCCTAATACACTACCTAGTAGTAATAACAACTAGTGAGGTTAAATTAACTATCACATGTAGACTAGAAAAAATTCCTGACTACAAACAAGAATATAACTCCTGTAGACATCATGAAAAATGAGGCACACTCGAGCTAGAGTGCTACTACCACATCCCGGAGATTAATGCAGTAGTCCCCAGGTTTACTTCTACTTAGGTCCTGGCTGCTTCCCCTTTGGCTTCTGGAGCGTCTTCTTGAGCCGTTTCGCGAGCAGCCTCTCTGTCGACGATCCATGGGTTCCGCGGACATCCTCGGTGAAGACCGCTGGGGAGAATGGGCAGCCTCCCGTTGCTCCGAGTTAAGAATCCCACTGATAGCATTTTCCGCCTCAAAGGGGGATCGAAAGGTAACTGTGCTTCCCTGGGCACGGTGAATTTTCAGCACCGCCGGAAACATAAGTTGAAAGCGAATGTTCTGATGATAAAGCTTGGTGCAGATAGGGCTGAAAGCCTTACGTTTTTTCACAACATCTGTCGAAAAGTCCTCAAATAGCAGGATTCTGTAGCCTCTAAGGGTAATCGAGTGCTGCCTCCTGCGAAAGCTGCGAAGCATGGCCACCTTATCATTAAAGTCCAAGAGCTTAAATATAACTTGGCGCGGTCTTTCATCCCCATTGCGAGGAGACGTTGCAGTGATATCCTTGGTCAGGACTTTGTCTGGGCCTACCCTGTGGGCACGTTCCACCCTGCAGAAGAAATTTAGATCCAGGGCTTCTGGCAGTTCTCATTCGCATAAATCTAGGAGCTCTGGTTGTTTGATGGATTCAGGTAATCCCACCACCCTCAGGTTATTTTGGTGGGACCTATTCTCTAGGTCATCAACCTTGTAGCGCAAGTAATCCAGAGCATGCTGTTGCGATTGAATAGCTGAGTCAGAGTCCCCAACTTGTTGCTGGAGAGAACGCAGCTCCCTTTCCAAGTTTCTCACTTGAAGACTGGTCTGGCTGACCTCCTCTCTTAGAGAATTGAAGGAGGCCATTATGGTGGTATCCAATGTCTTTTGAATGTCCGGCATAATGCGCAGCGCCACTTCTATGGCCAGCTTTTTGTAATCCAGAGGGTCAGAGCTTCCCAGTAGAGTCGCAGCGCCCTGGGAGTTCTGAGAGCTCTCCTCTTGAAACAGGAGTGGCTGGCTGTCCGCCATCTTTGCCACGCTCTGTGAGGCTATCTGGTGCGCACCTGTGGATTTCTGACCGCTCCGCAGGAGATAGCAGTCCATCGACATCCAGGAGTAGGTAAGTAGTGTTCACCTCACGTCCCTCAGGGGTATCAGTCGTCTCTCCACGCCACAAAATGATCAGCAGAGTCGGCGGTAAGAGGGAGCTCTGAGCGCTGCTACTTTACATGGCAGTGCCGGAACCGGAAGTCCAAATTTAGACTTCTTTCTGTTGGCTTATTTTACTCCAAAAATGCCAAACAAAATTGGGCGTGAAGGGCCTTTTTTCCATTATGTCATGACTGTTTTGGCAAAAATACACCCTCTTGTTGGTGATCTAGCAGTGTAATACTGCCACCAATTACCCAATGAATGTTTATCGGACAATCCAGATTTTTAAGCAGGATTGAAAATCATTGCCAGCGTCAGATTATTCTGTCTAATCAAGATCTGCAGCCAGCAAACAATGATTTAGTATGGAACCGGCGATGGCATTAGTGATTTGTTCCTCCCCATACCATGGAGATGATCGCTGCATGTAATAGCAGCACTCTCCTCCAGTAACGAGCAGGCGATTGCCGGGAAGGAACGCTTTTAATGTAATACAGCCTTTAGATCTAAATGTGATCTAATAACTTTTATCAATAACTGTCCAGCATGTTGACAGTCGGTTTGATGTTGCTACACAGACATGACCATATTATAATCAGATTATTATTTGACATAATAAATGCGATCATAAAATGACTTGCTGTTTACATTATACTGTAGTTCCCTATTCTGAAATGTAAAGTGTCTTCAAAGTGGACCATACTGCTGCAATGAATAATAACAAAAAACAAATTCTGAGGTTTAATGAATTGGAGTATGTAAGGTATAAACTGTCATCATGAGTAATACCAGCTGGACATTTATTCACTGGAAATGCTATATACAGTTGCAAGAAAAAGTATGTGAACCCTTTGAAATGATATGGATTTCTGCACAAATTGGTCATAAAATGTGATCTGATCTTTATCTAAGTCACAACAATAGACAATCACAGTCCGCTTAAACTAATAACACACAAAGAATTAAATGTTACCATGTTTTTATTGAACACACCATGTAAACATTCACAGTGCAGGTGGAAAAAGTATGTGAACCCTTGGACTTAATAACTGGTTAACCTCCTTTGGCAGCAATAACTTCCACCAAACGTTTCCTGTAGTTGCAGATCAGAAGTGCACAGCGGTCAGGAGTAATTCTTGACCATTCCTCTTTACAGAACTGTTTCAGTTCAGCAATATTCTTGGGATGTCTGGTGTCAATCGCTTTTTTGAGGTTATGCCACAGCATCTCAATCGGGTTGAGGTCAGGACTCTGACTGGGCCACTCCAGAAGGCGTATTTTCTTCTGTTTTAGCCATTCTGTTGTTGATTTACTTCTATGCTTTGGATCATTGTCCTGTTGCAACACCCATCTTCTGTTGAGCTTCAGCTGGTGGACAGATGGCCTTAAGTTCTCCTGCAAAATGTCTTGATAAACTTAGGAATTCATTTTTCCTTCGATGATAGCAATCCGTCCAGGCCCTGATGCAGCAAAGCAGCCCCAAACCATGATGCCCCACCACCATACTTCACAGTTGGCATGAGGTTTTGATGTTGGTGTGTTGTGCCTCTTTTTCTCCACACATAGTGTTGTGTGTTTCTTCCAAACAACTCAACTTTGGTTTCATCTGTCCACAAAATATTTTGCCAGTACTGCTGTGGAGCATCCAGGTGCTCTTGTGCAAACTGTAAACGTGCAGCAATGTTTTTTTGGGACAGAAGTGGCTTCCTCTGTGGTATCCTCCCATGAAATCCATTCTTGTTCAGTGTTTTACGTATCGTAGATTCGCTAACAGGGATTTAGCATATGCCAGAGACTTTTGTAAGTCTTTAACTGACACTCTAGGATTTTTCTTCATCTCATTGAGCAGTCTGCGCTGTGCTCTTGCAGTCATCTTTACAGGACGGCCACTCCTAGGGACAGTAGCAGCAATGCTGAAATTTCTCCATTTATAGACAATTTGTCTTACCGTGGACTGATGAACAGCAAGGCTTTTGGAGATACTTTTATAACCCTTTCCAGCTTTATGCAAGTCAACAATTCTTAATTGTAGGTCTTCTGAGAGCTCTTTTGTGCGAGGCATCATTCACATCAGGCAATGCTTCTTGTGAAAAGCAAACCCAGAACTGGTTTGTGTTTTTTATAGGGCAGGGCATCTGTAACCAACACCTCCAATCTCATCACATTGATTGGACTCCAGTTTGCTGACACCTCACTCCAATTAGCTCTTGGAGATGTCATTAGTATAGGGGTTCACATACTTTTTCCACCTGCACTGTGAATATTTACATGGTGTGTTCAATAAAAACATGGTAACATTTAATTCTTTGTGTGTTATTAGTTTAAGCAGACTGTGATTGTCTATTGTTGTGACTTAGATGAAGATTAGATCACATATTATGACCAATTTGTGCAGAAATCCATATAATTACAAAGGGTTCACATACTTTTTCTTGCAACTGTATGTCCGATAGGTGCGCATCCTACCTCTGGGAGCTGCGGAATTCAGCTCGAGAATGGGCCCCATTTTAAACTTTCCATTCATAGAGCAGTTCTCTCCATTGACTTCTGAGGGTTTTCCAAAAATAGAGCTATTTTTGGAATTCCAATATAAGTGACTGTAGAGAGTCACACGTGGCATATCATTTTCAGTCCTGACTAGACATTTGTTTAAGTATGCATCATATACATCATGGTTTATAAAACAGAAGCAAGACATAACTCCCCAACAGCTTCTTATTACAATTAGCCAACTACCAGTATACTAAATGTACTATAGCATCCTTGTTCCGGGGCAACAACTCCAAAATGTGTTACTTCCCACTACTGCAATTTTGGACATCAGTCTCTTTTGTTACTTTGTTTATGGCAGACAACCCCCCCTCCCTCCCCAGAGATGTAATTACCACTGTAGCAGCCCTATAGTGGCTGCTATGGGGCCCACAGTGTTAGGGGGCCCTATCTGGCACACAATTAAAAGATTGGAGGATGTTTAACATTACACCGTGTATGAACCACATCCTTCACAGTCCTCTTTTTCCAAAGCTGCCTTGAACTGTTAGGTCAAAGAGGGCTACTTTTTAAAACTCCTTTAACAGATTAATGTCTCAGGCACACAATAGTGTGTGTTTTGGCATGTTAATGCTGGATAGAGAGGAGCCTATTTAAAAGTAGCCTCTTCTAGTTACGCCCCTGCCCACTCTTAATCTCTCTCCCTCTCCTTTCCGCTTCAGGTGCCTTTTTTGGAATACACCACATGTTGCCTCAAGTGTTAAAAGTACTCTTGCACAATATCCAGGGCTTTCTATTACAATAAATCATTTCATGCTGATATAATTTGTATACAGTTCACACATAAAACCCTCTCAGTATGTTCAAGGTAATTAGACAATTGTATAAAAATGCCCAAAAGGCAATACACCTTATCTGCTTCCCACTGGTTACATTCAAAACATATAGAAAAATGTGAAAAATAAAACCTATCCGTTACATTGTTGAATTTCTTTTTTCTCATTTTATGCTGAACAAATAAAATAAATAGTTGTAAATGAGTTCAGTGGAAATTTGCTCCTCTTCTATACACTCCTCAACATTGAAACTGCAATATCAAGAAGGACAAGCTGTAAAGTTATGCAACTCGAGAAAGTGGCGTCACTAACATTGTGTAGGATGATTGTGAGATGCCTTCTATTTGTCAACGTGCCAGTTACTCCAACTTGTTGCAAACTAAGAGGGACCGATTCCTTGAACTGAGTGACCTTGGTTTATCATTTCAGCAGCTTCATGCCTAGGCCAAGATGTCACCAGTATTCATCGTTGCATTTTCTGGTAGTTGGGTGAACAACATTAAACTGGAATGACATCAAGAGGTGCACAAAGAGGAACCTCTGCATGGATGGATAGTCTTAGAAGAATGGCACGTAGTGATCCAATCTGGGATGCAGGTGAAACTGGAGTCACCTCCTAAGTCTAAGGTGGCAAAAAGTGTCTACACACAACATAAGAGGATGTTCATGACACTGGGCTGCAAGCCAGACATCCAGCTACACACCCCTTGAGGACCGGGCTTATTTTCACCTTAAGGACCAGGCCATTTTTTGCAAATCTGACATGTGGTGATAACTTTAAAACGCTTTTACCTATCCAGGTCATTCTGAGATTGTTTTCTCGTCATGTTTTGTATTTCATGACAGTGGTAAAATTGAGTCAAAAAAATTAATTTTTATTTATAAAAATAATTCAAAATTTACCAAAAATTTGGAAAAATTTGCTAATTTCCAAATTTTTATTTCTCAGCTTTTATAATAGATAGTAATACCTCCAAAAGTAGTTATTACTTTACATTCCCCATATGTCTATTTCATGTTTGAATCATTTTGTGAATGCCATTTTATTTTTTGGGGACGTTACAAGGCTTAGAAGTTTAGAAGCAAATCTTGAAATTTTTCTGAAAATTTCTAAAACCCACTTTTTCAGGACCAGTTCAGGTGTGAAGTCACTTTGTGAGGCTTACGTAACAGAAACCACCCAAAAATGACCCAATTTTACAAACTACGCCCCTCAAGGTATTCAAAACTGATTTTACTAACTTTGTTAACCCTTTATAAACATGTGGAGTCACTGTGGGTAGAGATACATGGAGCTAAAAACAATAATAAATTACTAATAGGAGTTTACTATAAACCACCCAATATACCAGAGTCCACAGAAAGTCTACTACTAAACGAGATAAACAAGGCGGCAAATCATAATTAGGTGGTTATTATAGGGGACTTCAACTACCCAGATATAGACTGGGAAACTGAAACTTGTATATCTCATAAAGGAAACAGGTTCTTGGCAATAACCAAAGACAATTACCTCTCCCGACTGGTTCAGGACCAGACTAGAGGGACGGCCATACTGGACTTAGTATTAACCAATAGGCCTGACAGAACAACAGATGTGCAGGTTGGGGGACACCTGGGAAATAGTGACCATAAAGTAATAACCTTCCAATTATCATTCAAAAGTTTCTAAAGGGAGGAACAAAAATACCAAACTTCAAAAAAGCTAAATTTAGCCAACTAAGAGAGGCCATAGGCCTAACTAACTGGGACAAAGTCCTCAAAAATAAAAATACAGCCACAAAATGGGATATCTTTAAAAGCATCCTAAAATCTCATTATTCCGTATGGGAATAAAAGGTTAAGAAACAAAAAGAAACTAATGTGGATAAATAGAACTGTAAAGAAAGCAATAAATGACAAAAAGAAAGCATATCAATCACTAAAACAGGAGGGTAGCGAGGAAGCACTGAAAAACTATAAGGAAAAAAATAGAACATGTAAAAAACTAATAAAAGCGGCCAAACTAGAGACCGAGAGATTAATTGCAAAAGAGAGTAAAACTAACCCTAAAATGTTCTTCAAATTATATAAATGTTAAAAAGTATAAATCTGAAGGTGTCGGCGAGGGGGGAGTTGCAGAGAGTGATGAGGAGAAAGCAAAGCGGTAAATATTTTTTTTCTCTAATGTATTCACTGAGGAAAATAAACTGTCAGATGAAATGCTGAATGTAAAAATAAATTCCCCATTAAAAGTGTCCTGTCTGACCCAGGAAGAAGTACAACAGCGACTTAAAAAGATTAAAATAGACAAATTTCCAGGACCGGATGGTATACACCCCCGTATCCTAAGGGAATTAAGTAATGTCATAGCCAGACCCTTATTTCTGATATTTGCAGACTCTATACTGACAGGGAATGTCCCACAGGATTGGCGCATAGCAAATGTGGTGCCAATATTCAAAAAGGGTCCAAAGACAGAGCCTGGAAACTATAGGCCGGTAAGTTTAACATCTGTTGTGGGTAAACTGTTTGAAGGTTTTCTTAGAGATGGTATCTTAGAGAATCTCAACGGAAATAAGCAAATAACGCCATATCAGCATGGATGTCGTATATCTGGACTTCTCCAAAGCATTTGACACTGTACCACATCAGGTGCAAGATAATGCACCTGGGCCGTAAAAACCCAAGAGCAGAATATAAAATCAGTGATACAGTCCTAACCTCAGTATCTGAGGAAAGGGATTTAGGGGTCATTATTTCAGAAGACTTAAAGGCAGGCAGACAATGTCATAGAGCAGCAGGAAATGCTAGCAGAATGCTTGGGTGTATAGGGAGAGGCATTACTAGTAGAAAGAGGGAGGTGCTCATGCCGCTCTACAGAGCACTAGTGAGACCTCATTTGGAGTATTGTGCTCAGTACTGGAGACCATATCTCCAGAAGGATATTGATACTTTGGAGAGAGTTCAGAGAAGAGCTACTAAACTGGTACATGGATTGCAGGATAAAAATTACCAGGAAAGATTAAAGGACCTTAACATGTATAGCTTGGAAGAAAGACGAGACAGAGGGGATATGATAGAAACTTTTAAATACATAAAGGGAATCAACAAAGTAAAAGAGGAGAGAATATTTAAAAGAAGAAAAACTGCTACAAGAGGACATAGTTTTAAATTAGAGGGGCAAAGGTTTAAAAGTAATATCAGGAAGTATTACTTTACTGAGAGAGTAGTGGATGCATGGAATAGCCTTCCTGCAGAAGTGGTAGCTGCAAATACAGTGGAGGAGTTTAAGCATGCATGGGATAGGCATAAGGCCATCCTTCATATAAGATAGGGCCAGGGGCTATCCATAGTATTTAGTATATTGGGCAGACTGGATGGGCCAAATGGTTCTTATCTGCCGACACATTCTATGTTTCTATGTTTCTATAAAAGGTTAGTATATAAAATGAGAATGCTCGGACTGGGAGAAAATGTCTGTATGTGTATAAGTAACTGGCTCAGTGATAGAAAACAGAGGGTGGTTATTAATGGTACACACTCAGATTGGGTCACTGTCACTAGTGGGGTACCTCATGGGTCAGTATTGGACCGTATTCTCTTCAATATATTTATTAATGATCTTTTCGCAGATGACACTAAACTGTGTAAAGTAATTAACACTGAAAAGGACAGTATACTACTACTGAGGGATCTGGATAGATTGGAGGCTAAGGCAGATAAGTGGCAGATGAGGTTCAACACTGACAAATGTAAGGTTATGCACATGCGAAGGAATAATGCAAGTCACCCGTACATACTAAATGGTAAAACACTCGGTAACACTGACATGGAAGAGGATCTAGGAATTTTAATAAACAGCAAACTAGGCTGCAAAAAACAGTGTCAGGCAGCTGCTGCCAGGGCCAATGGGATAATGGGTTGCATCAAAAGGGGCATAGATGCCCGTGATAAGAACATAGTCCTACCACTTTACAAATCGCTAGTCAGACCACACATGGAGTACTGTGTACAGTTCTGGGCTCCTGTGAACAAGGCAGACATACCAGAGCCGGAGAGGGTCCAAAGGAGGGCAACTAAAGTAATAACTGGAATGGGGCAACTACAGTACCCTGAAAGATTATCAAAATTAGGGTTATTCACTTTAAAAAAAAAGACGACTGAGGGGAGATCTATTTACTATGTATAAATATATCAGGGGTCAGTACAGAGATCTATCCCATCATCTATTTATCCCCAGGACTGTGACGAGGGGACATCCTCTGCGTCTGGAGGAAAGAAGCTTAGTACACAAACACAGAAGAGGATTCTTTACGGTAAGAGCAGTGAGACTATGGAACTCTCTGCCTGAGGAGGTGGTGATGGTGAGTACAATAAAGGAATTCAAGAGGGGCCTGGATGTATTTCTGGAGTGTAACAATATTACAGGCTATAGCTACTAGAGAGGGGTCGTTGATCCAGGGAGTTATTCTGATTGCATGATTGGAGTCGGGAAGGAATTTTATATTCCCCTAAAGTGGGGGAAATTGGCTTCTACCTCACAGGGTTTTTTTTGTCTTCCTCTGGATCAACTTGCAGGAAGACAGGCCGAACTGGATGGACAAATGTCTTTTTTCGGCCATATGTACTATGTTACTATGTTTAGGTGTTCCACAAGAATTAATGGAAAATAGAAATAAAATTTCACTTCTTTGGTAGATTTTCCATTTGAATCAATTTTTTACAGTTACAAAGCAAGGGATAACAGCCAAACAAAACTCAATATTTATGGCCCTGATTCTGTAGTTTACAGAAACACCCCATATGTGGTCGTAAACTGCTGTACGGGCACACGGCAGGGCGCATACGGTTTTTGGAAGGCAGATTTTGCTGGACTGGTTTTTTGACACCATGTCCCATTTGAAGCCCCCCTGATGCACACCTAGAGTAGAAACTCCTAAAAAAGTTACCCCATTTTAGAAACTACGAGATAGGGTGGCAGTTTTGTTGGTACTATTTTAGGGTACATATGATTTTTGGTTGATCTATATTACACTTTTTGTGAGACAAGGTAACAAGAAATAGCCGTTTTGGCACCGTTTTTATTTTTTGTTATTTACAATATTCATCCGACAATACCAAATATGACAACTTTTTTGGTTGTTTGTTTCAGTTTTACATAACAAAGCATTTAAAAAAAATAATGATTCTTTAGTGTCTGCACATTTTGAAAGCCATAGTTTTATTTATTTTTTGGGTGATTGTCTTGTGTAGGGGCTCATTTTTTTCGGGATGAGATGACTGTTTGGCACTATTTTGGGGTGCGTATAACTTTTTGATCGCTTGCTGTTACACTTTTTGTGATGTAAGGTGACCAAAAATTGCTTTTTTTTACACAGTTTTTATTTTTTACGGTATTCACCTGAGGAGTTAGGTCATGTCATATTTTTATGGAGCAGGTTATTACGAACGTGGCGATAGCTAATATGTATACTTTTTTTTATTTATGTAAGTTTTACACAATAACAGCTTTTTTAAAACAAAAAAAAAATCATGTTTTAGTGTCTCCATATTCTGAGAGACATAGTTTTTTCAGTTTTTGGGTGATTATAATAGGTAGGATCTAATTTTTTGCAAGATGAGATGACGGTTTGATTGGCTTGCTATTACACTTTTTGTGATGTAAGGTGACAAAAAATGGCTTTTTTTACACCGTTTTTATTTTTTACGGTGTTCATCTGAGGGGTTAGGTCATGTGATATTTTTATAGAGCAGGTTCTTACGGATGCGGCGATACCTTATATGTATATTTTTTTATTTACTTAAGTTTTACACAATAACAGCTTTTTTAAAACAAAAAAAATGATGTTTTAGTGTCTCTATTCTGAGCCATAGTTTTTTTATTTTTTTGGGGATGAAGTGACTGTTAGATTGGTACTATTTTTGTGGGCATACGCCTTTTTGATCGCTTGCTGTTGTACTTTTAATGATGTAAGGTGACAAAAATGGTTTATTTAGCACAGTTTTTCATTTTTTTTTTTTTTACGGTGTTCATCTGAGGGGTTAGGTCATGTGATATGTGTTTATAGAGCCGGTCAATACGGACACGGTGATACCGAATATGTCTGCTTTTCTTTTTTTCCCTATTTTTTACAAAAAATTTTTTTTACTTTATTTGGGGAAAATTACTTTTTTTTTTTTTACTTGAAACTTTTAATTTGGGGGGGGGGGGGGTATTTTATATTTTCAACTTTTGGGGGTCTGATCCCCTTTACAATACATTCCAATACTTCTGCATTGGCTGTATGAGTAATATAGTGTGTATTACTCATACAGCTTGTCGCAGAGTGTCACAGGGCGTACAGATATGCCCTGTGTCCCCAAGAGGTTAAAAGACCTTCAAAAAGGAACATCACACCGGTCCTACTCCTAGGATAATACAGTTTCCGGACCCCTCTAGTGTTAATTTCAGGTATAATAATACTCTAGCTTTTTATTAGAAATGATTTGGTCGTGGAACCAGTGGTACGGCCATTTATCCAAAGTGTCCCAGGAGCCATTTTTCAACAGAATAACGCCGGGCCTCATTGCTCGTGCTACTGTGAGCAGTCTTTGTGGCCAAAATGCGCTACCATAGCCCATAGCGTCCCTGGAATTGTCTCCTATTGAGCATATCTGGGATGTCATTGATTGGCAAATGCAAAGGGAGCTGCCAGCAACAGATCTTAATGATTTGTGTGTGTAAGTGCATTCAGTGTGAACATTCCTCAGACAACCATTAATAAACTCCTTGACAGCATGCCAAGACATGTAATTTTTGTGCGAGGTGTTGATTTGATGCCGATAAATTGAGTTGTTACTAATCAAATATTTTGTCTGTCAATCCTGTGATTTTCATCATTTTATCAACTTTTTCTTCTTGGTGTTGCAATTTCAATATTGAGGGTAGTTAAAATCATAATTATATTATATTATCATTATATATTATATTGTTTTTCACGTGTCTGTTTTTTAAGATCAATGGTAGTATATGAGGTTATTCACATAGCTAATGAATAACAGACATAAAAAATAGAACATGTTCTATTTTATCAGTTTTCATGGACTGACCACCCACATACAATTGATGGGGACCGTTTTTAACATCCATTTCTCAGAAAGGCACCAGTGGAAAAAAAGCCTGCTAAAAACGGATCATTTTGTTGTTTTTAATGGCCTTTTTTCACGTGTGAATGTAGCCTTACTCTCTGCTACAAAAATCTTAAAGGAAGTCTGTCTACAGTTGCTGACAGCAGTAGGTAGGGGTTGGAGAAAGCAGTACAAACATACCCTTTACCTCTTTGAAAACAGAACACATTTTGTTCTCTTTTTATTTCCAGAAATAATATTCTTGTGCCTTAACACATCAGACTTTCTACCCTGAAAGTCAAACATGCCATCAAAAACTCCAAAACTTCTAAAACCCCAGTTCTGATGGGTTTTTCGTCTTTGCTAAAAGAAAAACTTTCCCCACTCCTTTTACATTACTTGACAAAAAGTATTCAACTTTCTACGTACAGGCTCTAACTGTAATCCCCAGTCCTTAGAGGCACCTCATCATGCTCCCCAAACCTGACCAGAATATCATTAACATAGTGAATTATAGACCAATATCTCCGATGAATATATACATTATGCCATAGCCAAGCTTTTAGTGTAAACCATATAAACCATTTCCTGGGAACAATTCTCCATGGAGACCAAGAAGGAATCATCATTGACAGGCAGTTATTCTTGTTCAGGCATCAGGTTTGTACTAAGGCTAATTTAACACTAGCACTACAATCATATGACAAGCTGTACCAGGACCACCCTGCCAGAGTTCATCTTATTCGTGCCGGAGCCAGAACACTATAATAGGACCTTGTGGGGATCCAGGCTGTTTCAAGCATTAGTGCTGTTTCAAGCATTCCTACTGCAGGCAGGGTTTTTTGTCCAGCCAGATCCCTGACGGCTTCTGTTATAGTCAATGGGCTCTGGCGGGAAAAGGTAGTATCTGGCTATGCCTGACACCATGAACTCTGGCAGGCTATTCCTCTGCTGGACACCTGGGACCCCTGCCGATCAGCTGTTAGCAGAGGGCTTGAGCACTGCAGCTTCTTCCTAGGCCAGGGACATCACTGTACATCAGTCATGTGGCCTAGTTGCAGTTCAGCCCCATTCAAGTCAATGGGGCTGAACTACAATAGCAAGCACTGCCATTACACAATGTACAGTGCTGTCCTTGGAAAGCTGCTGGGAGCCTGCATCGCTCACCAGCTCATCAGCAGGGATGCCAGGACTTGGACCCCCACTGATGTGATAATGATGACGTATCCTAAGGATAAGTCATCACTATCATGTCCAGAATGACCCCTTTAACTTTCCAGTAGGCCAGACATTCACTAGACTGTTTGGGAGTACAAATTACCCGTACCCTATGCAGCTATCTCATGGATCCAATATGGTCACCTCACAGATCTTCTCAATCTTCCACACTTCTATGACCTTTACAAACAATACCAATGTGCCACAACAAGTGGAAAAGGCTACCCCATGTTCTTTGTTTCCTTCACTTCCTTCCCTAACCCACCTCTCCACCTCCTCCACATTTGGCTCAACCACATACTTAACGTGAATATTTTTTAGGTTTATCTTTCATGTTTGGCATGCAACTTAATCATTCAAGAAGACCTTAAACAGTCTATCACCTCCCCCAAAGAACTATTAGGTACAGTACTACATCAATAGTCAAGGTTGGTAAGTTATATGTGCATATCCCCCACCTTGTTCCTGTCACCGCCAGTTCTGTGAGAAGCTCTGGCAGACAGTCTTCTCTACCTCTTTTATGAGGTTTCTATGTTTTGGTTTCACTTTCTCATCTTCTTTCCTTCTGCCAGGTGTTATTTAGACATACAGTGGGATGCGAAAGTTTGGGCAACCTTGTTAATCGTCATGATTTTCCTGTATAAATCGTTGGTTGTTACGATAAAAAATGTCAGTTAAATATATCATATAGGAGACACACACAGTGATATTTGAGAAGTGAAATGAAGTTTATTGGATTTACAGAAAGTGTGCTATAATTGTTTAAACAAAATTAGGCAGGTGCATAAATTTGGGCACCACAAAAAAGAAATGAAATCAATATTTAGTAGATCCTCCTTTTGCAGAAATTACAGGTCAGGGGACTGAGATGGCCATTCCAGAACGTTGTACTTGTTCCTCTGCATAAATGCCTTAGTGGATTTTGAGCAGTGTTTAGGGTCGTTGTCTTGTTGAAAGATCCAGCCCCGGCGCAGCTTCAGCTTTGTCACTGATTCCTGGACATTGGTCTCCAGAATCTGCTGATACTGAGTGGAATCCATGCGTCCCTCAACTTTGACAAAATTCCCAGTCCCTGCACTGGCCACACAGCCCCACAGCATGATGGAACCACCACCATATTTTACTGTAGGTAGCAGGTGTTTTTCTTGGAATGCTGTGTTCTTTTTCCTTTTTGCATAACGCCCCTTGTTATGGCCAAATAACTCAATTTTAGTTTCATCAGTCCACAGAACCTTATTCCAAAATGAAGCTGGCTTGTCCAAATGTGCTTTAGCCCACCTCAAGCGGCACTTTTTGTGCTGTGGACGGAGAAAAGGCTTCCTCTGCATCACTCTCGCATACAGCATCTCATTGTGCAAAGTGCACCGAATGGTTGAACGATGCACAGTGACTCCATCTGCAGCAAGATGATGTTGTAGGTCTTTGGTGCTGGTCTGTGGGTAGACTCTGACTGTTCTCACCATTCGTCGCTTCTGTCTATCCGAGATTTTTCTTGGTCTGCCACTTCGAGCCTTAACTTGAACTGAGCCTGTGGTCTTCCATTTCCTCAATATGTTCCTAACTGTGGAAACAGACAGCTGAAATCTCTGAGACAGCTTTCTGTATCCTTCCCCTAAACCATGATGGTGAACAATCTTTGTCTGAGACCCCCATGTTGCTACTCTTCAGAGAAAATTAAAAGAGGAGGGAAACTTACAATTGACCCCCTTAAATACTCTTTCTCATAATTGGATTCACCTGTGTATGTAGGTCAGGGGTCACTGAGCTTACCAAGCCAATTTGAGTTCCAATAATTAGCTCTAAAGGTTTTGGAATTAATAAAATGACAACAGTGCCCAAATTTATGCATCTGCCTAATTTTGTTTAAATAATTATAGCACACTTTCTGTAAATCCAATAAACTTCATTTCACTTCTCAAATATCACTGTGTGTGTCTCCTTTATGATATATTTAACTGACATTTTTTATCGTAACAACCAACGATTTTTTACAGGAAAATCATGACGATTAACAAGGTTGCCCAAACTTTCGCATCCCACTGTATGTCGTACATGTATGGGAGATGTCGGGGGTTTCTCACCTCTTTTCAAGAGTAACAGTATAGGAGCAGTGAGGCTGGAGGGAGATGCTTCTCCTGCAGTTTTCCCTTAATACTTTCAGTGGGTGAAGAGCCTGTCATGATGTCATCACAGTCAGGTCCTGTACCTGATCATGTCATCTCAGGTACTTAAGATGTCATATACTCTGAACTGCACTCATCCTGGAGGGTTTGCATGGTGACTACAATTAATATTTATTCATGTCAGGCAGCCCCTTGACAGACCAGCCTACTGGGAATCTGCCTAAAGATCAACAGAGATGAAGTTGCATTTATATGCAGCAATCACCTCTGCAATATAGGGGACAAGCAATTGCTAAGTTGATCACTTTACCCCATAGAAAATTGTTTACCCGCACAATCTGCTGCACAGAAATAAAGGGGAGATTTATCAAACTGGTGTAAAGTAGAACTGGCTTTGTTGCCCATCGCAACCAATCTGATTCTATCTTTCATTTTTGACAGCTCCTGTGGAATCTGATTGGTTGCTATGGGCAACTAAGCCAGTTCTACTTTACACCAGTTTTATAAATCTCCCCCAGTGATTTTAGGTGCCAGCTGAAAGGCATGATAACCCAATGAATGTGTCATGTGATCAACGGTACCTTTTACACAGGCCAATTACTGGGAATGAGTGTTTCTACAAATATAAAATACATATATCATCATCTTCGTCACAAGCCATATAATAAAGGTATCCTGTTTTAAACTACTCCATGAACAATGTAAAAAAATAAACTGAATGAGAGCGGAGCTGCAGTAACCTGACATGACCCCTACACTTAAAATGGAGCTGTGCTTCCAACTCCATTCAAAGTGGCAGTTTCGGCAACTGCAATGAACAGCTGGGGATACTGGGTGTTGGCCCCCACAATCTCATACTGAAGATCCTGAGGATAGCTTATTAATATCTGAAGACCAGAAAACCCTTTTAAATAGCATCCGGAAAATTATTCCTTGCCTGTTGTCATTGCAATTAGTGCATTATTTTTTTAGACCTGCAGAATGGCTAGCAGTTGGATTTACCCTATATTATCTTATTTTTTTTATAGTATAGAGCATTTGCACCACAATAAAATAGGACTGGACAAAACATTTCCCTAATTATTGGCTGCTTTTCAGCTCTGCTCCATTAAGGCACAGCCTTTTTTCCATTATGAGCACAGCTCAACGGCATTGGTCCACATTTAGCTATGTGAGTGCAACCAGATTTTGATGTAAACTGCGGCAAAATGTTATGCAACTTGGTGCATCTAGGTTTACAGAAATTCTGTTCCTAGTCCAACAAGGGGGTAAGGCTTCATGGGAAAGGGACATGATTAGGGTTGAGCGAAACCGAACTCTAAAGTTCGGGTTCTTTCCGAACTTTAGGATTTTTGGAACCCGGACATTTCAGTAAAAGTTTGGTGTTCGGCGTTTTCTTGGCGCTTTTTGAAAGGCTGCAGAGCAGCCAATCAACAAGCGGTTAACTGTCTGACCTTAGAAGCCATCACAGCCATGCCTACTAATGGCATGGCTGTGATTGGCCAGTGTAGCATGTGACCCAGCCTCTATATAAGCTGGAGTCACGTAGCGCTGCACAGTACTCTGCTGTGCTTAGTGTAGGGAGAGGATGCTGCTGGTGATTTCAGGGAGAGAGTGACCGAAAAAAAATAACTGAGCCCAGTGACCGAAAAAAAATAACTTTAATAAGTCAGTTAGGTGGGCGGCGGCGGTGGCCATTTTATGCAAGCTCAGTGCACCAGCACTGCATCTGAGCTTTTGGGACATTGAAAATCCCAATTTTTTTGGCAATATACAACATCTGGATTAGTCAGTGTGCAATTTAAGCTAGAAATACAGCCATCATTTTCTGGGGTTTTAAAAACACACTTTTTTGCCAAAAAACTGTATTTTCCTGATCTGTAAGTGTTAAATTCAAGTTTAATATATACAGCTTTCATATTCTGTTACCAAAAAAAACACTTTTTTTGGCAATATACAAAATCTGGATTAGTCAGTGTGCAATTTAAGCTAGAAATACACCCATCATTTTCTGTGGTTTTAAAAACACACTTTTTTGCGAAAAACCACTATTTTCAGGCCTTGCAGCATCAGCACGTGTAAAATTACAGGCTTATATACTGCTGTCAAATCCAGTTGTTAAACAAACACTCGTTTGGGCAAAAAAAAATCAGTTGGCAGCCTTTGATGCATATGTCATTGTGAGATACACCCTTAATACATTTGGGTTAGATTCAGAGATTTGAAATGCCGCCATTTGGTGCACCAATCTTTAATTCAGGCCTACTGTGTGTCAGGCCGTGTGAGATACACCCTGTATATACAGGGCTTATATTCTTTCATTAATAAAACACCCTTTTTGGGTCAAAATACACAATATTTCAGGCCTTGCAGCATAAGCACGTTTGAAATTCCTGGGTTATATACTGCTGCCATATTGAGTTATTAAACAAACACCCGTTTGGGCAAAAAAAGTTTATTTGGCAGCCTTTGCTGCATATGTCATTGTGAGATACACCCTTAATACATTTGGGTTAGATTCAGAGATTTGAAATACCGCCATTTGGTGCACCAATATTTAATTCAGGCCGTGTGAGATACATCCTTTACATACAGGGGTTCGATTCAGGCATTTGAAATACAGCCATTTTGGGCAAAGAAATCTTTAATTGAGGCCTACAGTGGTTCAGGCCGTATGAGATACACCCTTTACATACAGGGGTTTGATTCAGGCATTTGAAATACAGCCATTTTGGGCAAAGAAATCTTTAATTCAGGCCTACAGTGGGTCAGGCCGTGTGAGATACACCCTGTATATACAGGGCTTATATTCTTTCATTAATAAAACACCCTTTTTGGGGCAAAATACACAATATTTCAGGCCTTGCAGCATAAGCACGTTTGAAATTCCTGGGTTATATACTGCTGCCATATTGAGTTATTAAACAAACACCCATTTGTGCAAAAAAAGTTTATTTGGCAGCCTTTTCTGCAAATGTCATTGTGAGATATACCCTTAATACATTTGGGTTAGATTCAGAGATTTGAAATACCGCCATTTGGTGCACCAATATTTAATTGAGGCCTACAGTGGTTCAGACCGTGTGAGATACACCCTTTACATACAGGGGTTTGATTCAGGCATTTGAAATACAGCCATTTTGGGCAAAGAAATCTTTAATTGAGGCCTAGTCTGGTTCAGG
Organism: Bufo bufo; assembly: GCF_905171765.1. Taxonomy (NCBI): domain Eukaryota; kingdom Metazoa; phylum Chordata; class Amphibia; order Anura; family Bufonidae; genus Bufo; species Bufo bufo. The sequence goes on along the minus strand of NC_053392.1, from coordinate 333,546,833 downwards.
CCGTGTGAGATACACCCTTTACATACTGTCGTTCTATTCTACTATTAATTAAACACCCATTTAGGGCAAGAGCCTAAATTTGAAAAATATGACGAGAGCGTCAAATAAGGGACGTGGCCCAGCTCGTGGTGCTGCTGGTGGAGCTCCTGTTGCAGGGAGAGGACGTGGTCGATCTGTGCCAGCTACACGCACAAGTGAGACCCCTTCCTCAGGTGCGAGTATGCGACAGAACCTGCAGCAGTATTTGGTCGGGCCTAATGCTGCTCTACGAATGGTGAGGCCTGAACAAGTACAGGCGATAGTTGATTGGGTTGCTGACAGTGGATCCAGTTCCTTCACATTGTCTCCCACCCAGTCTCCTGCTGAAAGACCACAGTTGGCACCTGCAGCCGATGTCCATCAGTCTTTCACCTCACCCCCTTGCAAATCAGCCAAGCAGTCTGAGCCCCAAGTCATGCAGCAGTCTCTTCTGCTTTTTGATGACTCTGTTAGCAGGGTTTCCCAGGGCCATCCACCTAGCCCTGCCCCAGAAGTGGAAGAGATTGAGTGCACTGATGCCCAACCACTTCTTTTTCAAGATGAGTACATGGGAGGACCATCGCAGCACGTCTCGGATGATGACGAAACACAGGTGCCAACTGCTGGGGCTTTCGAAAGTGTGCAGACCGACAAGGAAGGCAGGGGTGAAGACTGGGTGGAAGATTATGTGGAGGACTATGAGGTCCTCGACCCCACATGAAATCAAGGTCATGCGAGTGACCTATGTAGTTCGGAGGAAGAGGCGGTGGTCGCACAGAGCCACCAGCACAGCAGAAGAGGGAGCAGGGTGCAAAAGCGGAGCGGCCGTCCTCTAGACAGTACGCCTGCTACTGCCCACCGCAGCAAGGGACCGAGCACACCAAAGCCAGCTCCAAGGAGTTCCCTGGCGTGGCAGTTCTTCAGACAATGTGCTGACGACAAGACACGAGTGGTTTGCACGCTGTGCAATCAGAGCCTGAAGCAAGGCATAAACGTTCTCAACCTGAGCACAACCTGCATGACCAGGCATCTAAGTGCAAAGCACGAGCTGCAGTGGAGTAGACACCTCAAAAACCAAGAAAGGTCTCTGGCTCCTCCTGCTTCCTCTTCTGCTGCAGTCTCGGACTCTTCATCCACCTCTGGAGTGACAGTGCCACCTGCCACCCCGCAAACAGAGGATCTGCCAGCAACACCAACACCTGGGTCACCAAGCATCTCCACAATGTCCCACGGAAGCGTTCAGCTCTCCATCTCCCAAACGCTGGAGAGTAAGAGGAAGTACCCCCCTACCCACCCGCGATCCCTAGCCCTGAATGCAAGCATTTCTAAATTACTGGCCTTTGAAATGCTGTCATTCCGTCTGATGGAGACGGATAGTTTTAAAGGCCTTATGGTGGTGGCTGTCCCACAGTACGTTGTGCCCAGCCGCCACTACTTTTCCAGGCGAGCCATCCCTTCCCTGCACAACCAAGTAGGGGACAAAATCAGGTGTGCACTGTGCAACGCCATCTGTGGCAAGGTGCACCTGACTACAGATACGTGGACCAGTAAGCACGGTCAGGGACGTTATATCTCCATAACAGCATACTGGGTAAATGCAGTAGCGGCTGGGCCTGAGGCGGATAGCAGTTTGGCGCATGTCCTTCCACCACAGAGGATTGCAGGGCACTTCAGTTTGCCTCCTGTTGCTTCCTCCTCCTACTCTGCTTCCTCATCCTCTACCAGCTCCTCATCCGGTCAGCGTAACACCTTCACTACCAACTTTAGCACAGCCAGGGGTAAACAACAGCAGGCAGTTTTAAAACGTATCTGTTTGGGGGACAAACCCCACACCGCGCAGGAGCTGTGGACAGGCCTTGAACAACAGACCGATGAGTAGTTTGTGCCAGTCAGCCTCAAGCCCGGCCTGGTGGTGTGCGATAATGGGCGAAATCTCATAGCAGCTCTGGGACTAGCCGGTTTGACGCACATCCCTTGCCTGGCGTATGTGCTGAATTTGGTGGTGCAGAGATTCCTTAAAAATTACCCCGATATGTCAGAGCTGCTGCATAAAGTGCGGGCCGTCTGTGCGCGCTTTCGGCGTTCTCACCCTGCTGCTGCTCGCCTGTCAGAGCTTCGGCCTTCCCGCTCACTGCCTCATATGTGACGTGCCCACAAGGTGGAACTCCACCTTGCACATGCTGGCCAGACTGTGCGAGCAGCAGCAGGCGATAGTGGAGTTTCAGCTGCAGCACGCACGGGTGAGTCGCTCGGCGGAACAGCACCACTTCATCACCAATGACTGGACCTCCATGCGAGACCTGTGTTCCTTGTTGCGCTGTTTCGAGTACTCCACCAACATGGCCAGTGCTGATAACGCCGTTCTCAGCGTTACTATCCCACTTCTATACCTCCTTGAAAAAACGCTCCTGGCAATGATGGAAGAGGATGTGGCACAGGAGGAGGAGAAGGAAGATGGATCATTTCGTAGGGTTTCCAGCCAGTCATTCCCAAGTGGCTCCGAGGGTGGGTTCCTGCACCCACAAACCCAAGGTACACAATTGTCCAGCCAGGGCACAGTTCTGGAGGATGACGAGGTGGAGGATGAGGAGGAGTAGATGGAGGAGGAGGAACCATGTTCACAGTAGGGTGGCACCCAGACCAGCTCATGGCCATCACTGGTGCGTGGATGGGGGGATACAGAGGACACAGACTATACACCTCCCACAGAGGACAGCTTTTCGTTGCCTCTGGGCAGCCTGGCACACATGAGCGATTACATGCTGCAGTGTCTCCGCAATGACCGCCGAGTTGCCCACATTCTAATTTGATGATTACTGGGTGGCCACGCTGCTGGATCCCCATTACAAGGACAACGTACCGTCCTTAATTCCGTCACTGGAGCGTGATCGTAAGATGCGCAAGTACAAGCGCATGCTGGTAGACGCGCTGCTGGTGGCATTCCCACCTGACAGCGGGGGCACAGTGGAAGCACAAGGCGAAGGCAGAGGACGAGGAAGAGGTCGCCAACGCAGCTGGGGCACCGCCAGCACCTCAGAAGGCAGGGTTAGCATGTGGAAAAGCTTTGTCAACACGCCACAACAACCATCACCACCAGCTGATATGGAACGTCTTAGCAGGAGGCAGCATTTCACCAACATGGTGGATCAGTATGTGTGCACACGCCTACACGTACTGAATAACGGGTCTGACCCCCTTCAACTTCTGGGTCTCCAAATTGGGCACATGGCTTGAGCTTGCCCTTTACGCCTTGGAGGTGCTGGCCTGCCCTGCAGCTAGTGTATTATCTGAACGTGTGTTTAGCACGGCAGGGGGAGCCATACAGACAAGCGCAGCCGCCTGTCCACAGCCAATGTGGACAAGCTCACGTTCATTAAAATGAACCAGGCATGGATCCCTCAGGACTTGTCCGTAACTTGTGCAGAATAGACATGTATACCGGCACTAATCAGGAATTGTTATACTGCAGCGCAATTGCTCACTCTTTTAGAGTGTACCCTAATTTTTTTTTTTTTTATATTTAAACCAAAAACCTGTGTTGGCTACCTCGTCCTCCTCCACCGCCGCTTCCACCTACACCGCTACGTCCACCGCCTCCTCAAACTCCTACTCCATATGGAACTCCACCTCATAAATCAAATTTTTTTATTTTATTTGTACGTATTTTATTTTAGATCATTTCACTACTTTGTCAGTTACATTTTCTGCTATACTAAGTACACAGGTTTACAAAAAAAAAAAAAAATTGTCATTTACTTTTTCGGGTGAAATTCACCAATTTTTGGGTGTGATGTACCACTGCTATACCTAGTAGGCCGGTAAAAATAAATACAAAAAATTGTCATTTACATTTTCAGTTGAAATTCAACAATTTTTGGGTGTCAAGTACCACTGCTATACCTAGTAGACAGGTTAAATAAAAAATATTTGTCAGTTACATTTTCTGGTGAAATTCACCCATTTTTGGGTGTGGTGTACCACTGCTATATGGAGTAGACAGCTAAAAAAAATAATAATAATTGGTCTGTTAAATTTTTGGGTGAAATTCACAAATTTTGGGGTGTAATATACCCCTCCTCTAATCAAGTTGACAGCTTAATAAATTTCAATAATTTTTATTTTACAGTTTAGGGTGACAATAAACAATTTTTTTCTGTCATAGACCCCTGCTCTACCAAGTAGACAGGTTAATACATTTCTGTAATTTTTCTGTTATATTCTTGGGTTGACATTATACAATTTTAGACGTGAATAAATCTCTGCTCTGCATAGGTGACAGGGAATAAAATTTCTGAAATGCTTCTTTAATTGATGCGCGCCACCTTCTTTGATTCAATGCTTAAACTTAAACAAGTTGTTCCACATTTGCACTTCAATAATTTGTCCCACATTTCCGCTATACTCTTTTGGCCAACATTTGCGCCTCAATAGCTTTTCCCTATTTTATGTTATTTTAAGTAATTTCCCTATCCACATTTGTTTGCAGAGCATTTGCAATGCTCTTAACCACATTTTGATGACATTTTGACGTTTGCAGCCCTCTAGCCCTTTCCATGACATTTTTACAGCCATTTTAGTGCTCAAAAGTTCGGGTCCCCATTGACTTCAATGGGGTTCGGGTTCGGGGTCAAGTTCGGGTCCCGAACTCGAACTTTTTTCCAACCTTTTTTCCAACCTGTCGAACCCGAACATCCAGGTGTCCGCTCAACTCTAGACGTGATCTAATATGCATAATTTTGTGACAAAATTGCATGACAATTCTGGCATAAAACTAAAGCCAATAGTTGGCATAAAAGGAGACACAAATGTCTACCCATGCACCAAATGTATCATCCAGCATGAGATATTCTGATACATTTGGTGCATGTCAAGACTAAAGGGTCCTTTACACGGGCAGAGAATCTTAAAGATAATCGTTAATAAGCTTTCATAGGAATGCTTGTTAGCAATTATCTGATGGTGTAAATGTATCGCCATTACCTGATGAACGGGCGAGATCATCGGGTAATCCAATCGTCTGTGTGTACACAAAAATCATTGTTTGCTGGCAGCAGATTGTGCTGTGTAATCACAATATGTGAGCCAGTACGGGGAAGAGTGATAACATTAGCGATCACTCCTCCCCATACTGTGCAGGAGATCACTGCCTGGAAATGCATGGGTCTCCTCCACCTGCAAGCAGCAGATTGTCGGGAAGGACCACTTCTCCTTCCTGATAATCTGCTGCTCTGTTGTCCAATGTAAAGGGACCTTAAATTAGCACTGTCAGTAGGATTAGTAAATCTGCTCTATTATCTGTAGGAGGTTTGAAATCCTTCTCCAGTGTCACCAGAGGCTCAATCTGCTGCTTTGTCCTTTTGCTTTTCACTGCAGTTCTGCTTGTTTAACCACCTCCGGACCGCTGTACGCACAGACGCGTCCTGGAGGTGGTTGATTGATTCCGAGTGGACGCGCCGGCGCGTCCTCTCGCGAGACGCGAGATTTCCTGTAAACGCGCGCACACAGGCGCGCGCGTTCACAGGAACGGAAGGTAAGCGAGTGGATCTCCAGCCTGCCAGCGGCGATCGTTCGCTGGCAGGCTGGAGATGTGATTTTTTTTTAACCCCTAACAGGTATATTAGACGCTGTTATGATAACAGCGTCTAATATACCTGCTACCTGGTCCTCTGGTGGTCCCATTTGTTTGGATCGACCACCAGAGGACACAGGCAGCTCAGTAATATGTTGCACCAAGCACCACTACACTACACAACCCCCCGTCACTTATTAACCCCTTATTCACCCTTGATCACCCTTGATCACCCCTGATCACCCTATATAGACTCCCTGATCACCCCCCCTGTAATTGATAACCCCCTGTATGGCTCCATTCAGAGGTCCGTATGAATTTTACGGATCCACTGATAGATGGATCGGATCCGCAAAACACATACGGACGTCTGAATGGAGCCTTACAGGGGAGTGATCAATGACGGAGGTGATCACCCCATATAGACTCCCTGATCACCCCCGTCATTGATCACCCCCCTGTCATTGATCACCCCCCTGTAAGGCTGCATTCAGATGTCCGTATGATTTTTACGGATCCACTGATAGATGGATCGGATCCGCAAAACGCATACGGACGTCTGAATGGAGCCTTACAGGGGAGTGATCAATGACGGAGGTGATCACCCCATATAGACTCCCTGATCACCCCCCTGTCATTGATCACCCCCCTGTCATTGATCACCCCCCTGTAAGGCTGCATTCAGATGTCCGTATGATTTTTACGGATCCACTGATAGATGGATCGGATCCGCAAAACGCATACGGACGTCTGAATGGAGCCTTACAGGGGAGTGATCAATGACGGAGGTGATCACCCCATATAGACTCCCTGATCACGCCCCTGTCATTGATCACCCCCTGTCATTGATCACCCCCCTGTCATTGATCACCCCCCTGTAAGGCTGCATTCAGATGTCCGTATGATTTTTACGGATCCACTGATAGATGGATCGGATCCGCAAAACGCATACGGACGTCTGAATGGAGCCTTACAGGGGAGTGATCAATGACGGAGGTGATCACCCCATATAGACTCCCTGATCACCCCACTGTCATTGATCACCCCCCTGTCATTGATCACCCCCCTGTAAGGCTGCATTCAGATGTCCGTATGATTTTTACGGATCCACTGATAGATGGATCGGATCCGCAAAACGCATACGGACGTCTGAATGGAGCCTTACAGGGGAGTGATCAATGACGGAGGTGATCACCCCATATAGACTCCCTGATCACCCCCCTGTCATTGATCACCCCCCTGTAAGGCTGCATTCAGATGTCCGTATGATTTTTACGGATCCACTGATAGATGGATCGGATCCGCAAAACGCATACGGACGTCTGAATGGAGCCTTACAGGGGAGTGATCAATGACGGAGGTGATCACCCCATATAGACTCCCTGATCACGCCCCTGTCATTGATCACCCCCTGTCATTGATCACCCCCCTGTCATTGATCACCCCCCTGTCATTGATCACCCCCCTGTAAGGCTGCATTCAGATGTCCGTATGATTTTTACGGATCCACTGATAGATGGATCGGATCCGCAAAACGCATACGGACGTCTGAATGGAGCCTTACAGGGGAGTGATCAATGACGGAGGTGATCACCCCATATAGACTCCCTGATCACCCCGCTGTCATTGATCACCCCCCTGTAAGGCTGCATTCAGATGTCCGTAGGATTTTTACGGATCCACTGATAGATGGATCGGATCCGCAAAACGCATACGGACGTCTGAATGGAGCCTTACAGGGGAGTGATCAATGACGGAGGTGATCACCCCATATAGACTCCCTGATCACCCCCCTGTCATTGATCACCCCCCTGTAAGGCTGCATTCAGATGTCCGTATGATTTTTACGGATCCACTGATAGATGGATCGGATCCGCAAAACGCATACGGACGTCTGAATGGAGCCTTACAGGGGAGTGATCAATGACGGAGGTGATCACCCCATATAGACTCCCTGATCACCCCCGTCATTGATCACCCCCCTGTCATTGATCACCCCCCTGTAAGGCTGCATTCAGATGTCCGTATGATTTTTACGGATCCACTGATACATGGATCGGATCCGCAAAACACATACGGACATCTGAATGGAGCCTTATAGGGGGGTGATCAATGACAGGGGGGTGATCACCCCATATAGACTCCCTGATCACCCCCCTGTCATTGATCACCCCCCTGTCATTGATCATCCCCCTGTAAGGCTGCATTCAGACATTTTTTTGGCCCAAGTTAGCGGAAATTATTTTTTTTTTTCTTACAAAGTCTCATATTCCACTAACTTGTGTCAAAAAATAAAATCTCACATGAACTCACCATACCCCTCACGGAATCCAAATGCGTAAAAATGTTTAGACATTTATATTCCAGACTTCTTCTCACGCTTTAGGGCCGCTAGAATGCCAGGGCAGTATAAATACCCCACATGTGACCCCATTTCGGAAAGAAGACACCCCAAGGTATTCCGTGAGGGGCATATTGAGTCCATGAAAGATTGAAATTTTTGTCCCAAGTTAGCGGAAAGGGAGACTTTGTGAGAAAAAAAAATAAAATATCAATTTAACTTGTGCCAAAAAAAAATAAATTCTATGAACTCGCCATGCCCCTCATTGAATACCTTGGGGTGTCTTCTTTCCAAAATGGGGTCACATGTGGGTATTTATACTGCCCTGGCATTCTAGGGGCCCTAAAGCGTGAGAAGAAGTCTAAGCTCCAAATGTCTAAAAATGCCCTCATAAAATGAATGTGGGCCCCTTTGCGCATCTAGGCTGCAAAAAAGTGTCACACATGTGGTATCGCCGTACTCAGGAGAAGTTGGGCAATGTGTTTTGGGGTGTCATTTTACATATACCCATGCTGGGTGAGATAAATAGCTTGGTCAAATGCCAACTTTGTATAAAAAATGGGAAAAGTTGTCTTTTGCCGAGATATTTCTCTCACCCAGCATGAGTATATGTAAAAAGACACCCCAAAACACATTGCCCAACTTCTCCTGAATACGGCGATACCACATGTGTGACACTTTTTTGCAGCCTAGGTGGGCAAAGGGGCCCACATTCCAAAGAGCACCTTTAGGATTTCACAGGTCATTTACCTACTTACCACACATTAGGGCCCCTGGAAAATGCCAGGGCAGTATAACTACCCCACAAGTGACCCCATTTTGGAAAGAAGACACCCCAAGGTATTCCGTGAGGGGCATGGCGAGTTCCTAGAATTTTTTATTTTTTGTCACAAGTTAGTGGAAAATGATGATTTTTTTTTTTTTTTTTACTTACAAAGTCTCATATTCCACTAACTTGTGACAAAAAATAAAAACTTCCATGAACTCACTATGCCCATCACGAAATACCTTGGGGTGTCTTCTTTCCAAAATGGGGTCACTTGTGGGGTAGTTATACTGCCCTGGCATTCTAGGGGCCCAAATGTGTGGTAAGAAGTTTGAAATCAAAATGTGTAAAAAATGCCCGGTGAAATCCGAAAGGTGCTCTTTGGAATGTGGGCCCTTTTGCCCACCTAGGCTGCAAAAAAGTGTCACACATGTGGTATCTCCGTACTCAGGAGAAATTGGGGAATGTGTTTTGGGGTGTCATTTTACATATACCCATGCTGGGTGAGAGAAATATCTTGGCAAAAGACAACTTTTCCCATTTTTTTATACAAAGTTGGCATTTGACCAAGATATTTATCTCACCCAGCATGGGTATATGTAAAATGACACCCCAAAACACATTCCCCAACTTCTCCTGAGTACGGAGATACCACATGTGTGACACTTTTTTGCAGCCTAGGTGGGCAAAGGGGCCCACATTCCAAAGAGCACCTTTCGGATTTCACCGGCCATTTTTTACAGAATTTGATTTCAAACTCCTTACCACACATTTGGGCCCCTAGAATGCCAGGGCAGTATAACTACCCCACAAGTGACCCCATTTTGGAAAGAAGACACCCCAAGGTATTCGCTGATGGGCATAGTGAGTTCATAGAAGTTTTTATTTTTTGTCACAAGTTAGTGGAATATGAGACTTTGTAAGAAAAAAAAAAAAAATCTGCATTTTCCGCTAACTTGTGACAAAAAATAAAAAGTTCTATGAACTCACTATGCCCATCAGCGAATACCTTAGGGTGTCTACTTTCCGAAATGGGGTCATTTGTGGGGTGTTTGTACTGTCTGGGCATTGTAGAACCTCAGGAAACATGACAGGTGCTCAAAAAGTCAGAGCTGCTTCAAAAAGCGGAAATTCACATTTTTGTACCATAGTTTGTAAACGCTATAACTTTTACCCAAACCATTTTTTTTTTTACCCAAACATTTTTTTTTTTATCAAAGACATGTAGAACAATAAATTTAGAGCAAAATTTATATATGGATGTCGTTTTTTTTTGCAAAATTTTACAACTGAAAGTGAAAAATGTCATTTTTTTGCAAAAAAATCATTAAATTTCGATTAATAACAAAAAAATTAAAAATGTCAGCAGCAATGAAATAACACCAAATGAAAGCTCTATTAGTGAGAAGAAAAGGAGGTAAAATTCATTTGGGTGGTAAGTTGCATGACCGAGCAATAAACGGTGAAAGTAGGGTAGGTCAGAAGTGTAAAAAGTGGCCTGGTCTTTCAGGGTGTTTAAGCACAGCAATTACTTTTTTTTTTTTTTACTTTAAGTAACTAAACAATCAATGATAAAAAATATTTTAGGCATGTAACACTACAATTAAGTCTTAATCATGACTAATAATATTTTTGTCTTTACTCTGAGCTTCAGTTGTGACAGTTTAATTGCTTGCTACCAGGATACAGGCAGAGCAAACCACAAAGAAAAAAAAACAACATTTAGAGTTAAAAAATAGCGGATGAGGTGGACAGGCTATAATAGTAGCATACACATGATGCCAAAACTACCTGTGCCAAAGCAACTGTATTAGGTCTTCACAGACTCAGCTATGTAATCCTTTCCACAACTTTTTAATGCTCTGCAATTTACTGCAAGTTGTACCTGACACGAAATTACACATAAAATTGACAATTGTTTTTCTACGGTTACAGGATTCTGTTTCACATTTGTGATTCATTTTCTCCTTTGTATATTTATATAAAACTAATCTTGTGTGAAACAGCATAGAAGAGCCTGGTACTAAAGTGACCTCTTGTGGTAGGAAAATTAATAATACAAAGGTTATTTCTTACATGGTAGGCATGGCAAGTATAAGGACAGACACATTGCTTGAAGATCTTGAAAAATAATAATGATACAACTTTGGTACATATATATGTAAATATGCAGTGTATATATTTATATATACTATGTGGACAAAAGTGCGCCTCTCCACTTTTAGAAGTGGAGTGGAAAGTAGGTCATTTATGATGTGCAACTTTTTAAAAAGTCCCATCTCCACGCCATGCAAATCCCTGGTGTACATAGGCGCATACCACATTGCACTTGTGCCAAATATATTATTACTGTGCGCCATTTCACAAATTTGGTGCAACCTGACAAAGCAAAGACAGACCTAAAACTGACACCAAAACCGCAAATTATAGGTTTCCCCCCATAGTGCATACAATTTACCAACACTGGCATTAACATTATCACAAAAGCTACTTTGGTGAATGCCAGAAGAACATCACCTGGCTGACTGCATTGAGCCAACTGTAACGTTTAATGGAGAATGGCAGCACAGTGGCTCAGTGGTTAGCACTGGTGCCTTGCAGAGCTGGGTTCCTAGTTCAAATCCAACCAAAGACATCTGCATGGAGTTTGCATGTTCACCTTGTGTTTGCGTGGGTTTCCTCTGGGTATTCCGGTTTCTGCCCACACTCCAAAGACAAACTGATAGAGACCTTAGATTTGGGGACAAAAATTAATAAATAAGGGACAATGCTGTGGGGTTGTTTTTCAGGGGTTGGTCTGCACATCTTAGCTCCAGTGAAGGCAAATCCTAATGTTTCAGCATACCAATTGCTTTCAACTTTGTGGAAGGCCCTTTCTGTACCAAAATGTCTGTGCCCCAGTGCACCAAGCAAGGTCCATAAAGGCATGGTTGGGTGTCTATGGTGTAGAACAGGGGTCCCCATCCTTTTGTATGTTGTGAACCACATTCAACTTTCAGTGATAGTCATGAGCAACAGCCTATTCAAAAATAGAGGATAGAACTTTTTTAATGTGGAGAAACAAAAAACATGAAATTGCAAACGTTTGCTGATAAATATTTTAGTGTAAACTTTTAGGGCCAGATTTATCATGACTCTGACAGCTCACTCCACTTTCACATATGGCTAAAGTCAGTTTTAGCCAAGTCAGATTTATGATCGGCCCTTTAAGACTGTAATAAATGTGGTTTGACGGTAGCAGTTTATCCGTCAGTAAGCAGCTTTACAAAAGTCGCACATCTTTACGAAAAAGTTGCACATTTTACGAAAAAGTCGCATGTTCTATTAAAAAGTCTCATAAGATAAGCATGGTCCTCACTGGAGTGAAATTGCGCATTTTTTTTTGCGACTTTTTTAATAGTCCCAATAGTAAATCTGTCTAGAGATTCATTTACATAAGTAAACTTTCAGAAAACTGGCGATCATAGTGCAGAGCAGTAAAAAGTCGCAAATTTGTGCGCAGTTTTAGCGTTTGCGCATTTTTTTGCGACTTTTTCACTCCATTATTCTGACTTGAGCTAATGATAAATCTGGCCCTTAGTGTTTTTTTTCAGGGCCACTTTATGTTCCCAAACCGCCCCTGGGGCCCTGGCTTCAACCACATCAAACACCTTTGAGCTCAACTACAATGGGGACTGCGAGTTACAACTTCTTGTTTAACATCAGTGTCTGACCTCGCAAATGCTCTTCTGGATGAATGGGCAAAAATTCCCACCCAGACTCCAAAATCTTGTACAATGCCTTCCCAGAAGAGTGGAAGCTGTTTTAGCTGCAAATATGGGACCAATTACGTATTGTCTATTCATTTAAAATTGGATGTCATAAAAGATCCTGTATGTATAAGTACCGTATTTTTCGCCCTATAAGACGCACCTAGGTTTTAGAGGGAAATAAGAAAAAATATATTTTTTTCATCAGATCACAGCCCCAATTAGATCCTCAATGTTAATCAGACCTCATATCAGACCATCAATGTTAATAGGACCCCCAATTAGAACCCAGATCGGACCCCCATTCAGACACTCAGATCAGACCCCCAATGTTAAGACCCCTATTCATACCTCAGATCAGACCAGCATGTTAATAAGACCCCTATTCAGACACTCATATCAGGCCCCCATTCAGACCCCAGATAAGACAAAAAAATAAATCAACTTACCTCTCATGCTCTGGACGCCTCAGTCTCTCCGGGGATCCAGCACTCTTCTAGCTCTTCCTGCTGCACTGTGCTTTGACCAGACACTGCACAGCGTGAGGTCAGAGCGCCGACATCCTCACGCTATGCATGAGTCACAGCACAGCGTGGAGCCGAAAGAAGATCAGGAAGCGGTGAGTACAGAGCTCAGGGAGCACCACATTTACCGCTTCCCGATACTCCTGTACTAATGAGCGCTTCCATAACGGAAGCGGTCATTAGTATTCGTTCCATAAGATGCCCTGACATTTTCCTACCACTTTGTGCCTCTTATAGGATGAAAAATTCGATAGGTGTCCTTATATTTTTGACCGTACAGTGTATTTGCAGGATTATTTTGTAATTTGCTTAGTATATTAGTCTTCAGGTTGATGTTATACTAGAAGTAAACATCTAAAATGCTCCTTCTCACTATTGTGAGCAAAATAATTAGTCAATAGCAGTCATTTAATCGTACATTCTCTGTTGGATGCATTCAGCAGGTTTGGAATTCATTTTATCCTGTCTAAACAAAGAAATAGCATGCTCACTGTGAATGCTGCTGGGAGTGCAAATAGGTCATTGAATTCAATGGACACAAGAGCGACTGGCAGAAAACACGATCAATTAAGCTACGACTGACATGCTGCAACATTTCTTCTCTCTCTAGTAGTATGAATAATTCTTAACATTTATAGCATGAAAATATTTGGGTTTAATTTAATTTCTTCTGTCTGAACGATCACTATGTTACCTTTTCTTTTCCTTAGTATAATTAGTGCATGTAAAAGGGTGTGGGCAGATTTATTAATACAGTCTATATGATGGATGATAAATCTGTCACAAATTTAGACTGTCTAGTCTAAGTTTACACCACCTACCTGTTGGCTACTTTTACCCAAAAACGCAAACATTTTCCCACAAAGCCACTCCCCTCCCCATTAAGGTGCAAACCTTTGACCACAGAGGCATAAAAAGATTACAACAGTATCTAAAACACTTGATAAATGAAGTGTAAAGCATAATTTTCAATAGTAATTCTGACCCAGAATGTTTTATTCTTCGTTTCTTACTCGTTGCCTTCCAAAAGCCATAACTTTTTTACTTTTCCATTCACAAAGCCATATGAGGGCTTGTTTTTTGCGGGACAACTTGTACTTTTCCTGAACCACCCTGCTTTTAATAAATAGATGGGATCTTCTGCCAATAGGGTTTTTACTAACACCAGTGTGTGAAACCCCAGTCTTAAAGTGTGCCTAAACCTTTAAGTATACTTTATTGAAACCTTTAGTAAATGTGCTAAAAAAAATTATAATGCACTTTAATAATTTTTTACTTTTTCATACAAAATAGGCACCTGAAGTTCAGGTGCCGATTGTGTTTTAGAATCCGTACTGCCATACAGCGCTGCATTTGGGAATACGGATTGTCCTGTGGCAGTACTAAGTGCTGTACAGGCAGGAGTTCCATAGCTCATTGCTGCTCCTGTCTGTACCAGAGCTGCTCTGCTAAAGCCTGGCATGGAAGTGTTATGTCAGGCTTTAGCAGAGCGGGCACAAGCAGTAGAGCGATGTCTTATGTGAGCTTCTGCCCTGCTCTCACTTCGCTCAGCTAATAGCCTGGATGAAGTACTCAAAGGTTTAGGTACACTTTAGGAAAAATGACCCCACTGTTTTTAATTGTACAGCATAAAAAACTTGATACATTTTTAAAGTTGTTCAATATCTGTTTAGTAGTCGCATTATTTGAAATATTGAAAACAATGGCACATACGGTATTTGCAGTACATAGTCTATGGCTGAAACTAGACCCAACAACAAATTTACATTAACGGAGGTATTACCTTCATAATCATGAAGTCATTGGCCGCTGATGGTGGGTGGAGTCTTCAGCCACACACAGCGGCCACATCGCGACGACATAGAAACCCAGTCTAATGGCAAGTTTACGCGACCTGATAGTTGGGCAGATTATCAGGGACGAACGTTCCTGCAAACACTCGTTCTCGGCAATCTACCTGTTGAAACTGCTGTTCATACAGGCAAGTAAACTATCGTTTTTGGGCAGCAGATTGTGCTGTCTAAACAGCGATCTGCTGCCCAGAAACAATGCAGCTGCATGAGGACGAGAGATTGCAGTAGTAAGTTTTTGTTCTCATACTATGGAGGTGATCGCTGCATGTAAATGCAGCACTTCACTCCCAATGAATGAGCAGCCGATAATCGGCTGCTCCTCGTCCCATGTAAACCCACCATAATAGTGCAGTAGCAGATTTTCAAAAAAATTAACAGCTGATTTTTTTTTCTCTTTATACTTTTTTTTTTATCCTTATCCGTGTAGAACTGATTCTCTTTTTCTCCATCTGCATGTGGTCTTAGTGTCCAGCCACATATACCCCATATGGGTATGAGTATATGGATAACATGAACAGCTCAAACGCTTCCCTCCCAGTATAAGCAACAATTAGTCTTCAGCAAAGAGGAGAGACGGTGCTCTGTTGGAATGCTTCTGTCTCCTTGTTTTAGCTAAGCAATACTTTTCCTCTTGAAGGTTGTGGGTACATCAGCCTGGCAAGAACAATTTTATTAATTAAGTTTTAACCTCCTAACGGTCACACTAGAATTGTAAAAACCCTCCCAATTTTTATTTTTCTATTGTAGATTGTTAATGTGTGTGTAACAGATCTCCTGCCACCCCAAATGGGTACCTCCATTGATGGATGCTCCTAGTGCTTCCCAAGGACTCCAAGCACTCCACCTGACACCGTAAGCACTGCAGACCCCACAAACCGCCGCAGCTTGGTTGGGGTCTTGCCGTCTCCTTCCCACCCTGAACCTACGACAAGGCTCCAGTGGGTGAACCTCTCTTCCTTCAGAGAGCGAGGCAGAAACAAGCTCTTAAAAGAGCTCATTGATTATAGCCAGGGGAGTATACAGCGTATAGCATTCCCCAGTGTAGATACAGTCTTTCCCCCCACACATGAGACAAGGCTCTATGTTGAGGGTAAAACAGGCACTCTTTAATAGGGCTACATGTCTGCTTTAACTGCTCATATCTCTGGTTTGGTACTAGCTAGAGATATGAGCTTTGTATTGTTTCAAAACTGGCAGAATGACAGCAATCTGTTCAGTACATGGGAAGATATCACTTTTAGAAATCAGGATGCAGTTAATGTATCTGAAAGTGAAAGTAAAAGCAGGTTTTACCCACGATTATTCCCAAATCGATTTCTAACAGTGATATCTCCTCTGTTGCTTGGACTTTAGCTCATTTTGGTCTTGAAAGTCTGGAATATCAGCTTTTAAACAAGACCAGTTCTATGCTTCTAGCTGCTACCATTGAGGAGCCCTCCCCCGCCACTTTCTGCCAGGGCAGAACAGTTAAAGGGGTTACCCTCTTTCTAACAAAGCTAGAACCAGCCCTGCACCTCACATGGATCCAGAGATCTCCACATTCTTTGTTCTGCTAGATTTATATCAGACCCTTTTCCCTACACTGACGGCGGCACCATGCATCTCCTTTGTGGGTAGCCCTACACCTTAGGAGCTACGATTTTTGGTACCATCTTATCTCATTCCTGGAGTGCCTATCAGCTAGGTAGGTTCGGGGTGATTATCCTGTATACCCCTTCATGAGCCTCTTCACTATTTATCCTTATGTGATCCTAATGCCCCCGCCAATCTCAGATTTGCAGTCTGCATCTAGTCGGCTGATTTCACTAACCGTGCCGCCGAGTGACCGTATGTAATCTGCCATTCGGCAACTACTTACCAAATTTTGGGTCTGTTGTCACGTTATAAGTGTATATTTATCTACGCACTTATTTTCAGACTGGGCCTGCTATAGTGATTGTCACAGGCCTTTTGTCTTGATTATACCTACCCCGTATCACCCCCTGATGATCCCATTGTGTGTGTGAAACGTGTTGGGGTCGTAGGTCATCTTTTGTTAATATATTTGTGTCTATATGTGCGTGTGTCTGTTTGTAAAAAATAAAATAAAAAATTTATCCTCTTGGTGGACCCTGTACCTCCTGGCAAATTGTCACGAGGGCAGTATACAGTGGACACCTTTTAGTCTTTGTTGATAGTGTGCTAGTCATCCGTTAGGGTACCACCTTCTACTATCTCCCTCCACTTGTCACTTTAACAGGGACAGCCAGGAGGTTGAGATTAGGCACGTGGACAGGGCGTCCCCACCACCAGGAGACGTCCCTGGGCAGAGGACCAGTTTAGGGTATCAGTGCTAGGGATCTCTTTCCCCACCACTTACCCAGTACATCTGACTGAATCCTGGCCTCTCACCTCGGATTGATCATGTAGAGTTTTTGTTTATGTATCTGTTTACATTTCTCATTAAATTTAGTCATCTGATGATTTAACAGGGTACCTTTGCTGGACTTACTAGATTTATATCAAGCTGACAGCTCAAGGGGAGTTTCTTTTCTGCTGCAGCTCAGGGGGCGTGTGCATGCTCTCCCAATCACAGCTCAGGAGGCAGTTGAATGATGAAACCGAGCATGTGCGGCCTTCTCAGTGAGCAGGACAAAGAAATAAGAAAAAGAACAAAGAGCAGGTGGCGCTATACAGATACATTTTATTTAATAACTCAATGTCTATGCTAAATTTTAATTACATGCAATTACAAAAGTATTCAGATCGAGGAGCTGGTTTTAAAAATGTTTAATATTTTTTGTGGGACAACCCCTTTAAGTACTTTTCTTACAGCCCAAGCTGGGCAGAATAGTTAGGTGTTTAGTATACAATTGTACAGTGCTCAACAAAATTTATGGAAAATGATGGAATAACAATGACATAAGGCAAAACAGTTATCTAACAGTTAACTAAGTAGATAAAGGAGAGTCCGCACTGTAGACAAAACAGCTTGAAGTTGGATGGAACTACAATTCTGGTTGCACCCCATGTGTCTGACCAAGTCTATGGGAGAAATTTACCATGAGGAGAATTTTTAAAGTCAGTTTTACAGGCGTCTGGCTTGCCATAATTTTCACCAAATATATCAAATTTTTCACAATGTGTGATAAATTTGGTTCCTCTTTAAGTCTAACACTTCTGTCTTGAGATGTTACTCCACTTACTACCCCACGCCATCACTGGAGTAAGATTGCAACAATTATTTCAACTTTTTAGAAAGTTCCAGTTTATAAATCTGGCTTAAATCTGCTCAACAGGCTAACCATGCCTCTTTCCCACCCACTTAGAAAAGTAGAGTGTTGTAAAAATGCAAAATGTTGAAAAATCTTTGCACACATAAGCCCAAAATGTTGAAAAGCCCGATTGTGTGAGTTTTTGAAGCCAGAAGTGAAGTGCAAGTCTTGATAAATCCCCTTGGCTATGGGCAACATAGTACATTGACAGTCCCACTCATTTCAGTGGGCTGTCACATCTGGGCTAGTATTCAGTGCTTTTATAATACTGACAGGCCAAACCTCGCAGTGTGCTGTCTGCATCCATATCTCCATTTCGCCGGCCCAGAAATAAAAATAGAACATGTCCTATACCTGTCCGTTTTGCAGACAAGGGTAGGGCATTTCTACAGAAGGGAGAAAGAAATTGGCAGCATGCATAAAGACTGGCACACAACTTAAATAAACTCACCAATAGATGACAGGAAGTTAAAGGGGTTGTCTCACTTCAGCAAATAGCATTTATCATATAGATAAAGTTAATACTAGGCACTTACTAATGTATTGTAATTATCCATATTGCTTCCTTTGCTGGCGGGATTCATTTTTCCATCACTTTATACACTGTTTATTTCCATTGTTTCGACCACCCTGCAATCCAGTAGTGGTGGTCATGCTTGCACACTATAGGAAAAAGCACTAGTCTATATGTGCTCCCATGATTCCGGCCACCAGAGAGGCCGGTGCTTTTTCCTATAGTGTGCAAGCATGACCACCGCTGATGGATTGCAGGGTGGTCATAACCATGGAAAACAGCAGTCCATAATATGATGGAAAAATGAATCCAGCCAGCAGAAAAAGCAGTATGGATAATAACAATACATTAGTAAGTGTCTTGTACTAAATTTCTCTATTTGATAACTGCCAGTTGCTAAAGTGAGACAACCCCATTTTAGTAAAGATAGCCATGGATGAAGGATATGGGAGTCTGGCAATGGAGCAGAAGTTAGACAGTAATAGCATGTACTGTAGGTTGAATGTGGCTAACTTACAGTGAACAGAAATAAAGATACACTGGACTGACCCTGCTCTGAAATACAACCTACCGTATTTTTCGCCCCACAAGACGCACTTTTTCCCCCCCAAAAGTGGGGGGGGAAATGCCCCTGCGTCTTATGGGGCGAATGCTGCCATTTTACATCGCAGTCTGCGATGTATCAGCTGGAGGGGGAGGGAGGAGGGGCCGGTTTCATGCAAATGCGACGGGGCCGGTGCGGCCGGTGCGGTCACTGTACTCCGGCCCCGCCTCTCACTCACTTCCTTAATGCCTAAACCTTTTCAGACCGTTGGCACCGGCCGTGTGCTCCCCGCATCACGGATGCAGACCCATTCACTAGAACATGTTAAATTATTTTGCGGTGCGGACGGATCACGGACTCATTCAAGTTGAATGGGTATCGATCCGTCCCAGCCGCCGCACGGACATTGCCCATGAATTTGCGGTCCCCAATGCACGGAACGGCCGTGTGCATAAGGCCTTACTGTGAAGTTAAAGAGCATCTGTCAGCAGATTTGTACCTATGAAACTGGCTGACCTGTTACATGTGCACTTGGCAGCTGAAGACATCTGTGTTGGTCCCACTCCCATGTTCATATGTGCCTGCATTGCTGAGAAAAATGATGTTTTAATATATGCAAATGAGCCTCTAGGAGCAATGAGCTCAGCTCACTCTGCAATGTCAACTCCCCGTTGCTCCTAGAGGCTCATCTGCATATATTGAAACATAATTTTCCGTGGGGTTTCGCCCCGTACTTCCGTTCCGCAAAAAGATAGGACATGTTCTATCTTTTTGCGGAACGGCCAGATCGCGGACCCATTCAAGTAAATGGGTCAGCGATCCGCTGTGGCTGTCCCACGGACTGTGTTCGTGCATCGCGCCCGCATTTTGCAGGCCGCAACACGACCACGGGGCGCACACGTTCGTGTGCAGGGGGCCTTAAGATGAGATGATCTCCAATAAGCATAAAGTTAAAGATGAAACACACTTTATAACATTTTAAGCAACATCATTGTATTATTTTGATTTTGTACAATTTTAGAGTGAAAAAAAGGAAAGGAGTACCTTGCAAAAGTATGGGAACTGTAAAATAGCATACTAACACTTTTTAGTAATACTAATACAGGGCTCCAGATGGCGACCAAAATAGTCGCCAATGCGACTTAGAATTTACAAATGGCGACAAGACTTTTTAGTCTTGTCGCCATTTGCGACTAGACCCGCCGCCGCCGCAGCTCTGCTCAATACAGCGGCGGGCACAGGAGATGATGATAGTTCTCAGCAGCGCAGGAGGAGTCTCTCCCTCCCCCCTGTGCTGCTGCCGCCGCCTCCGCCAATAAGAAGAGACGGGAGGAGGAGGAGGAGGGGCTGTGGACACTGCGCCACCAATGAAGAAAACTGAGCTGTAATACAAATACAGGAGGCGGGAGCCGGAATCAAATAGCCGGCACCCGACCTCTATGACAGGGAGCTGCGATCAGCTGCAGTTGAGTTAACCCTTCAGGTGCGGTACCTGAGGGGTTAATTGTAGCTGATCGCAGCTCCCTGTCACAAAGGTCGGGTGCCGGCTATTTGATTCCGGCTCCCGCCTCCTGTATAAGAAACGTTGGTGGCGCAGTGCGCCCCCCCCCCAGTATAATAAACATTGGTGGCACAGTGGGAAGTGCCAATGAGGGTTAAAAATAATAAAAGAAAATTAACTCACCTCCTCCAGTTGATCGCGTAGCTGCCGGTCTCCTGTTCTTACTTCTTTCTTCAGGACCTGTGGTGACGTCACTGAGCTCATCACATGGCCCATTACCATGGTGATAGATCATGTGATGACCACAGTGATGTCACCACAGGTCCTGAAGAAAGGGAGACCGGCAGCTACGCGATCAACTGGAGGAGGTGAGTTAATTATTTTTTAACCCTCATTGGCACTGCCCACTGCGCCACCAATGTTTGTTATATTGGGGGGGGCCCACTGCGCCACCAATGTTTGTTATATTGGGGGGGGGCGCACTGCGCCACCAATGTTTATTATACTGGGGGGGGGGTGCACTGCGCCACCAATGTTCATTATATTGGGGTGATGGGGGGGCGCACTGCGCCACCAATGTTTATTATATTGAGGGGGCGCACTGCGCCACCAATGTTTATTATATTGAGGGGGCTCACTGCGCCACCAATGTTTATTATATTGAGGGGGTGCACTGCGCCACCAATGTTCATTATATTGAGGGGGGTGCACTGCGCCACCAATGTTCATTATATTGAGGGGGGTGCACTGCGCCACCAATGTTCATTAAATTGAGGGGGGTGCACTGCGCCACCAATGTTCATTATATTGAGGGGGGTGCACTGCGCCACCAATGTTCATTATATTGAGGGGGGTGCACTGCGCCACCAATGTTCATTATATTGAGGGGGGTGCACTGCGCCACCAATGTTCATTATATTGAGGGGGGTGCACTGCGCCACCAATGTTCATTATATTGAGGGGGGTGCACTGCGCCACCAATGTTTATTATATTGAGGGGGCGCACTGCGCCACCAATGTTTATTATATTGAGGGGGGTGCACTGCGCCACCAATGTTTATTATATTGAGGGGGCTCACTGCGCCACCAATGTTTATTATATTGAGGGGGTGCACTGCGCCACCAATGTTCATTATATTGAGGGGGGTGCACTGCGCCACCAATGTTCATTATATTGAGGGGGGTGCACTGCGCCACCAATGTTCATTAAATTGAGGGGGGTGCACTGCGCCACCAATGTTCATTATATTGAGGGGGGTGCACTGCGCCACCAATGTTCATTATATTGAGGGGGGTGCACTGCGCCACCAATGTTCATTAAATTGAGGGGGGTGCACTGCGCCACCAATGTTCATTATATTGAGGGGGGTGCACTGCGCCACCAATGTTCATTATATTGAGGGGGGTGCACTGCGCCACCAATGTTTATTATATTGAGGGGGCGCACTGCGCCACCAATGTTTATTATATTGAGGGGGGTGCACTGCGCCACCAATGTTTATTATATTGAGGGGGCTCACTGCGCCACCAATGTTTATTATATTGAGGGGGGTGCACTGCACCACCAATGTTCATTATATTGAGGGGGGTGCACTGCGCCACCAATGTTCATTATATTGAGGGGGGTGCACTGCGCCACCAATGTTCATTAAATTGAGGGGGGTGCACTGCGCCACCAATGTTCATTATATTGAGGGGGGTGCACTGCGCCACCAATGTTCATTATATTGAGGGGGGTGCACTGCGCCACCAATGTTCATTATATTGAGGGGGGTGCACTGCGCCACCAATGTTTATTATATTGACCTTCTACTATGCATTCTGTATTCAGAATGCTATTATTTTCCCTTATAACCATGTTATAAGGGAAAATAATACAGTGAATAGACTTTCATCCTAGGAACCATGCGTAAAAATTGCACCGCATCCGCACTTGCGATTTTCACACAGCCCCATTAACTTCTATGGGGCCTGCGTTGCGTGAAAAACGCACAACAGAGCATGCTGCGATTTTCACGCAACGCACAAGTGATGTGTGAAAATCACCGCTCATGTGCACAGCCCCATAGAAGTGAATGGGTCCGGATTTAGTGCGGGTGCATTCCGGTATTCTGAATGCCGGATCCGGCACTAATACATTCCTATGGGGAAAAATGCCGGATCCGGCATTCAGGCAAGTCTTCATTTTTTTTCGCCGGAGATAAAACCGTAGCATGCTGTGGTTTTATCTTTTGCCTGATCAGTCAAAATGACTGAACTGAGGACATCCTGATGCATCCTGAACGGATTACTCTTTATTCAGAATGCATGGGGATATACCTGATCAGTTATTTTCTGGTATAGAGCCCCTGTGACGGAACTCTATGCCGGAAATGAAAAACGCTAGTGTGAAAGTACTTTAAAATATTAAGTTTAAATCCCCCTTTCCCAATTTTACATATAAAATATATAAACAATAAATAAATAAACATATTACATAGCGCTGTCCAAACTATTCAATTATTAAAAAATATCTCCTATGCGGTGAGCATTCTCCATTTTTTAGTCACCTTGTCACCCCAAAAAATAGCATAGGACTGTTCTATTATGGGCCGAATGTTTCATAAAATGCGAAATGCACGCAGCTTTTTTTGGTGTTTTTTTTTCTCGGTATTGAGTATCGCAATACTTTTTTATGGTGACGAAAGCGAATCAAAATTTTGGTTTCAAAACAACCCTACGCCGATCTGATCGGCGTAGCGTTGTCTCGATACCAAAATTTTGATTCAGTTTCGATTTGGCGACTAAAAATTTGATTTGGCTCCTAAATTTTTCAGTTCAGGAGCCAATGGCTACTAGGTATTTTTTTTAGTCTGGAGAACTGTAATAAGGCAAGTTAGGGGTATTTTGAGGACCGTGTGAAGCGAGCACTTGTGTCGAGTGTCAATTTTTGACAGATCTTAAGACTTCAGTAATAGGTGGCAGGTTATAAACCCACCTACCTCATCATGTCATTGTAAATATTTTATTATATCTTTTGTAAAGTAGTCAGTGTTTAACTGTTAAGACAGTGTTGTGTCCTCAAAATAACAACACAGCCATTAATGTCTGAACCGCTGGCAACAAAAGTGAGTACACCCCTATGTGAAAATGGCCAAATTGTGCCTAAAGTGTCAATATGTGTGTGGCCACCATTATTTTCTGGCACTGCCTTAACTCTCTTGGGCATGGAGTTCACTAGAGCTTCACAGGTTGCCACTGGAATCCTCTTCCACTTCTCCATGATGACATCACAGAGCTGGTGGATGTTAGAGACCATGCGCTCCTCCACCTTCTGTTTGAGGATGCCCCACAGAGGCCCAATAGGGTTTGGATCTGGAGACATACTTGGCCAAACCAGCACCTTTACCCTCGGTTTCTTTTGCATGGCAGTGGTCGTCTTGGAGGTGTCTTTGGGGTTATCATGTTGGAATACTGGCCTGCAGCCCAGTTTCCAGAGGCAGGGGATCTTGCTCTGCTTCATTATGTCACAGTACATGTTAGCATTCATGGTTTCCTCAATGAACTGTAGCTCCCCACAGCCGGCAGCACTCATACAGCCCAAACCATGACACTCCCACCACGCTTGACTTTGGGCAAGACACAATTATCTTTGTACTCCTCACCTGGTTGCCACCACACACTCTTAACACCATCTGAACCAAATAAGTTCACCTTGGTCTATTTATACCACAGGACATGGTTCCAGTAATCCATATCCTTAGTCTTCTTGTCTTCAGCAAACTAAGGTTTCCTTCTGGGTTGACAGCCATGCAGACCAATTTGATGCAGTGTGCGGCTTATGGTCCGAGCACTGACAGGCTGACGGGGGGGGTCTCTAACCTCTGCAGCAATGCTGGCAGCACTCATACGTCAATTTTGAAAAGATAACAATGATGCACAGCACATGCACTCAACTTTTTTGGTCAACCATGGCGAGAGGCCTGTTCTGAGTGGAACCTGTCTTGTTAAACCGCTGTATGGTCTTGGCCACCGTGCTGCAGCTCAGCTATAGCCTCGGCCATCTTTATGTAGAGCAACAATTCTTTTTTTCAGATCCTCAGAGAGTTCTTTGCCATGAGGTGCCATGTTGAACTTCCAGTGACAAGTGTAAGAGAGTGAGAGCGATAACACCAAATTTAACACACCTGCTTCTCATTCGCACCTGAGACCTTGTATAAGTAACAAGTCACATGACACCGGGGAGGAAAATGGCTAATTGGGCACAATTTGGCCATTTTCACTTAGGGGTGTAGTCACTTTTGTTGCCAGTGGTTTAGACATTAATGGCTGTGTGTTGAGTTATTTTGAGGGCACACCTAATTTCCACTGTTCTACATACTGTACACTGACTACTTTACATTGTATCAAAGTGTCAGATCTTCAGTGTTGTCCCATGATAGAATAAAATATTTACTAAAATGTGGGGGGGGGGGTGTACTCACTTTTGTGAGATACTGTATGTGTGTTAGGATGTTAAATTTGGGATACAATGTAACTATGGGGATTCAGACTTTAAAAAAGCTTCACCTCATGACATTGGGAGGGCATTTTTTGGCAGACACCCGTTGCTCTCTTTACACACATTTTTCTTTGGGGAATTACTTTTTCATTCATTCTATACCATTTGAACTTCTTTATTGCTTGCATGTTTTCTTTTTATGTTTGCTTTGCTATGTTCTCTCTCTAAATTTTGTGACCTTTTTCTTTTTGTGAAAATTAAATAGTTTTTACTTTTATTTTTCACCAAGAACTCTTTGTATTTTATTGGGCTCATCCTTAAACATTTCCTGCAAACTGAGAAGTGCTGGACAATATTTAACAAGAACCCGAGGAGATTTGAGCACTCAGAGAACATTAACTGAGGTCTCACACCTTAGTTATTTGGTCAGTTATTGTGAGCCAAAACCAGGTGCGGGTCAAGAACATAGAACAGGTACGGATCTTTCCATTACACCTGATTTCTGTATAGGCTTCACTACTGGTTTTGGCTCACAATAACTAATCAAAATAACTAAAGTGTGAACTCAGCCTTAGGGTTCGTTCACACGAACGTATTTTGCGTTCCGTATACGGGCTGTTTTCTGCGTTCCTTATACGGAACAGTTCATTTCAATGGGTCCGCAAAAGATGCGGACAGCACTCTGTGTGCTGTCCGCATCCGTTGCCCCGCAAAAATTATGAGTCCTGTCCTATTCTTGTCCGATTTGCGGACAAGAATAGGCATTTCTATAATGGGCCTCCTGTTCCGTTGCCATCCGGTTTTTGTGAATCCGCAATTTGCGGACCGCAAAAAAATGGCACGGCCGTGTGAACAAGCCCTTAGTCTGTTAGGGTTAAAGCTTGTTCACAATCATCATTAGGCCAGGTGATGTACATTTCAAACCTTTAGAAATACCCAGACTCCTCTTAACCTGGTCCCAAAAAAAAAAAAGAACTGCCATGGGTTCTTCTAAGCAGCTGCCTGGCACTCTGAAAATGGTTGAGGCTGACAAAGCAGGAGAAGGCTATAAGGAGATAGCAATGCATTATTTCCTCCATTTGAAATGTAATGAAGAAACGGCAGTAACAGCGGAGGTAAAAGAAGGTCCGGGAGACCAAGACAAATTTCACAGACAGCTGCTTGTAGGATTGCTAGAAAGGAAGATTCAGCAGACTCTGGAGTTGTGGTACATGGTTCTACTGTTCAGAAACTCCTGCACAAACATGGCCTTCATGGAAGAATCATCAGAAGAAAACCTCTCCTGCACCCTCACCACAAAATTAGCATCAGAAGTTTGAATAAACAAGCCTAATGCATTTTGGGAAGAAGCCTTGGGCCAATGATGACCTGCTTCGTATTTTGATAAGAGTAATTTATGCCAATAAACAAACTGATGTGATAGAAGTGAGACAATATAAGTCTCTGCAATATTTGTAGAAACGTCAGAAAGACCGGAGCCCATATTATTAACAATATTTGAGATTTATAACCCAAATTTATAAAGGTCCACGTGCCTCAATGGTAAACGTCTCTGACATTATGACTGAGATTTGTATTCTTAGAGCGCGATAGTAAATCTGCCCCAATGTGAACACAGCCTTATTAGTATTTCCAGCCATACCACAAATCTAGGTGTGCAGCAGCTCCATTGACCTCTATGGGAAGGTGTGCACACTGTATGTGAAATACTTGCTCTATATGCTGTACCTATTCAACAAGAGGAAGGAGTGGGCTTTACAGCGTGGACGTGTCTGGGCGGGGAGCTTCGCGTCTGAGGGAAAAGTTTGCAGAAAGTCACGTGAGGGCCGCGTGTTACTATGGAGCTGCCGTTCACCCTCCAGTGGGCAGCACGCAGTGACTGTGTCCTTGAGAAGTGATTCCCCCCACCCCCCGCCGTGTCCTGGCAGCCTGAGTGGAGAGAGGGCAGGGGGCTGTTCCCACCGCAGCCTCGGTCTCTCTGTGTCCTTCTGCGGAAATGACACACACGGAGTCCCGTCACGTCACGCGAGAGCGCACGGACACGCAGCACACAAAGACACGCAGGGGGGAGGCAGTGGGGAAAGAACCCGACAAAAAGCTGAGGCGAGCCCCTCTCAGACTGCGCCTGCACCACACACAAGCGCGCGGCAGATCCACAGCAAACACGTCTCTATGTGAGGTAAGTGGGAGCTCGCAGCGCGACCTAGAACACAGACTCGGCTCTCCGGGCTCAGTAGGTGAGCACCTAACAGCTCCTAGAAGAAAGCAGTCACCAGACAGAGCGCGCCCTGCGGTGAAGCCGACTCGTTCACCTCACACATTGCCTTGTGACGTCATAGCCCACCGAACCGCCGCCTTTATAACGCGCGGGGCGTGGTCAGCTGACGTCTCCGCCCCCGGCCATGTCTGGATCTGCCTAGCCGACCCACGCGCTGTTCTTTATTCCCCGTCCTGCTCCACAGGAGGATGTCCGAGCCTAGGGAAGGCAGCCCACAAAGAGCAGGAGAAGTCAGTGCAAAGAAATATGGGAAACCAATAGAGGATGCAGAAACTTTTTTAACATGGTGGAAGGGATTGTGGTAGATTTGTGGGGACTGCCCCTACTTTTCACAACCAGGTCCTGGCAAATTTGGGCTGTCCGAGGCTGAAAATAAGCAGGGCTTGTGTAAGTCATGTTGTGGTTGGTCCCATGCAGGTTTGCTCTCTCTGGGGCGTGGTTCACATGCCCCCAATTTACCAACTGCGATATTGGTAAGTATACTTTAGGGCAGGAGTCTCAAACTTGGCCTGATATATGGGCCAAACATAGAAAAAAAAAATCCAGCTTACAGGCCATAATCAGGGGCGTACATGGAAATCATTGGGCCCAATAGTGAGAAATTGAATTGGGCCCCCATGCCCTGTTTTCATGCCCCTTCCACTACCCACACCTGACTCTCCTACTTGCGTGGAAACCCAATGGACCCCATTATAATGAATGCAATCAAATGAGTGGCGTCAGTGTTCGGCATATGGCAGATACAGCAATTCAGGTGATTCTTCTTCTATGCTGGAACAAAATACCAGAATCTGATCACAAAAGTTCACATAGTCTTACCCAATTAACTATGCCTCCTGATTATTACATAGTGTGCCACTGCCATACTCTCCCCCCCCCCCCACCCCACCCCATTAACTGTGCCTGCTGTGCTGCTTATTATATGGTGGCGCACTATATAACAGGCAGCACAGCAGACACAGTTTATGGGGTGGGGGGGCTATGGTAACGCACAATATAACAGGCAGCACAGCAGACACAGTTCATGGGGTGGGGGGTTATGGTGACGCACAATATAACAGGCAGCACAGCAGACACAGTTCATAGGGTGGGGGGCCATGGTGGTGCACTATATAACAGGCAGCACAGCAGATACAGTTTGCGGGGTGGGCTATGGTGACGCACAATATAACAGGCAGCACAGCAGACACAGTTCATAGGGTGGGGGGCCATGGTGGTGCACTATATAACAGGCAGCACCGCAGACAGTTCGTGGGGTGGGGGTGGGCTATGGTGGCGCACTATATAACAGGCAGCACAGCAGACACAGTTCATGGGGTGGGGGGGCTATGGTGACGCACTATATAACAGGCAGCACAGCAGACACAGTTCATGGGGTGGAGGGGCCATGGTGGTGCACTATATAACAGGCAGCACAGCAGACAGTTTGTGGGGTGGGGGGGGGGGGGGCTATGGTGGCGCACTATATAACAGGCAGCACAGCAGACACAGTTCATGGGGTGGGGGGGGGCTATGGTGACGCACTATATAACAGGCAGCACAGCAGACACAGTTCATGGGGTGGAGGGGCCATGGTGGTGCACTATATAACAGGCAGCACAGCAGACACAGTTCATGGGGTGGGGGGGGGGCTATGGTGACGCACTATATAACAGGCAGCACAGCAGACACAGTTCATGGGGTGGAGGGGCCATGGTGGTGCACTATATAACAGGCAGCACAGCAGACACAGTTCGTGGGGTGGAGGGGCAATATTGGGGCACTATAAAACAGGCAGCACAGCAGACACAGTTCGTGGGGTGGGGGGCTATGGTGGCGCACTATGTAGTAGGCAGCACAGCAGAAACAGTTCAAAGGGGGGGCAGCTATGGTGGCGCACTATGTAATAGGCAGCACAGCAGAAACAGTTCAAAGGGGGGCAGCTATGGTGGCGCACTATGTAATAGGCAGCACAGCAGACAGTTCAATAGGGGGGGGGGCAGCTATGGTGGCGCACTATAAAATAGCACACAGCAGACACAGTTCAATGGGGGGAGCACGGCTATGGTGGCACACTATATAATAGGCAGCACAGCGGCAGGCACAGTTCATAAGGGTGAGCTATGGTGCCTCCATAGCACCCCCCCTCCCTTTATGAACTGTGCCATTGCCACCTTAGCCCCTCCTTATGTCTGCTCTGCTGCTTATATATGCAACTGCCTCCTGCCTCCTATAAATGAACTGCACCTGCTATTGGTGCTTATAATGAATACTGCCCCCAACTGATAAACTTTGGCATGTCAGTGCACACTGCTGCTAACTTGCTGTTGCTCTCACTGTGTGGCAGAGCGGCAGGTAGAGTAGATCTTAAAATAAACTGAAGCCTGGAGGAGATGACGAGTCACTCTGTGCAGGATGACTGGTGTCTGGAGGGTGATGTTGGTCCCCGGTCATGGCAGTCAGGTCACAGCAAGAAAAAAACAAAACAAATAACCCTTTAAAACAATATTACACAGCCCCCTCCAATTGAACAACAACCTATACATAAACCTTATAGCAGGGAAAAATATAAGCAGGACTCAGAACCTTGTATATAAAAAGTATCTTTATTGCAGCATATATAAATAAATATGTAGACATAAATCATGTAAAATGGGGACAAACATCTAGATATGGAGCAATGTACACAGATGCCATACTGAGTATGGATCCCAAAGCACTCACAAAACATGGAAATACATGAACACAAAGGTAGGTAAGTCTGTTCCAATCCAAATTGTATCAGGAAATAATGATATCAGATCTATGTAGCAAACCTAATGCTACAGAGGAGATGAAGTAACAAAGGGTTAAAGAGGACCTTTCATGGGTTTGTAGTAGTGAGATAAATATCTGTACCTCCCTGGCTGTGACGCTCTGCGCTGCGATTGGACAGTGCTACAGCCAGGGGAGAAGGAGACGCCCACAGAGAAAGACTGTGTCTCCTCCCCATTGCTTCGATGCTCAGTATTAGCATACTGAGCGTGAAATTTGCCAGGGGTCATAAAGGGGCGCAGGAGTGCTATTTTAAAAAAACAGGCAGGGTGGCAGCATAGCGGGGGGTACCCCGCAGGTACAGATATTTATCTCCCTTACTACAAACCCATGAAAGGTCCTCTTTAACTACCCCTAAGTCATTGTAGGACCCGGAGAAACATAAGAAAAAAAACCAAATAACTATAACAAAAACCGAGGTCAGGACAATAACCAACCTGTGGATGTGTTTGAGGGAGTGTGGGGCAAGGGGTCCAAGAACACACCTCGACGCGCGTTTCACCTTGGCTTCATCAGGAGGCTTAATATGGACGGCGTGGGGCCGATTATATAAAGGGGGAAAAGGCCAATTCGCTATAGATCACACAGTGACATGCATCAAAACATCTGAATGTGACAACACCAATCCACATTTAAGTATGCAATCTCATGTTCAGAGATAAGTGCATGTGATCCAGTATTCGGCGCATGGCCAATGTTAGTTCGCCACGTCATGGCTACTTCCGTCCCAACCTTGAGGTCAGTCAGCCAGTGAGGGCAAACAGCCCGGAAGCACGCTTCATAGCCGGTATCAGACGTCACATAGACCCCCCCCTATGGGAAGGAGTGGAAGTGCCCATGGTACTTGCACCACGCCATGCACACTCTGGATACAGCAGGGACAATTCTAAGTGAAATATACACAGATAGGGAAAAACCAAGAGTAATAATTAGAGATGAGCGAATTTCATGTTATGAAATTAGTTCACGTTTCGTTTGGTGGTAAAAGCAGAATTGCGTTATGGATTCCGTTACCACGGACCATAATGCAATTCTATGACGGAATGCCTTTAGAGGCATTCCGTAATAATAGAATTCTATGGGCTGCAAAACGGATCCGTCCCATTTCCATTATGCAGGAGAGGACTCCCCTGCATAACGGAAACGGGACAGATCTGTTTTGCAGCCCATAGAATTCTATTATGACGGAATAAATAACGAAATGCCTCTAAAGGCATTCCATCATAGAATTGCGTTATGGTCTGTGGTAACGGAATCCATAACGCAATTCTGCTTTTACCACCAAACGAAGCGTTTGCGAATTTAAAAAAATGAAATTCACTCATCTCTAGTAATAATAAATGTGATAAAGTGCCATGTGCCCAAACTGGTGCAAAGCATCAATAACCAAACTTGTCTATGGAACTAGCTATATGACCCTAAAACACATTACTGAAATTACTCAAACAATATGTGCATGTGTATAATATAAAGCCATATTTAGACCACATACATGATCTCACACAAAAAAGTTAAAACCAATTCATAACAAAATACATAATTAGATGACAATGTGTAAAAAAAGCAATAATGCCAGTCAACTGCTAACCTATAAAAAGCAAATTCATTGTGAAATAACTGTATTAAACATGGCTTTGTGTATTAGGCTCCAGTCCCCCTTACTCCAGGCCTTGCGTGCTCCAAAGAACACAGATCACAAAGATAACAGCCCCGGGTAAGGGCTGATGAGGGCTCTGGTACCTCGTGTCCGCTAATATATTAGAGCTACTGAGCATGCGCTAGTGCCATCATATTCTGTTCTATGGAGATGCAGAGAGGTGGCCAGGCTGTGAGGTACTGTGCATGCTCTAGCTTGTATGCTCATAAGAACCCAGCAATCCTCCATGTGAAATGTCTTGGCAGAGCGGCGCAAGCGCAGCCAGCCCTGCTGAAGTGCAGCACTGGCCATAACCACGGGCAACTGTGGAGATACAAGAAGAGAAATCCTGTGGAGAAAGGTCAGGAAATCTAGAAGGCAATGAATGTATTTGCTCAAATCAATATTATTACAATGCCTATCATATTGAATAAGATGCCAGAGATGAGAATACCCCTTTAAGGCCTCTTGGAACCACAGTCTCAAGTATAACTGTCCACCTAGTTTCTCTCTGCAAAAGGCGACGTTTTACATTGCCTCCTCTAGCACCTAACCTGACCGGATCAATCCCGCTAAGAGTAATCCCCTTGGGATTACAACCATGTACTTCTCTAAAGTGTTTAGCAACCAGTTTCAGCTTTTTAAGTTTGTCAGCATCTGTGACATCGGCCACCGCTTTGATGTCCCGGACATGTTCCAGTACTATCACGTAGATCAACCCACATGGGCACTGTGCAAAGTAAATGACTGCCTCTGTCCGGCATGTAATGTGTTGAACAATTTTAAATTGTTTTTGACTGCTTGAATCAGTAAAGGAGGTGGATCTAATCAAATACCGACAGGCCAAGCATCCTCCACATGGAGCCCCATTTGGGGCCTCTGCTATCAAACTGACCCCTCATAGTGGCTCCTAATCAAGATGTCAGCCAGATTCCTAGATCTTCTCCATGTTATCAGTCAACAGAACCTGCCAATGTCTCCCTAAAATAAAGATGTTTCCATTGGCTATTGAATGTCCTAATGAACCTAGGTGCATGATGATTTTGGATTTCCCGGGTCTTACCTACCAAAAGAAATTCCCTTGTAGACTGCTTGGCTCTGCGGTAACCCCTCCTAATAACATGTCTTCGTAGTCTCTCTCCTGAAAGCGTTGAGTCAAATCTACTGCCTGTTTCTCAAATCGGAGGTCACTTGAACAGATACATCTGATCGTGCAGAATTGGCCTGTAGGTATAGTCCTTATAACCTGCGGCCATCAACAACAGTAGTCCCGCAGCACGGCCGGCTCAAGTTCCCCTGCTGGGAGCGCCGCTCGGCTAGCCAATGCTGATTGGCAAGTCAACCAGCGCGTTGCAGACAGAGCACTCTAGGCTGCAAGCAGGGACTGTGACTGCCAGCGTTACATGAACTGTGTAAGGGGCCCGTCCCCCCTTCTCACCCAAACACAGGTGAAACAGGGAGCAAGAAGACATGCCCCAAACCATAGATTGGAACTCTGGGCAGAGCAACCGTTTTTATTTAGTGTAATTATGGGGCCCCTTTCCGTACAGGCCGCAATCATTTCAAATGCCATAAAATATACATGTGTCACACTCACCGCCCCTGTGCTTCACCTCAGCCGGCCACGCTGGTAATGACCGCAAGACCTTCCCTAGTGGTAAGAACAGTGGTATGAGAGAGGTATCGCTACGCTTTCGTGACATTCTGATTAGTTTTCAAAAATAAATTTCACATGGCTGGACAGCCCATTCTTAAAAGGGTTTTCCTAGATTTTTATTGATGACCTATCCTCAGGATAGGTCTTCAATATCAGATCGGAAGGGGTCTGACACCCAGCTCCCCCACTGAGCTGGTTGAAAAGAAGGCTGCTCTCCATGAAGTGCAGCCTTTCCTTCACTGTTTACCTGCTCGCCATTGACATTGCAGCGGTGAGCAGGTGTAATTACAAGATGTTGTCCCATTCATTTCTATGGGATGGCTCGTTCCTATACAGTATAAGTGTATACTACAGAGCTGTCTCATTGAAGTTAATGGGACGGCTTGTAATTTCGATGGAATGTCAATGGCGAGCAGGTATGGAGCGCAGCCTTCTCTCTTCAGCCAGCTGATCAGCAGGGGTACGGGGTCCTCATCTGAATCAGGGCTGAAAGTGTTCATGCACAGAAGGTAATGCTGCCTGTATCTGCACACGCAATGAAAGGGAGGCAGTAATGTGACAATACAGACCAACATTACCCCTTTAACAGTGCCAGCCACACCTTGCTTCTCTAAAACATTACGCCCACATAGAATAATTTCTATATTCCGAAGATTGGGAGCCGCAGGAGAAAAACAGGTTGCCCACACCTGGTATAGAGTATTTAGCAGTTTAAGAAATAAATGTAAACAGAAAAGAATAAAGCAAGTGTGAACAGATCCTACCCTTACCTGATTAACCTTCCGTGCCTCCATGGTAAAAGAAACAAACCCTATGTAGTCCGATCTTGCAGTCACACCTTTTTATCTGTCTACTGCATTTTACTAACATTCATCTGTAATAAATAAAAATAAATACTGCTAAAATATAACCACTGCACTTACAGCAACAACTATATCCTTGGCACTAGTTCCAAAGGGTCTTATGCACACAGGTGTATTATGGCTCCATGAACGACATTATACATCAGGCATAGAAATGCACTGGGTCCTGCTCTGCCTCCAACTGAATAAAATGTGCATGCTCCATCTAATGCCACGTTACAGAGGGATTTTCCCCCTAGAAACCATATATTCAATGAATACAATGGACATGTTACAAATGAAAATTTTATGGGGTTTTCTGGTTTCACAAAATAAACCACCAGAATTCAAATTTACTGCAGTTTATATAAGCCAGATGATGATGTTCCAAGTGCATTTTGGCTCCTCCAGCGTAATTGATCTGTGACCCACAACCTGTCTTTACATCCCAGCACAAGACTCGGGTGGAGTGTCTGTAGCATCAGGTCTCGGCCTTTCTTTCCTCTGCTAGCTCGAATAGCACAGATCCAAGCCTGCTTGAAGCCCTGCTAGAGAACCCTGCCCTAAGAACCAGCATCATTGCTGACATCATGTCTACAGGGGAGGGTCCAGGAGAATGAGCAGAACACCACCCTCAGAGGCAACGTCATGGATGATGTGTCTACAGTAGGGATAAGCGAACCCAAAGTTTTTGGGAGGTGTAGGAATTCTGTTATGGATTCCGTTAACACGGAATTCTAATACGGATGGCAAAACGGAAGCCTTTAAGAGGCATTCCGTCAAGATAGAAGTCTATGGGCAGTATAACAGATCCGTCTGATTTCCGTTATGCAGGACACGACTTTGTTTTCATCCTGCATAATGGAAACCAGACATTCCTAATGCTGCCCATAGACTTCTATTATGACGGAATGTCTCTTAAAGGCTACCGTTTCGCATTCCGTCATAGAATTGTTATATTTATCCATAATTGAACTCCTCCACTACCCGCAACGCTGATCCTGAACCTGAAAACATCGGCTTCGCTCAACCTTAGTCTACAGGGCAAAGCCTTACAAGCCTTACCATGACTCAGATGTAGATGTGATGTCATCGGGACAGGGAACCCACACAGTGGGAAATGTCATGTGACCATGATGGAGTGTAGGAAAACGGGGCATTACGGATAAACAACTGCTATTAACTAAC
Source organism: Bufo bufo (assembly GCF_905171765.1). Taxonomy (NCBI): domain Eukaryota; kingdom Metazoa; phylum Chordata; class Amphibia; order Anura; family Bufonidae; genus Bufo; species Bufo bufo. The sequence goes on along the minus strand of NC_053392.1, from coordinate 333,511,326 downwards.
GGCCCTTTCAGCCCCGGAGGTTTTTGCAGTTTTGTTTTAACTTTTATTTTTGCAGTAACTTTTATTTTTCCGTTCACATAGCAGTATGAGAGCTAATTTTTTACAGGACAAGTTGCACTTTCTAATAACACCATTTAATATTGCGTATGATGCAGTGAGCTGGAAAAAAAATTCCAAATGGTGTGAAATTGGGAAAAACAAATGCTCCATATAAACTAATATGTGGCAGCCACATATCATTGAGGAATACAGAGGCTGACACACACACACATTCCGGCTTTCCCGATCCTCACCAGGGGGAGCTGGAACACAATAGGAAGTGCGCACTTCTGGGTTTTTGCGCCTCCAGATGTCGTCGTCAAGTTTGACAACAGCATCTGAGGGGTTAAAAGTATGCGATCAATGTTATTGTTGATTATATACATCAGTCCTGAGTGCTGTTTAAAATAGTAGGCACCTGGCAGCTATGGCGTCTGCCGCACTTGCGAGCGGGCGCTGTTTCTAAAATACATGTACGCTGCTGGTCGGGAAGGGATTAGTAAGTGATAACGTGTTGTTTCTTGTCAGTTGATGCTGAAAATTGCAAAACTGGAATACCACTTTAATGGCCTTGGCAGCATCGAGTGACAGAACTACCCAATACGAACCTCTCCTGGAAATGGCCAAATTGTTTGCTCAGATTGACAGAAGCTGATATAGATTGTATAAAATCAGTTTGGTTCTCATCATAAAGGGCATAATTACTATTGTTAAACAGCTTGCCAATAGTCTTGCAAGAATTTTAATGTCACTATTTAATAAGGAGGTGTGACAATAGGAAACCATGTTCAAGAGATCCTTGTTCTACTCTAAAATCACAGTGATTAACGCCTTTCTCATAGACCTATAGTAGCTATAGGGGTCTCAACGGCTTAAAGGGATGCTGACACCTCTTTTTACCCTATACAGATGCGGATATGCACGGCTAGATCGCCGCTAGCATGTCCGCAATATACCTGTCCCATAGCTCTGTGTAGTTTTATTTAGGGGAAAAAATGATTTTATATATATATATGTAAATCAGCCTGGTAAGGAGCCCAAGGGGCTGCACTAACCGTTCCGGAGCCCAGCCACGCCCCCCTGTGAAGGGGTCCAGCACCGCCTGTAAGCAGCAATCTCCTCCTTGCTCACAAAGTCAGATCGCTGTAATCTCGCGATGTGCAGTGCCGGCATAGTGTTCCTTACCTGTGCTGGCATCAGCCTCAGGGAAGGAACTGCGCATCGCGAGATTACGGCGATCTGACTCCGTGAGCAAGGAGGAGATTGCTGGTTACAGGTGGTGCTGGGCTCCTTCACAGGGGGAGTGGCTGGGCTCCAGAACGGTTAGTGCAGCCCCTTGGGCTCCTTACCAGGCTAATTTACATATACACGAAATCATTTTTCCTCCTAAATAAAACTACACAGGGCTATGGGACAGGATATTGCGGACATGCTAGCGGCGATCTAGCCTTAAATGTCCGCATCTCTATAGGGTAAAAAGAGGTGACAGAATCACTTTAATTGTAACCGGGCCCCTAAGCAACGGGGACCCACAGGGCTCCCCTTGATAGTGGCATACCATTAATTATTTATCGTCTTCGTCAGGTCAGTGATACAGTTAGGAGCTGCGTCAGGGCATGGGAGTGATGTCTCCTTGCCCAATCTTTCCCTCATAGGCTTCAGGCCTAGTGCCTGTAGTCTATTAGAGCCCAACACAGGCGGCGTGATGACGTAATCATCATTGCGCCTCCTAAGCCAGGCAGTGTATAGCTCAAGAAACAGGCTGGAAGAGGCCTGCACTGCATCGTTGAGAGCCACATGGAGGTGGGTATTTGACTTTATTGGTTTTTTTTTATTTGCCACCATGCTGTTCGGCCACCGCATGTGGGTTAGGAACACTTTGGGGGCATTGGTACTGGCACACATTACGGGGGCACCATGGGGATATTGGCTCTATTGGGGGCACTAAGAGGGAGCATTTTTATACTGGCACACAGAAGGGGCAATTTTTGTACCGACACACATTTTAAAGGAGCATTTTTTACACTGGAATGCTTTATAAGGGGGCATTTGTTTCACTAGGGCACATTTTAAGGGGGCATTTTATGCACTGGTAAAAATTATAAGGGGGTATTTTTTGTACTGGTGCACATTGTAAGGGAGTATGTTTGTACTGGCACATGTGGGGGGATTTTTTCTACTGGCACACATTATAAGGAAAATTATTACTACTGGGAGACTAAGGGGAATATGATTACAATTCTGGGCACAATGGGGGTATTATTGCTATTGGGGCCATTGTTAACACTAAGTGCAGATCATTATTTCTATTGGTGGGACTTTGGGGAGGACTATAACTGTGAGTGGCACCCTGGCACAGTTGCAGCTTAGCAGAATTATTTTTGGTGGGCATTGTTTACACTAGTATTGTCGGGACACTATTTGCTGGTTGCAAATTTTTTTTTTTAGGGCACTGTGTGCCAGTAATTATTGACAGGAGCACTATCATTGTGTACTAGTATTTTCAAGGGGACTGTTTCTCCAGTATAGTATTGGGGAGAACAGTGGCCACAGAATTGGAGGTGGCAGGATGGGGTGTTGAGAAGGTGGGAGCATGATGGAAAAGTAGGAAACTAAGATGTCTGTCAGATTCTGCAGAGATTAGAGATGGCTGAAAAAAAAAATCATCATGGCTGTTTAGTCTGAATGGAGAAGATGAGGAAAGAGAAGATATACAGTGTAGACATCACTAAATGTAAGAGGTATGTGGTGCTCTATTACCTGTATATTTTGTAGAGCTGTATGTAATGTTTTCCAAGTATGTCTTTAACAGTGGAGTTGGAGGGAAGGGGTTAGGTTGAGAATTTGGCATTGGGGGAATGCTGTTTCAATGTTTGCCTCAGACAACGGAAAGGCTAGGTACATCCCTGCCACAAAACACTGAGGTAAGGGCGGCCCAAGTCGAACTCTTGCACCAGGGCCCATGAGCCTTTACACGTTTGACAATTTTGGACTTATTTAGATTGAAAAGACAAATGATGAGCAATTGTGGAAGTCAGTTTAGGTTCAAAATACATCAAATGCAAAGATGGTAATTGGAAAAACAAAGTTTGTCACTTTTGGATTATATTGATAACCAACATAGTTTTATCTATAACAAAATGACTTTACCATTAGTTTTCACTTTTTTTTTACGACCCCCCCACCCAAAAGTGTTTACTTGGAACTGTTTGTAAATTCCCCCCCCCCCCCCCCCCCCAAACTGTGCACATTTTTTCTTTCTCTTTAGAAAATTAAAATCAAGTGTAATGTGATGACTTCATCTTAAAGGGGTTTTCCCACAAAAAATATTCTACAGTTTTTAAACCAGCACCTGGATCTGAATACTTTTGCAATTGCATGTAATTAAACATTTATTATTGCTACTGAGTTATTCAATAAAATGTATCTGTATAGCGCCACCTGCAGTATTTTTCTTATTTTTTTTTGTCCTGCTCACTGAGATGGCCGCACATGCTCAGTTTCATCCTTCAACCTCCTCCTTAGCTGTGATAGAGAGAGCTGAGACACGCCTCCTTAGCTGCAGTAGAAAAGACACTCCCCTTGAGCTGTCAGCTTGATATAAATCTAGCAAAGCTAGGGCTGGTGCTAGCTTTGTTAGAAAGAGACTACGTACTATGTGGTGTCTGATTTTCGTTTTTTTTTACATTATCTATGGGATAACCCCTTTAAGTTAGCCTGGTGATAATATTTTTTTCTTTTCTTATACAGGAAAAGTAAAAAGGAAAATGAATTCAGTTGAATTCCGAGACGAAGATGATGATACTGAAGGTATGTCCTCATACTGCTTCACAGTTTGCATTTTTCAAGAGCACTACGAGAAATAAAGGCTAATTGTTGGTTGCGTGCCGTGGCCAACAGACAGTTTTTCTGTTAGACAGTTTTCGTAAATCTCTGGTGGACAGCATTTATCTCTTCAAGGACATTTCTGAATAAAACGGTGGCTTGGCTGTTGCTCTGACTGTGAAAGGAGAGAGCCATGCACTTGCACGGCCACCTCTTCGTTCACTGTCCACCCAAATTTAGCAGCCAATGGGCCTTCCCGTTATGGAGATAGACTGGCTGACGAACACAACTGAGATGGTGGTGGTATCGGACAACAACTGATCTGATATTGATGATCTATCTTGAAGAAAGGTCATCAGTAGCTACATCTTGGAAACCCCTTTAACTGCCATCTCCTGGGCAGGAATAAGTCCATATAAAAGTCAAGCGTAATACTTACTGACTTATGTAGCATGATTACATTTCTTGCAAACTGAGACTTGCATTATTGTAGGACCTGATATCGGATATTTAGAGCAGTTCCAGCATCCACTTAATTACTGTTGCATGAACTGTATACCTAGGTACCGTAATTGTTCAGAATGTAATGTCCGTGTTATCTAAACTTTTACAGTCAAAGTTGTAAAAGTGGAATCATCAGGTGAAGAAGATCGACTGGTTTATTCCCGGTCTGTTTCTGTACGGAGGCTGATTCCAGAGACTACCCTTAACTGTCAGTCCAGTAAACGGAAACAAGTTCATAACACATCTGAAAGTTCAAGCAATGATGCTGAAATTCTTACAATTTTGAAGAAAAAACGACTCGTCCAAGAGGTGATTGAAGCACGTTTTCTGGGAAACATTTGGGCAAATTAACTAATTATTGTCGAAAGTGTAGACTATGTAAACTTATACCAGTGTAAAGATACGTCAGATTTATCACTGAGACTAATGCTGGATGATAAATTTGGTAATCTTTACTGTCTAGTGTAACTTTATACCATCTATTGGTTGGCTTACTTTGCATTAGAAGTTTGTGCCCAAATTGTGGTGCAATTTTGATGCACTTTGACTCATCTTAAGTCACTTCTTTCCTTCACATCCTGCTAAGCTACACCCCTTGTCATATGAGCCAAGAAAATGTCTAAAGCACATAAAGGAGCACTAGCACCTGTAACTACTTGCATTCCCCATGTCATAACAATTCTGGATCATCTTTTCTTATGACTCTGTGCCATTTCTCAGTTTTTCCTACTAGACGTTTCTGAATGAATTGGCAGCAGCCTACAATAAAGGTCCATCTGGGTGTTTCCAGTTGGGGGATGTGTCACTGAATAGTGTGATACTATCTTATCAGCGCTGCCAGTGACAGACAGCAGGGACATACCCCCAACTGGTAACATCCAGTTTGACCTTTATTACAGACTGCTGCCAATTCATTCAGAAACTTTTAATGGGAATAAGATAAGAATGCCATAGCATAGAGTTATATGAAAAGATGCTCCAGAATTGTTATTACATGTGGAATGCATGTAGTTACTAAAACTAACATGTCAGGAGGAGACAGGTCCTCTTTAATAAAAGTGGCACAAAGCATGCATGCTAGGTTTTTGGTACACATTTTTGATTGGTAAAGTGTTTTTTTATTGCTTTAACTATATACTCGAGCTTGGTCATAAGCAAGAAGAAAACATTTGGATGTTCTAAAACTAATAGGTAAAGTAAAGTCTATAGGCTTGGAAAGTATAGTTTGTAATTGGATTGAAAACTGGCTGAAGGACCGTGTCCAGAGAGTTGTGGTCAATGATTCCTATTGAGAATGGTCCCGGGTTATAAGTGGTGTACCCCAAGGTTCAGTGCTGGGCCCTTTATTATTTATTTATTAATGATATCGAGGACGGGATTAATAGCACCATACCTATTTTTGCAGATGACACTAAGATACAGTGCGGAACAAAAGTATTTGAACACCCTGTGATTTTGCAAGCTTTCCCACTTAGAAATCATGGAGGGGTCTGAAATTCACATCGTAGGTGCATTCCCACTGAGAGACAGAATAAAAAATAAAAAAGGAAATTACATTGTATGATTTTTAAAGAATTTATTTGTCTTGCACTGCTGAACATAAGTATTTGAACACCTGAGAAACAGCAAGAATTCTGGCTCTCAAAGACCTGTTACTGTGCCTTTAAAAAGTCCACCTCTACTCCACTCATTAATCTAACTTAGTAGCACCTGTCTGAGCTCTTTAAAGACCCCTGTCCACCCCACAGTCAGTCAGACGCCAACTACTACCATGGGCAAGACCAAAGATCTGTCAAAAGACATCAGAGACAAAATTGTGGACCTCCACAAGGCTGGAAAGGGTTACGGGGCAATTGACAAGCAGCTTGGTGAAAATAGTTCAACTGTTGGAGCGATTTTTAGAAAATGGAAGAGGCTAAAGACGGCTGTCAGTCTCCCTCGGACTGGGGCTCTCATCTTGTGGGGTATTATTAATGATAAGAAAGGTTAGGAATCAGCCCAGAACTACAAGAAAGGAGCTGGTCAATGACATGAAGAGAGCTGGGACCACAGTTTCAAAGGTCACTGTCGGTAGAACACTACGCCGTCATGGTTTCAAATCATGCATTTCACAGAAGGTTCCCCTGCTCAAGTCATCACATGTCCAGGCCTGTCTGAAGTTTGCCAATGACCATCTGGATGATCCAGAGGAGGCATGGAAGAAAGTCATGTGGTCAGATGAGACCAAAGTAGAACTCGTCATGTTTGGAGGAAAAAGAAGGATGAGTTGCATCCCGAGAACACCATCCCTACTGTGAAGCATGGGGGTGGTAACATCATGCTTTGGGGATGCTTTTCTGCGAACGGAACAGGACGACTGCACTGTATTAAGGAAAGGATGAATGGGGCCATTTATTGTGAGATTTTGAGCAACAACCTCCTTCCCTCAGTCAGATCATTGAAGATGGGTCGTGGCTGGGTCTTCCAACATGACAACGACCCAAAGCACACAGCCAGGATAACCAAGGAGTGCCTCCGTAAGAAGCATATCAAGGTTCTGGAGTGGCCTAGCTAGTCTCCAGACCTAAATCCAATAGAACATCTTTGGAGGGAGCTGAAACTCCATGTTGCTCAGCAACAGCCCCGAAACCTGACAGATCTATAGGAGACTACAGGAAACGTTTGACCTCTGTAATTGCAAACAAAGGCTTCTGTACCAAATATTAACACAGATTTTCTCAGGTGATCAAATACTTATGTTTAGAATCATACAATGTGATTTCCTGAATTTTTTTTTTGTAAATTCTCTCTCAGAGTGGGAATGCACCTACAATGTGAATTTCAGACCCCTCCAAGATTTCTAAGTGGGAGAACTTGCAAAATCGCAGGGTGTTCAAATACTTCTGTTCCTCACTGTATGTAGTACTGTGCAGTCTATGGAAGATATCCATAAACTACAAGCTGACTTGAACACTCTGAGTGATTGGGCATCAACTTGGCAAATGAGGTTCAATGTGGATAAATGTAAAGTTATGCATTTTGGTAGTAATAATCTCTGTGCTTGATATGTCCTAGGTGATGTAACACTGGGGGAGTCACTTATAGAGAAATATTTGGGTGTCCTTGTAGATGGTAGATTAAATAACAGCATTCAATGTCAATCAGCTGCTTCTAAGGCCATCAGGATATTGTCATGCATTAAACGAGGCATGGACTTGTGGGGCAGGGATGTAATATTACCACTTTACAAAGCGTTGGTGCGGCCTCATCTGGAATATGCAGTTCCGTTCTGGGCACCAGTCCATAGAAAGGATGCACTGCAGCAGGAAAAAGTACAGAGGAGAGCGACTAAACTGATAAGGGGCATGGAAGGTCTTCGTTATGAAGAAAGATTAAAAGAATTGAATTTATTTAGTCTTGAGAAGAGATGTCTAAGGGGGGACATGATCAACCTATACAAATATATAAATGGGCCATACAAAAAATACGGTGAAAAAACGTTCCATGTAAAATGCCCTCAAAAGACCAGGGGGCACTGCCTCTGACTGGAGAAGAAAAAGTTCAGTCTCCAGAAGCGTCAAAGCTTCTTTACTGTAAGAACTGTGAATCTGTGGAATAGACTTCCTCAGGACATGGTCACAGCAGGAACAGTGGACAGTTTTAAAAAGCGTTTAGATGAATTCTTAAAAGTAAAAAACATTAATGCTTATGAAAACGTGTAGAAATCTGAGTCTCACTTCCTTCTGGGATTCGCGTCACTACCTATGCCTTGGTTGAACTTGATGGACTTATGTCTTTTTTCAACCGTATTAGTATATAGTATAGTATAATATAGTTATGTTAAAGGTACATTTACACTAGCTCATTATCATGATTAGCTTGGTTTCCAGTGGGAATGCAGGAACAGGTGAATGTTAAATGATAGATCTATCTTTTATCTTGATTGTTCCCACAGTAAAATTCCTGTTATGAGTGGAACCATCTGTAAATGTCAGTGCGGCTCTTAGTGGCATTTACAGCAGACATGGGTATCTAGCATGTGGCTCTAGTAGGAGCCAGTGATGGTCAGTTCGCAGTGTTCGCCAACGAACACATGCGGTCTGCCATCTTGACTCACCCGTCCGGCGATGCACAGGTAAGCCCTTACCTGTGCCTGTGCCGGTCTGAAATCAAATGCGGTCACAGGGAGCAGGCTGTTCCGAGAACAGCCCGATGAAGGCCCCCGGCTGCTGTTCTCAGAACTGCCTGCTCCCGGTGACCACATTTGATTTCAGACCGGCTCCCGGCACAGGTAAGGGCTTACCTGTGCATCGATGAACGGGTGAGTCAAGATGGCAACCCGCATGTGTTCGTTGGCGAACACTGCGAACTGACCATTACTGGTAGGAGCCATCATTAAGCAACAGTGACGTTTTAAGGAAATCTGACACTCTGGCTTTTAAGGTTGTGCAGTGGAGTAATATTGATGACTTATCGTCCGGATAGGTCATCAATATCAGATCAGTGGACGTCTGACTCCTGGAACCCCTGTTGATCAGCTGGTTGAAGAAGTTGCAGCACTCATGCAAGCGCAGCTTTCTCTTCAAAGTTTACCTTTGTAGCGGCGGCTCAATGTAATTACTCCATCCCATTCAAGTGATAGATGACAAATTGCTTCACAGCACAAACCCTTTAAGCCATTTCTGCATTTCCACATACCGGTACATTTACGTTGAGGGAAAAATTTATTTCCCGCTTGCTGACAAACATAACATCCGATTATATACCCCAACCGTGGGATGATTACTTATTCAAGTAATAACTAAGCCTGTGGCAATCATAATACTAAATACACAACCTACATAGAAAATGCCAGACCGCTTGTACTATATTAAATCCTTTATTACAAAAAATCACAATTGATTACATACATGATTAAAAGAAATTGGTGCAGGAGATAAAAAACGACATCACTGGAGGAAACAAACAGTGGATACAAGTCCTTGTTCATCCAACATGATTATTCACTGAAGTGCATATGCAAAAACTCATACATGGAAAACAGGAATATAGGACAATTACCCATACTGTGTCTCCTCCAGGATGGCGCCAACCCCAACGCGCGTACTATCTTGTCTCTATACTCCTATAACTTTATCAATCTTATGCATCTATGTTCCTTCATTGTATGAGTATGATAATGCGACCGTACTGCTGCTATTTTGAATTTAGATATAAGAAGTCAGGATGACGTCGCGGGGCCACGACATTTGTGCGCGCGTTTACGTGACGTCACCCGGATTATGTGACCGTGCGAGGATCAGGTGATCCAAACAGGTCACGTGCTCCTCTGGATGCCGGCATTCAGTGTTATAGATCAGTTCCGGCGCATTTGCGGTGACGAATAAATCAGCAAACAGTCGGTATGCAGCGATTGGCTGACATCCATATATAAACCATGTCTCCCATTGATGACGCTACCCCCAGACGAAGGTACGCTGAAACGCGCGTTGGGGTTGGCGCCATCCTGGAGGAGACACAGTATGGGTAATTGTCCTATATTCCTGTTTTCCATGTATGAGTTTTTGCATATGCACTTAAGTGAATAATCATGTTGGATGAACAAGGACTTGTATCCACTGTTTGTTTCCTCCAGTGATGTCGTTTTTTATCTCCTGCACCAATTTCTTTTAATCATGTATGTAATCAATTGTGATTTTTTGTAATAAAGGATTTAATATAGTACAAGCGGTCTGGCATTTTCGATCGTTGAATTTAAATAACAGTATGACAGCTTTATTGTTCTCTTGATAGGCCTAGGTAAAAATGTCGACAGTTGTCCCTTGAACTTATCAGTATATGGTGTGATGCTCTTATTAAGTCTCCCCTTCCCTCTGCGGCCACAGTGAGTAGTCAGACTGAGAAAGTCAAGTGAGGCTGTTTGCCGGGCTAAAAATCCAACCAAAGGACAGGAAGTCTAATACATTGACTTTAAAAAATTATATGCAGAAAACCATGATGATGCATGTGATCAGCTGTTTGAGGAAACTGACGCTCTATTGAGCGCTGCTGCCTCCTTTAAGATTACCAAGTACAGTGCCGTACATTGTATAGTGGCTGTATATGGGGCTTAGCTGCAGTACCAGTCACTTGAATGGGATTGAGCTGCACCTAGGGTCATTAGTATAAATAAAAATAAAAAAACTCACCTGCTCAGTGGTCATGTGCCGTTACTGCACAGGTTATTGCTGAGGTCATTGATTGGCTGACAGCAGTGACATTGCATACAGATGGCACATCACGTTTCATGTCCAATGAGGATCAGAAGTGGTAGAGACCGACGTCTTGGAGCTGGATCTGCCGCCCACTCTGAGCAGGTTTGCTTTTTTGTTTAATTTGTACTTTTGCACCTTGCCCGGCTCCATTGGTTCTCTGTCTCAGTGTACCCCTTTAATGTACTTTCAACATTTTAGGATTTACATTTCTTTTGATATCATTAAGGCTCAATTCACACATCCGTAATAATGGGTCCACATCCGTTGCACAAATTGCGGAACGGGTGCGAACCCATTCATTCTCTATGGGGACGGAATGAATGCGGATTTTCGGAGCGCGCCCCTGATCTTCCGGCCCACGGCTTCCGAAAAAAATAGAACATGTTCTATTCTTGTCCGCAATTGCGGACAATAATAGGCATTTCTATGGGGGTGTCGGCCGGGTGTATTGCGGATCCGCAATGCACTACGGATGTGTGAATGGACCCTTAATCAGTTATAGATTCATGCTCTTACCGTATACCATCAAACTTTAGTGCTTCCAACACTGGCTCACATGTATTGATTACCTATCTTTTGCATTTTAGAGTCTTCTGTCATGCATCAGAAATAGAGAGTCTGAACTTTCAGACCTGGAGTTAAGAAATAATTCTGAGCGCAGTAATGCTTCTTCAGATGGAGATGAAATGTTCAACGAATTTTCATCATCTCACAAGAAACCTTTATATGGGATTTCACATAAAATAACAGAGAAAAGAAACCCTATTACATCAGATCTCATGTCCTCTAATGACCATTATGAAAGAGGAAATCAGGTCAGCACTTCGAATATCCGTGTATTTACTGACTTGCAGAAACGAGATTCTAGTAGCAACGGTATGGGTTCTCAAATGAGTGATGACTCAAACATATATTCTTTAATACAAAAAATGTTTTTCACACTCAACACTCTTAATTCCAATATGACACAACTACACAGTAAAGTTGACCTTCTGTCTTTGGAGGTCAATCGAATAAAGAAAAAAGTGAGCCCCCATGAAATGGTGGCAGAATTTCATCCACCACCTGAGTATCAACTAACTAATACTGAGCTAAAGCAGGTGATGGACCAAAGTTCCTCGGCAGGTGATCTGGCATGTCGGTTATTAGTTCAACTGTTTCCAGAGCTTTTTGGAAGTAATGCATTGCTTAGAAGCTGCAGCACTTGTGGATTCTTTAGTAAAAACAAACTTGAGTCCCTTCATCTTCAGCTCATAAGAAACTATGTTGAAGCATGCTATCCATCTGTCAAGAACAATACTGTATGGCAAGTTGATGTCTTGCCTCAGATCAATGACTTCTTTAACAGATTTTGGGCTGAAAGAGAAATGGAGAGTAGCCACCATGGAATACAAGCCACCACTTTTTATGAAAGTTCACCAAGTCAAAATGCTGACTTTGTTGAAAATAAGGAGCAGGAGGAAAATGGAAGTTTGGAGAGGGTCAATCCTCTTGTCTCAGAGTATGTTCTCAATTCACAGGACCTAAGTGAATATTTAGAAGAGGCCTCATCTCCAGGTGAATTTGCTGTGTTTTTGTTTCATCGATTATTTCCTGAAATATTTAACCAAAGAAAATTTGGAGAGAGGTATTTTGGAGATCTGGAAGGTTTTACTCTGGACCCACATCGGTTGCAATTGATTCGCCAATATACTGAAATATATTTTCCAGAAGTACAAGAAGAAGAAGTTTGGATACAGCAGTGTATACACAGAATAAATGATGAGCTAGAAAGCATGTTTATGGACGGTAGTGAATGTGATGATGCTAGGGATGACAGCTTTGAGTCAAACTTGCCTGATGATTTGTCTGTTGTAAAGGTAGAAGATGGTGCAGAAACTGAAAAGCTAGGAAGGAGATCTAAAAAAATATGGCTTGTTCCGTTTGACTTTGATAAAGTTGACATTCCCCCACCAGACTTTGAGGTTCCTTTTCCACAATTCCTGCTTAGCAAAGAGCAAATTAGAAGTATATATGAGACTAGTTTGTCAATCGGTAATTTCGCGTCACGACTTTTGGTTCATTTGTTTCCTGAGCTATTCACACATGAGAACTTGAGAAAACAATATAACTGCAGCGGATCACTAGGAAAGAAACAGCTTGATCCTGTTCGTGTAAAACTTATTCGACATTATGTTCAATTACTTTATCCCAGGGCAAAGAATGACAGAGTTTGGACTCTGGAATTTGTAGGAAAGCTGGATGAGAGGTGTCGCCGAAGGGATACTGAACAAAGGAGATCTTACCAGCAGCAACGGAAGGTCTACGTTCCAATGCCTGAGAGGCAAGACTTTGCATCCTTTGATTTGAATACGGATAGATATAGAGATCTGATTGATGGACCACCACTTCCTCCTGAACGTAGTACAAAGGACTTCTGCAAAATACCACTAGATAAGATTGCAGTTCCTCCACCAGACTTTCCTGTGCCTTCAGTGTATCTTTTAAGTGACAAGGAAATTAGGGACATTGTTCAGCAGAGTCTTTCTGTTGGAAATTTTGCCGCCAGACTGTTGGTTAGACTTTTTCCAGAGTTATTTACGCCAGAAAATTTAAGACTTCAGTACAACCACTCAGGTGCATGCAATAAGAAACAACTCGATCCTGTAAGGCTGAGGCTAATTCGGCATTATGTCGAGGCAGTGTACCCTGTGGACAAGATGGAGGAAGTATGGCATTACGAATGCATTCCTAGTATTGATGAAAGGTGCAGACGCCCAAACAGAAAAAAATGTGATATACTAAAAAAAGCTACAAAAAATCAAATCAACACCTGCTGATAAAAACCATTAGTAAAATATTTGAATTGTCTTTGTAGAAATTTTAGAGTGCTGCTTTAACGTGTTTGTCTTCTGAATATTACAGGTATAGGACAATGCTTTTAGTACTTTTCCAGAATGTGAGACTGACTGCATATTTGCACTCCATTTTTAAAATTAAGGGTTTTTGTTTTGTTTTTACTTATGTCTATTGTATTTTTTTTTAACTGTTGATTTCCTGGGTTTTGTTATATTTTGTAATTTTTTTGTTTTCTATATTTTATTTTTAATGGTATAATATTTCAGCAGCTTGTATTACTTCTTTAGCCCCTAGGGCAGCGGTGGCGAACCTATGGCACAGGTGCCAGAGGCGGCACTCAGAGCCCTCTTTGTCGGCACCCGTGCCCGGGAAAAAGTCTATAGTGTACCAATATGCCTTAGACTTTTCCTGTCATTCATCAGCTCAGGGCACACTATGCACGGCGCAGGCAGCGCATTGAATGTAGGCACGCTATTATAGCTAAATGATAAAGTACATGGAAGATATACTATATTGGACTGTAATATTCAGGTTAAATTGCCATCTTGGCACTTTGCGATAAATAAGTGGGTTTTGGGTTGTAGTTTGGGCACTCGGTCTCTAAAAGGTTCGCCATCACTGTCCTAGGGTATTGGTTTGTTGACTGGTATTTTTACTGATGAGCAAAGATTTATTACAAACATGAAAACATCATATAAACTTTGTTTTACTGTCTTGGTTTTCCACAGAACAGTGTTTAAGCCTAGGTTGTAATAGTTTCACTATTTTTCTGATTATTTGTGCTAGAAATACTATATTTTATTAAAAAATTAAAATGTTGTTGAGCTTCAAAGGGTTGAATTGGGCTCCAAAAATAGGGTCATATATATTTTGAATACATAACAAAACAGTATCTTCTCAGATCTGCAGATTTAGATTTTTTTGATGTCTACAGCATTAGATTTTTGTTTTTCTGTAATATTCATTATGTAAATGATGCTTAATGTGGTGTAAAGAGTGGATACTAGTAGATAACACTAAGTACATGTTTACACAAGCGTACTTTAGCTCTACATTGCCTTACATATTTTATTTTTCAACAAAAATCAGGAATGGAACTCAGCAAGACCAAGTAGGAAGTCCCATAGGCCCAGTTTTTCCTAAAATTTGACTGCCTGCAGTGAGATGTATAATATATATATATATATTTTTTTTTTTATCCATTTCCAGTGCACATGTAGGCAAAGTGTGAGCTTGAGCTTTAAAATGGTCGTCCACTTTGCTAAATATTTTTGGTAGGAGAGTGCCAACTGCTAGGACCCCAAGTGATGCAATCAGTACAGGAACCTAGCAACAAGCATCCAGTTCCCATGAAGCATCATTTCACATTGCTGGTTGAAATCGGTTGTCCATGTAATGGAGGGGCGCACATCCAGTGGTCTGCAATGCTGTTTGACAAAATCACAGAACAGTTGATTTAACTCAAAATGTTTCCTAATCTTATCCCTTTGCAAAAACACTAACTTTCAGACAAAACCTTAAAGGCAACACATATCTTATCCTTAGGGCAGAGTACAGAGAATAAGGTAAATTACCCTGTAGACCCTGCAACCATCTAGTGAATGCACACATGACACATCCAAAATAGTAATGTTTTAAGGTTTTATCTGAAAGTAAGTAACTAGTAATACTGTTTCGTGTGCCCTCCAACTATTCGAATACAGACATTTTTGCCTATGTCTTGATAGGTCAAAAGTCAGGGACAGCTGCATTCCTCTTAAGGTGGCCATATATATATTACATTGAAGCTGGTTGATGGTTCAACAGTCATATTATTATTATTATTATTATAAAAAAAATTATGAACGATCTTTTTGTACACCTTTTAGTGTATACTGGCCATTACAGTTGTTCAAACTGGCCATACACATTCATTGGAACTAGAAGATGAATAAAAGATCTTTCGGAGAATGTTCCTTCAATGAAAGATCTTTGTCTATGAACAATCTTTCTTTGAACAAAAGATATTTTGTCCGATTATCGGATGAAAATTTCAGACACAAATAAAGGTCTGTCATCAGACGGCTAAGGCGACTTTCACATTTGCGGCACAACTCTCCGGTAGGCTGTTATAGCCTGCCCGAGTTCTCCAGATCCAGCATTGCTGGATGTTACCAGAATGGCTGCCGGCCTTTTTGACTGTAACACTGGATGCAGTGATTTTTGTCCAGCCGATTCCCGGCATTCTATGCTGGAACAGCCTGCTGGAGAACTGTGCAGCAAATGTGAAAGTAGCCTAAGGCCCCTTTCACACGGGCGAGAATTCCGTGCAGGTGCAATGCGTGAGGTGAACGCATTGCACCCGCACTGAATCCGGACCCATTCACTTCAATGGGGCTGTGCAGATAAGCGGTGATTTTCATGCATCACTTGTGCGTTGCGGGAAAATCGCAGCATGTTCTATATTCTGCGTTTTTCACGCAACGCAGGCCCCATAGAAATGAATGGGGATGCCTGAAAATTGCATAACATCCGCAAGCAAGTGCGGATGCAATGCGATTTTCACGCATGGTTGCTAGGAGATGTTAGTAAATTGATAAAAGTCAATTTCCTGTATTATTTTCCCTTATAACATGGTTATAAAGGAAAATAATAGCATTCTTAATACAGAATACAGAGAGAACGGACCTGTAAGCTAATGAAGGAATTCCATTATCTGCATATAATGTACACATACACATTAGTTTAAAGTTGATCAAAACAGATGATTTCAACCAAAACTATCATTCATCAGGTAAAATTAAACAAAGAACAATAGTTTTAGGCCTCTTTCACACGGGCGTCCTGGATTTGCTCCGGATGCGTCGTGTGTGCGGAAAAACCGCGCGAGTAGGCACGCAATTGCAGTCAGTTTTGACTGCGATTGCGTTCCGATGTTCAGTTTTTTCCACGCGAGTGCAATGCGTTTTGCACGAGCGTGAGAAAAAAACTGAATGTGGTACCCAGAACCGAACCCGGACTTCTTCACTGAAGTTCGGATTTGGGCTAGGTGTTGTATTCATTTTATTATTTTCCCTTATAACATGGTTATAAGGGAAAAATAATAGCATTCTTAATACAGAATGGTTACTAAAATGTTGCTTGAGAGGTTAAAAAAATATATATAATTTAACACCCCATCCACTTGTTCGCGCAGCTGGCATTGTCTTCTTTCTTCATCTTTCAGGACCTGCAAAATGACCTTTGATGATGTAATCGCGCTCACCACGTGGTAGATCCTTCTATCTTCATTCAGCAGGACCTGTGCTGACGTTACCGCGCTCACCACATGATTACGTCATCAAAGATCCTTTTGCAGGTCCTGAAAGATAAAGAAAAAAGACGATGTCGGCTGCGCGAACAAGTGGATGGAGTGAGTTAATGTTTTTTTTTTTTTTTAACCCCTCAAGCAACATTTTAGTAACCATTCTGTATTAAGAATGCTATTATTTTCCCTTATAACCATGTTATAAGGGAAAATAATAAAATGAATATAACACCTAGCCCAAATCCGAACTTCAGTGAAGAAGTCCGGGTTCGGTTCTGGGTACCACATTCAGTTTTTTTCTCACGCTCGTGCAAAACGCATTGCACTCGCGTGGAAAAAACTGAACAACGGAACGCAATCGCAGTCAAAACTGACTGCAATTGCGTGCCTACTCGCGCGTTTTTTCCGCACACACGACGCATCCGGAGCAAATCCAGGACGCCCGTGTGAAAGAGGCCTAAAACTATTGTTCTTTGTTTAATTTTACCTGATGAATGATAGTTTTGGTTGAAATCATCTGTTTTGATCAACTTTAAACTAATGTGTATGTGTACATTATATGCAGATAATGGAATTCCTTCATTAGCTTACAGGTCCGTTCTCTCTACCCCAAACTGATCATATATCTCAATGCAGGTTTTGGTAGAGAGATGTATAGCAATGTGCATGGTCATCTTCAGAGCTCAGTGTGACTGGTCACACAAGCTCAGCCACTCTCCCCACTGCCATGTTTATGCATAGTAATCTTCTGTGCACTGCAGAGCAACTAATATGAATGGCTTGCTGAAGGGGAGATAGACATTTTTATTAGCAAACAGCAGGTGGTGCCATGTTACTTAAGTAAACGTGAGATCTCTTAACCGGATCATTATTGACATGTAATGATGGGTCAACCCCTTTTAAAGAGGACCTTTCATCAGGCTAGCTCTAGTCTAATTATTATCCTACCTTATAGGGCGGCCCCCACTGATGCCATGCCGTTCGTCCGCTGTTGGCCCTGTATATTTTGGCGCCTTATATTATAATGAGGCAACTCGGTTATACTAGGCGGAGACTTGTATTTTCCCTGGGAGGAGTGGTTATCTTCTCCCTGGCTGTGAGCACATCCAAACAGAGCGCCCCGCTCTTAGCAAGGGAGAATGAGCTCAAGGATGTCTATACGCGATTCTCGCGAGAACTTGAGCTCATTCTCCCTGGCTAAGAGCAGGGAGTTCTGATTGGATGTGCTCACAGCCAGGGAGAAGATAACCACTCCCAGGGAAAATACAAGTCTCCACCTAGTATAACCGAGAATACAAGTCTACGCCTAGCATAACCGAGTCGCCTTATTATAAGGCACCAAAATATACTGGGCCAACAGTGGATGAACGGGGGGTTCTGTAGAAAAAAAAACAAAAAAAAAACTGCCATGACATCAGTGGAGGCCACCCTATAAGGTAAGATAATAATTAGATTAGAGCTAGCCTGATGAAAGGTCCTCTTTAAGCAACTTTTGATATGTCATAGTAACATATCAAAGGTTTTGATCAGTGGAGTTCCGCGCACTGAGTCCCTCACTAATTGCTAAAATAAGAAGTTAGTAGCGCTCATTTGAGAGCAGTCGCTTCTCTCTGCAGGAAATTGAATAAGATGGCCTCAATAGAAGGTCTATAGGCAGTCTTCAGCAGCGAGGAAAGACCGCTCTCAGCTGAGCTCTTCTGACTCCTCGTTTTAATGATTGGCGGGGGAAGTCTCTGCACCCTGATTCCCCACCGATCAAAACCTTTGATATTTCGCTATGACATATCAAGTGTTCTGGTAAAGTGCAGTTACACTAAGTAATTCAGGCAAATTTGTTTCTGCCTTATGTCTAGTACAGGCCTGAGGGAGTGGTGCATGACTGGTATTCTCTCTTTTGGTGCCATGCAGTCACTTTTACCCCGTGCTCTCAGCTAGCTGTTATCATGATTCCCTTGAAATATTCTTTCAAAGGAGTTATCTAGGAATTTTATATTGATAGCCTATTCTCAGGATAGGTCATGACTAACAGATTGGTGGGGGCACCCCGACTGATCAGCTGTTGGAAGTGTCTCTTTACAGCTTACCAAGCACAGTGTACTCCATTGGATAGCGGCTGTACTTGGTATTACAGCTCAGCCCCATTCACTTGAATGGGGCTGTGCTGTCCCTTGGCCATGTAACCGATGTATAGTGATGTCACTGGCCTAGGAAGAGGCTGAGAGATGTTGGAATTGGGTCATCAGACATAAAAATTAATGTGTCTGTTACATAAGTCATATGTTGTTCTATCACTGAACCTAGGCTTTAATAATCGCTGCATACATAATTTCCCTTTTTTTTTGCCTTTGTAGTCTTCTCTATATGGCAAGAAGAAGCTGCATAAACTAAGACAGAGATCTTAAAAAGGTTTTCCAAGACTTTAGGATAGGTCATCAGTATCTGATCGGTGGGATCTGACACCCGGGAGCCCCAAGATCAGCTATTTGAGAAGGCACCAGCGCTCCTGTGAGCGCCGCGGCCTTCTCAGTGCCTACGAAGCACAGCGCCACACATTGTATAGCGGATGTCCATGGTATCGCATTCAGCCTATTCAATTCTAGTGGTCTGAGCTGCACCTAGGCCATCTGACCGATGAACAACAGGCTTAGCGAAAGCTGAGAGGAGGTTCCGGCGTTACTGCGAGAGCCGCTGCCTTCTCTAACAGCTGATCGCCAGGGATCCCAGGTGTCAGATCTCCACCAATCGGATACTGATGACCTATCCAGATTAATTTAAGTATTAATTGTTCCCACAATAACCCTAATCTGTACAGGAATCTACTGAGTGCAGTATCTTAGAAAAAAAAAAAAACAGCACAAATATAACATCCATGTGCTGTCCGCATCCGCAGCTCTGCAAAAGAATAGAACATGTCCTATTCTTGTCTGTTTTGCAGACAGGGATAGGACTGTTCTATAGTGGCCAGGACGTTCCGTAAAATGCGGAATGCACACAGCTGGTAGCCATGTTTTGTGGAGATCCGGCAATGCCCGTGTTCTGATTGGCCAATTGGAATCTGGAAGGAACTTTTTTCCTCTAAAATAAGGACATTTGGCTCCTACCTCTTGTTTTTTTTTTTTTGCCTTCCTCTGGATCAGCTTGCAGAATAACAGGCTGAACTGGATGGATGGATGTATTTTTTTCAGCCTAACAAACTATGTTATTATGTTTGCTGCCATATAGGCTTTGTTTGCACAGTAATGGCACATGGATGGACCCTAGTGACAAAAAAACAAGTTATTAAAGCAATGTATTTTTGAAACAGATTGTTATTATGGCTTTAGGTGTGGGCCAAAAAGCCTTATACACTGCGTCATGTGCCTAGTAAAGTCTTCACATGTATACCAGTAATTCCCATATGTCAAAACGTGGCATTTACTAATATGAATAATTATCTCCTAGCAAATCTTGCCCGACTCGATGTTTGGTTATAGTGCCAATGCATATGCAACATGCTTAATAAAGTGTACCTATACTGTCAGATAACTTTTCAGAATGAGTTGCCCGTGTACATGAGTAATAACACACTGGCCATTATAATAACTTGTATGTGCCATTTTTAGCAGTTTTCTCCTCTTCCGGCTATATTTCTTATTCTCAGTTGTCTCTGAGCTACGTGTGTACATGAGTAATAACGCGATTTCTGGCCATTGGAATGACTTTTGTGTGCAATTTTTTAGCAGTTTTCTCCACTTCAGCCTTCTCTGTTTTCTCTGAGCTGGTGGGTGGAACAGAATTTATGTGAAACCAATAGCTGTGAGGCAGTAAAACACTGTTAGCTGCTGAAGCATGTCTGTGTCTCTCACTCTGCAGTTTACTCCTCCTCCCCTCTCCTCAGACTTTTATGGGAGTTTGCGATCTGATCTTTCAGTGAGCCAAAAGCCCGATCAAGACGGATTTATCACAGAATTCAGAGTGGATGTTAATTTAGGAGGGGTCGAGGAAAAAAAAAGCATTTTTCTCTGATGCGATATATCACAACATTTCTTATAGTCACCTGTACCATTGATTTATGCAAACTTGCCTGAGTGACCATTTCAATTTGATAAAACTCAGTGGTACCTTGGAACCAAACCCGAGTTTAGGAAATGTTTTTTTACAGTACAAATTAATTTATGAAGTTATTGCGCGAGGTCTGGAACAAAGTTTTATGCAAATTGACTTCGGATGTTTCATCCAAAGTCGATTCGCTCATGCCTAATTTCTATCATAGGGCAGGACATACCAATCCGCAAAATGCGGAACGCTCATGGATGCATCTGTGTTTTGCAGGTCCGTGTGAATGACCTCTAACTCTGAAACAGCATAGCTTACTTGTTGTGCTACACTGTTTTCGTTGCACCCATGTACTGTCATAGGAGCTACTGAAACAGTGGAGAGTCAGCCCGCTCGGTTGTTTTCCGACCACCATGTGTTCGAAGCCTAGTCCCATCTTACCTTAGTAACATTGAGATGAGAGAACCATTTTAAGGGAAACATTACATTTACTTTCACATGGAAAGGCATTGTCTTCATTAGACATTTCCTTTTTAAAAGCCCAAATTTTGTGCTGTGGGTGCTTAACATTTTTTCACACGCTTAATAAAAGGCCTGGAAACAGCACACACATGGAGCAAGTAAGATGTGCAGATGTCCAATGGTGTAATATGCCTAATTTATGTTATCAGCAGATCGTAATCCCTTCTAGTTGGCACTGCAGTCCCAGACATCTGCAGTGTAAATAAATGGAGGATGGAAATGGTTACATGACCATTTTGGGACCACAGTTCCAGCAAGCAGTTAAGAGGACTTGCTAATAAACATAACACAGGCATAATACACCATTAGACATTAGCACCAATGGTTTAATAACCCACATTACTACAGTAGTTGCATGTATGTACTGTACCGGCATAAATGTAGCTAGTAATATAAATACTGGCCAACTCCTTTGTGGAATGAGATTTCCATAAATACATTTAAAAAAAAGAACAAAAAAATCACTAACTTTCAATGCTTTATTTTCATTTTACATTTAGATGTATGATACAAAATTAGATTGTATTTTGTCTTTTTAAGTCACACATTTTTATTCAGGCAACTTCTATCTGACTGACATTCCTGTAGCTATGATTTATTAGTGTGATTCCTACTGAATTATTATTATTGTGTAAAGATATGAGATGCCACATTTACATCTGGGTGAAAACTTTTTTATAATGCCGTGAGGCAACTACAGTAGCAGTGTGATATTTGCACTGAATACTGTGCTACATCTCAGGTTAGATATTCGATATGCAGACATTGGTTTGTTTTTTTCATATTTATAGTTTCACCTGTGTCATCTTTTTGCTTTCAGGCACAACTGTAGTTTCTTCAGTGTGCTTGCTGTCTGTTTCTACAACAGATATCACAATGACCCATGCAAGTCATTGGTCTATACATCCATGTGCCTGATCCAGGAATCTCACTGCAGGTCCTATTCTTGTTCGTTTAGGCATCCTCAACCTGCGGCCCTCCAGCTGTTGTAAAACTACAACTCCCACAATGCCCTGCTGTAGGCTGATACCTGTAGGCAATTCGGGCATGCTGGGAGTTGTCGTTTTGCAACAGCTGAAGGGGCGCAGTTTGAGGATGCCTGGTTTATACGGATCAGAATGACCCTTTCTACTGATAGGAGTGAGAAAAAATAAAAAACTAATGTACACATAAGCTATCTGTTTTTTAAGGATCTGTTATTTGCAGATTGAAAATCTGATATGGCCATGTGCATGAGGCCTTTGTATAATCTGTTATGTTAATGTTTTCTATTAGTAGTAAAGTGTAACGCACCAATGTTGTTGGCCTGTACTAGGGTTAAGTAAACAGGATTTTTACCAAAGGAAACAGACTTTGTGTGTTTATTTCATACTGAACAAGACCTAACATTGTTCTTCAGCTTCCCTAACTTGGACTGATGCAATCAAGCACTACATTTACAGGTTTTAATAAAATATTTCTGTTGAAAATGGAGTTAGTCCTCCATTCTTCTTCACCAACTGGCTTCTGTAGGTACAGTCTTGTGAATGAGCATTTGTCCTGACCCAATTTCCTCTATTTTGCTAATTTGTCACATTTAAATGTTTCAGATCATCTATCTCATTTTAGCATAAGATAAAGACAACACAAGTTAGGCCTCATGCACATGACCATTGTTGTGTTCCGTTCCGCAAAATGGGGTTCCGTTTTTGTGTCCGTGTGTCTTCCTTTATTTTTGGAGGACCACCAGACATAAAGGAATGTAAAAAAAAGTCTAAGACAGGTTTGCCATGCAAATTATAGGGAAAAAAAAACGGACAATCTTGTGTGCCTCCGCGTTTTTTCACGGTCCCATTGACTTGAATGGGTCCGTGAACCGTTTTCCGCGAAAATAATAGGATAGGTTATATTTTTTTGACGGACTGGAACCACAGATCACGGACAAAGATGGCAAACGGTGCATTAGCCGAGTTTTCAACGGACCCATTAAAAATCAATGGGTCCGCAGAAAATCACGAAAAACGGCGCAACGGACACGGAATAAAACAACGGTCGTGTGCATGAGAGCTAAGGCTACTTTCGTGTTTTGGCTTTCAGTTTGTGAGATGGACATGGGCTCTGACAAGCGGTCCAAAACGGATCAGTTTTGCCCTAATGCATTACGAATGGATAAGGATCCGCTCAGAATGCATCAGTTTGCCTCCGATCAGTCTCCATTCCGCTCTGGAGATGGACACCAAAACGCAGCCTGCAGCGTTTTGCAGTCCGCTTGACGAAACTGAGCCAGACGGAATCCGAGAAAACGGATCCATCCCCATTGACTTACATTGTGTGCCAGGATCTGTTTTCTCTGACACAATCTGGCACAACAGAAAACAGATCCGTCTCCCATTGACTTTCAATGGAGTTCATGACTGATCCGTCTTGGCTATGTCACAGATAATGCAAACGGATCCATTCATAATGGATGCATGCGGTTGTATTATTGTAATGGATCCGTTTTTTGCAGATCCATGACGGATCCGCCCAAACGCGAGTGTCAAAGAGGCCAAAACATAAAATGAAGCTTTTAAAGGGAGTCTGTCACCACATTTCAGCATATTAGACAGATCAAATAGGGTTATATGATCCACCCAGAACTTAAAAACGGTACCTTTGTTGTAGAAAACTGACTTTTCTTTTAGCCGAAAATGAACTTATAAGGTTATGTTAATGAGCCCTCTCAAGTGCCCAGGGCGGTCTCTCAATCCTCGGAGCCCCAGGCAGCACCTCCTAAACGGCTCATAACCCCGCCCTCCGTGCGCCTCTGCCCGCCCGTTTACTCCCCTCCCCTGTCCTTTTCCACTGCGGCTATGCGGTCCAAATCGTAGCGGGCGCATGCGCAATGCGATGCCCGCTCCTGGCAGGGCATCGCGATACCTACTGCGCATGCGCCCGCTACGATTTGGACCGCACAGCCGCAGTGGAAAAGGACAGGGGAGGGGAGTAAACGGGCGGGCAGAGGCGCACGGAGGGCGGGGTTATGAGCCGTTGAGGAGGTGCTGCCTGGGGCTCCGAGGATTGAGAGACCGCCCTGGGCACTTGAGAGGGCTCATTAACATAACCTTATAAGTTCATTTTTGGCTTAAAGAAAAGTCAGTTTTCTACAACAAAGGTACCGTTTTTAAGTTCTGGGTGGATCATATAACCCTATTTGATCGGTCTAATATGCTGAAATGTGGTGACAGACTCCCTTTAAATGATCACTTCATTTATTGAAGATAAAAATTAGGGTAATTGAAAACTGGTATCATCCATGAAAAAAAGTAATTGTCCCCCTAAGTCTAGTAACTGGATGTGCCACCCGTGGCCATAACTATTGCAAACATGCGATGTGTCTTTTAGATTGCTGTGGAGGAAATTTGGCCAACTCTTCTTTGGAAAATTTGGTTACATTGTAGGGTTTTAAGGTCTTGCCACGGCATCTCAATGGGATTTAAGTTCAGGACACCTTAATGTTTTTTCTTTTGAACCATTCGGAGGTGGACTTTTCTTGTGTGCTTCAAATCATCGTTCTACTGCATTAACTGAACTGCACTTTGGCATTAGGTAAGGATTATCTGATAGCAGAATTAATGGTTCCATCAATTAGGAAAGCTCATCCAGGTCCCTCAGAAGCAAAAGCAGCCCCAGACCATCACACTACCACCACTATATTTGACTGTTGGTATGCTCTCCTGGTGGATTGCAGTGTTAGTTTTACTCCATATGTAACAGAACTCATGTCTTTCAAAAAGTTAGAATATTATCCCATAAGTCTTGGTGGGTCATCTAGAAGTTTTTTGGCAAATGCAAGAAAAGCTTTTGTGTTCTTCGTGGTCAGTGCATTGCAACTCTCCCATTTTTGTCCTCTGTTTTTTTTATTTACTGTGCAATTGTGTACACTGACCTTTGCTAAACCAAGTAAGGACTGCAGGTTTTATTTTTATTTTTTTATGATTTGAGTTCTTTTATGACCTTCTGGATGAGTCATCAATGTGCTATTTGTGAAATTCTGTGAATAGGCCTGCCACTTCTGGGAAGGTTCACAACTAGTTTTCTCATTTTGTGGATAATACCTCTTAAAGTGGTTCACTGGAGTCCCAGAGGCTTAGGGATGGTTTAGTAACCCTTTCCAGGCTGGAATATTTCATTAACTTTATTTCACATCTGTATTTGAATATCTTTAGAACGTGGTATCATGTGCTCTCTGAGACATTTTACCTGCTTCACATTGCCAGACAGGTTCTAATTAAGTGAGGTATAGATTCAACAGATTAGGCAGTAAACATGCCTGTGCATGGCTAGTGAAATTTAACTCAAATGAAATTGGTAAAAGGGGTTCTCTGGGCTCTCCTATATTGTTGATCTATCCTCAGGATAGGTCATCAATATCAGATCGATGGGAGTCTCACACCCAGCACCCCCAACGATCAGCTACACGAGGAGATGGCACGCACGTGCCGTCTCCAATCCAGCTCACCGCTGCCATCTATGGTAAAGCAGCGGTGAGCAGGAAAGAGACAGCACATGCGCACTGCGTCTCCTCCTACAGCTGATCGTCGGGGATGGCAGGTGTGTGACCCCCCCAACGATCTGATATAGATAGGTCATCAATATAGGAGAACCCCTTTAACTGCTTGTTGTGGTTAAGGGGGCAATCACTTTTTTTTCCCCCAGGTAGGGCTGAACAGCACATTTCCTTCAGTAAATAAAATAGTTTAAAACTGAATTTTGTGTTTATGTGGGTTATTATCTAATATTAAATGTAATTTAATCATATATGCAAAAAGTAGAACATTTTGGGAAAAAGTGAGGATGCGTTTTAACAGGACTGTAGGATATATACATACATCAGGTTCATAGATTTAATTGAACTGTCATTTCATATTACTTTCCAGAATAAGCAACTGTGTGTACATGAGGAATAACACTAGATATGACTTGTATCCTACACTTTTTCAGCAGTTTTAAACTTTACAAGCTCCAACTCTAATTGAGGTCAGCTCCCATATCTAGCTGTGCCATACCCTGAGAAGAAGAAGCAGCTGCTGCAGCATGAAAGATATACAGCAGTGTAGCTGTAAATCCAGGACTGGGGCGATTAAAGCACCCCGTGACAGAACTGTGAGACTGCAGGAATACCAGCACAAAAACATTTTTCTATTCCCATAAAAACAATTCTTAGAAATGATTGCATGCAGTTGTCATTGTGGCTTGATTGAGGAAAAATTGCAGGAATAAAACAAAGCAGTATAGGGCATTTTCAGAATTAGTAAAATGAACCTACTAGGGTCAAATTAAAGGGAGTCTGTCATCAACTTTTCATGTTTTACACTGCTTATATTGCGTTCTTGCACACACACGATAATAACGGTACCTTTCCCGTTTTGGTCGAATTCTGTAAAGCTGCAAAAACAGGGTTATAATAGTATGCAAATGAGGGCTTGTAAGTGCCCAGGCCCCTTGGTGTTTTGCACGCCTAACTCCTCCTGAGTGTATCGTCTTGGGCAGCCCTTTCATGTTACATCATCCTCTCCAATTCCCGAGATCCCGTGCGTTCACAGTTCACGCCTGGGCAAGCGCACTCTGATAACCATGTTGCTGTCTCTTCCCGCTCCGTGTCTTCCATCTTTGCCAATTTTGCACCAGTCGCATGCATACTGCTGCAAACGTAGCCAATGCCCTCAGTGGTTTTTGGAGAATGCATGCCTGGGCCAGGCAGTGAACTGTGCACACACATCATGAAAGGGCTGGCCAGATGATACAATGGGGAGGCGTTAGGCACGAAAAACACCTGGGCGCCTATGAGCTCTCATTTGCATACCATTATAAACTTGTTTCTGCAGCTTTACAGAATTGGACCAAAACAAGAAAGGTACCGTTATTATTTTGTGTGTGTGTGTGCGCAGGAACGCGATATAAGCAGAGTAAAAACAGGAAAAGTTGGTAACAGACTCCCTTTAACATAGCAAGGCTAATAATTCAGCATTATGTGTTGTGTATAGGGATGAACGAATTTCATATTTTGAAGTTCGTGTGCGGGTGCGTGTTGTGGTATTTACTGAATTGCGTTATGGATTCCGTTACCATGGGCCATAATGCAATTCCACGACAGAATGCCTTTAGAGGCATTCCGTCATAATAGAAGTCTATGAGCTGCAAAACGGATCTGTCCGGTTTCCGTTATGCTGGAGTGCTCTCCTATACAATAAAATGATATATTACTTATTCTTTATAATGAACATCATACAATTTTCTTTTAAAACATTTCAAAATTTCCAATTTTTTTTAGTCCATCAACCTCATGAAAAACGCATCTCCAGATGTGAACTGTAGGTGATGACCAGAGGTGCCCTTTTGCCTATGCATATGTGACGTTACATATAAGAGGAGATTTATCAAAACTAGTGTGAAGGAAAACTGGCTTAGGCCAGGTTCACATCACCATTTATTTTTCCGTTCTTTCGATCCATCAGAATAAAAGAAAAATACAGAATCTGTTTTATTCTTTATTTAAAGCATTTGTTATGCTCATTTATGCACACATGGCCTCTATTTTAGCCATTTCCATCTGAGATCCATTATTTTATGAAGGAACTTTTTCCCCCCGGTCTAAAATAATGGATCTCAGATGAAAATGGCTGAAAACGGATACCAAATGTGCATAACAGATGCTTAAAATACAGGATCATTTTTTTCTGTTCTTCTGACGGATCAGAAAAACGGAAAAATAAATGGTGATGTGAACCCAGCCTTAGTTGCCCAGAGAAACCAATCAGATTCCACCTTTCACTTTCCAAAGGAGCTCTGAAAAATGAAAGGTGGAATCCGATTGGTTGCTATGGGCATCTAAGCCAGTTTTCATTTACACCAGTTTTGACAAATCTGGCCCAATTGTCTTGTACCATGCCTGATTGTGAGAGCCAAGTAAGGGTACTTTCACACTAGCGTTTTTCTTTCCTGGCACTGAGTTCCGTCCTAGGGGCTCTATACCGGAAAAGAAGTGATCAGTTTTATCCCCATGCATTGTGAACGGAGAGCAATCCGTTCAGTAGGTCATCAGTTCAGTCACTGAATGGCTTTTTGGATAGAGGAAATAACACAGCATGCTGCAGTATTATCTGCGTCCAAAATTCCGGATCAGTTGCAGGAACGCTGGATCCGGCGTTAATTTACATTGAAATGTATAAGTGCCGGATCCGGCATTAAAAATACCGCAATGCCAGAGCTGTCCTTCCGGTCTGGGCATGCTTTGACCGGTAAAAATGTGAAAAATAAATATAACGGATCCGTTCTTGCAATGCATTTGTAAGGCTGATCCGCATACGGATCAGTCTACAAATGCTGTCCGTTTGCGTGCAGATTGCCTGATCCGGCAGGCAGTTCCGGCGACGGAACTGCTTGCCGGATCACTCTGCCGCAAGTGTGAAAGTAGCCTAATATTGAAAGCTTGCTATTTGTTATCATTGTTTCAGTTTACCATTAAAATCTATTACTAATGAGAATTCTCAGTTTTCACTGCCTGGGATGAAATCACTACTACTATCAAAATAGGGGTTGTCCAAAATTTAGGAAGATTTTGTTAGCTTAAAGGGAACCTGTCATGTGGATATTTGATTATACTCTAACTAATTATATACAATTATTAACTACTAACTACTTAGATGTATTCACTTACTGGTGTGACAGATGGTTACCTCATAATATACACACAAGGATGCCACATGCCGCATGCTAATAAGCTGATTTGAGTCCAGCATGATGTCAGTGAGTCCAGCGTATATTTAATTCAGAGATATAGCCACTCCCCTGCCCACCTGCTGCTGATTCATAAGGAAAATAACAGTCATTCAGCAGCAGGTAGGCGGGGAGTGTCAGGAGCTCATGAATATTCAGGACTCATCATTATCAGCTGGAGCTTTTCAATACAAGATGTTGGCAGATTGACTGGGTCAATTAAAGAAAGTGACCCAGCATTGTGCTAAGAGAATCAGTCACTTATTTATGTTGCCCTTAAAACTGGTGACAGGTTCCCTTTAAGGGCATTTTACATTATTAGATTATCTGCTGAAAAGAACATTTGAAGCTAACCATTGGACCATGGAAAAGGCCTGCAAATGCTGGTTTGATGGTTGACTGGATGATCTTGGTGGCAGCACATCTCCCTGTGTAAACAAGCTGTATTGTTGCTGTGCCAGCAATCATTCATACGTCTATTATTCAGGCAATTACCCACTTTGTGAAGGTCCTCAAACGAACACTAGTCGACATGCTAGATCATCGGTCGGCGCTTGTTTCCAGAAATCTGCCTGTGTAAATGGATCCTTAAACGGTTTCATTTATATTGAAATAATCATATGTAAACTCTTCATATATGTGTTAAGTTGGAGCTTATTTCTG
This sequence comes from Bufo bufo, assembly GCF_905171765.1. Lineage (NCBI taxonomy): Eukaryota > Metazoa > Chordata > Amphibia > Anura > Bufonidae > Bufo > Bufo bufo. Next base: position 333,481,644 of record NC_053392.1, on the reverse strand, counting down.
TTTCAACCAAGTGGGTCACACATCAGGCTTTATTTTTTTTTCACTTTAAACCAAAGTTGGTCCAAAAAAGAGCAGATATATTAATCCCTGTTTTATACGTTTTCTTCCTCTTGAATCCACTGCTGGCTTTGGCCTAAAAAAATAAAAGTGCCTGCAAGGATCCGACCTAAGAAAGTTTCAATCCAACCACTTACTGCATGAATCTCAACTTGCCAACACAGTAATTACTTGGGACAGGATATGATGACGATGGCGCCTCCTTATATAAACTAGAATATAACATGTGGGGTAGTCTAACGCCTTCACTTTAAAGGGAACCTGTCGTCAACTTTATGCTGACCGTACTGAGGGCAGTATAAAGTAGTGACAGAAATGCTGATTTCAACGGTGTGTCATTTATGAGCTAAAAGTAAGAGGTTGCTGAGAACCAACATCATAATCATTGCAGACTGGGCCTGGAAAAGAGTCCCGACCACCTGAGAAGAGTCATGGTTATTCATGAAGTCCTGCTCTCCCTGCCCACCTGCTGATGACTGACAGGCTTCTACCTAGTTTTCTCCCTTTCTCTCTAGGAGAGAACTGCCAACCATCAGCAGATGGACGGGGAGAGCAGGAGATTATGAATAACCATGACTCTTCTCAGGTAGATTTGTCTCTTTTCAAGGCCTGAGCTGCAATGATTATGATGCTGGTTCTCAGCAACCACTTACTTTTAGCTCATAAATGACACACCGCTGAAATCAGCATTTCTGTCACTACTTTATACTGCCCTCAGTGAGGTCAGCATAAAGTTGATGACAGGTTCCCTTTAACATACATACAAAAACAACTTCTTGGTAAAGTATTTTTATGAAAACAATAACATTATCTGAGCAGTATGCAAAAGCCAGAAGGACACTTCAAAATCCAAGAAACACTCAAATTCTTGCAGTGGGATATGACTCTTGTCTCCCAAACATCATGCATGGGTATAGTAAAAATACCATTTTATTGTCTCTCTGTAGAATTGTTCTTTTCAATGGAAGTGTCAGTTGTCTAAATCAGTTGTGTGCATACCAGTTGGTTTTGGAGCATCTGAGGTCTTTGGGACAGTTAGCTTTTTCCATCGTCGCAGCAGAACTTTGAATTTTTCTGTTGAAGTTTTATCCTTTAGCACATCGTTTAAGATCGTTCTCATCACAGTTATAGTCCCTGCCTCCCGGTTTTCTTCAACAATTAAGTCCAAAGTGTCTCCAACTTTCACCTGAAAATAATTACAAAGGATATTCAGTATATTTCCCAATATATTAGACTTTGCCTACACCTGACAGAAAACGCAGCGGAAAAGTCCACTGCAGAAAAAAAAAAACCCTATCGCCAATTTCACATGACCATATTCAGTGCATGAAATGTGTGTCAGAGGTACTTCCTGCACTGAATGCTGCTCCTATGACATGGACACACGACATTATTATTTATAATGCTGTTTCCTGCCTGATCTCAATACTATTGAATTATACTCAATGCCGTTATACATATAATTAGAGTTAAGGTCAGACAGGGTTGCACCGGGTATCGAATTTTCGATACCCAATCGATACATCTGTATCCGGATCGTTGTCCTGAGCCGACACAGTGGAGGAAAAGGGAATCCCTCCCCACTTTGACGCGGTTGCCGCTGGCCACCAATGAGAACATAATACTGAGGAGGAGGGGAGGAGCTGTATTACACAGTCGGCCTCGATGTCACGTAATCCTGCGAACCGCGTCTATTAACCCCTCAGGTGCCGCACAGCCCCTCCCCTCCTACTCGGTATTAAAATAAATGTTAATTATATTCATTGGTGGCCAGCAGCTACATGCACCGCACCATTTAAAGAGAACCAGCTACCACAAAATGCAGTGCAATCTGCATGCAGCATGTTACAGAGCAGGAGGAGCTGAGCAGATTGATATATGGTTTTATGGGAAAATATTCTGTGAAACTTGTAATTTAAACATTTATATATTTGCTTTTTCTAACAGACCAAGTTAGACAAAGCAGAGATACAAATGTATAAATTAAAAGTTTTATTAAATCTTTTACCACTAAAATATAAATATTAGAGATAGATATATATATATATATATAATCTTGACTGAGCTCCTCTTGCTCTATAACATGCTGCCTGTGTATTGCACATCATTTTGTGGCGACAGGTGCTCTTTAACCACCTCCGGACCGCCTAACGCAGGATCGCGTTCCGGAGGTGGCAGCCCTGCGCACAGTCACGCATATATGCGTCATCTCGCGAGACGCGAGACTTCCTGTGAACGCGCGCACACAGGCGCGCGCGCTCACAGGAACGGAAGGTAAGAGAGTGGATCTCCAGCCTGCCAGCGGCGATCGTTCGCTGGCAGGCTGGAGATGTGTTTTTTTTAACCCCTAACAGGTATATTAGACGCTGTTTTGATAACAGCGTCTAATATACCTGCTACCTGGTCCTCTGGTGGTCCCCTTTGTTTGGATCGACCACCAGAGGACACAGGTAGCTCAGTAAAGTAGCACCAAGCACCACTACACTACACTACACCCCCCCCGTCACTTATTAACCCCTTATTAGCCCCTGATCACCCCATATAGACTCCATGATCAACCCCCTGTCATTGATTACCCCCCTGTCATTGATCACCCCCCTGTAAAGCTCCATTCAGACGTCCGCATGATTTTTACGGATCCACTGATAGATGGATCGGATCCGCAAAACGCATCCGGACGTCTGAATGAAGCCTTACAGGGGCGTGATCAATGACTGTGTTGATCACCCCATATAGACTCCCTGATCACCCCCCTGTCATTGATTACCCCCCTGTAAAGCTCCATTCAGACGTCCGCATGATTTTTACGGATCCACTGATAGATGGATCGGATCCGCAAAACGCATCCGGACGTCTGAATGAAGCCTTACAGGGGCATGATCAATGACTGTGGTGATCACCCCCCTTTAAAGCTCCATTCAGATGTCCGCATGATTTTTACGGATGCACTGATAGATGGATCGGATCCGCAAAACGCATCCGGACGTCTGAATGAAGCCTTACAGGGGCATGATCAATGACTGTGGTGATCACCCCCCTGTCATTGATTACCCCCCTGTAAAGCTCCATTCAGATGTCCGCATGATTTTTACGGATCCACTGATAGATGGATCGGATCCGCAAAACGCATCCGGACGTCTGAATGAAGCCTTACAGGGGCATGATCAATGACTGTGGTGATCACCCCATATAGACTCCCTGATCACCCCCCTGTCATTGATTACCCCCCTGTCATTGATCACCCCCCTGTAAAGCTCCATTCAGACGTCCGCATGATTTTTACGGATCCACTGATAGATGGATCGGATCCGCAAAACGCATCCGGACGTCTGAATGAAGCCTTACACGGGCGTGATCAATGACTGTGTTGATCACCCCATATAGACTCCCTGATCACCCCCCTGTCAAGCTCCATTCAGACGTCCGCATGATTTTTACGGATCCACTGATAGATGGATCGGATCCGCAAAACGCATACGGACGTCTGAATGAAGCCTTACACGGGCGTGATCAATGACTGGTTATCACCCCATATAGACTCCCTGATCACCCCCCTGTCATTGATCACCCCCCCTGTCATTGATCACCCCCCCTGTCATTGATCACCCCCCCTGTCATTGATCACCCCCCCTGTCATTGATCACCCCCCCTGTCATTGATCACCCTCTGTAAGGCTCCATTCAGACATTTTTTTGGCCCAAGTTAGCGGAATTATATATTTTTTTTTCTTACAAAGTCTCATATTCCACTAATTTGTGTCAAAAAATAAAATCTCACATGAACTCACCATACCCCTCACGGAATCCAAATGCGTAAAAATTTTTAGACATTTATATTCCAGACTTCTTCTCACGCTTTAGGGCCCCTAGAATGCCAGGGCAGTATAAATACCCCACATGTGACCCCATTTCGGAAAGAAGACACCCCCAGGTATTCCGTGAGGGGCATATTGAGTCCATGAAAGATTGAAATTTTTGTCCCAAGTTAGTGGAACGGGAGACTTTGTGAGAAAAAAAAAAAAATATATCAATTTCCGCTAACTTGTGCCAAAAAAAAAAAATTTCTATGAACTCGCCATGCCCCTCATTGAATACCTTGGGGTGTCTTCTTTCCAAAATGGGGTCACATGTGGGGTATTTATACTGCCCTGGCATTCTAGGGGCCCCAAAGCGTGAGAAGAAGTCTGGTATCCAAATGTCTAAAAATGCCCTCCTAAAAAGAATTTGCGCACCTTTGCGCATCTAGGCTGCAAAAAAAGTGTCACACATCTGGTATCGCCGTACTCAGGAGAAGTTGGGGAATGTGTTTTGGGGTGTCATTTTACATATACCCATGCTGGGTGAGAGAAATATCTTGGTCAAATGCCAACTTTGTATAAAAAAATGGGAAAAGTTGTCTTTTGCCAAGATATTTCTCTCACCCAGCAAGGGTATATGTAAAATGACACCCCAAAACACATTCCCCAACTTCTCCTGAATACGGCGATACCACATGTGTGACACTTTTTTGCAGCCTAGGTGGGCAAAGGGGCCCATATTCCAAAGAGCACCTTTAGGATTTCACAGGTCATTTACCTACTTACCACACATTTGGGCCCCTGGAAAATGCCAGGGCAGTATAACTACCCCACAAGTGACCCCATTTTGGAAAGAAGAGACCCCAAGGTATTCGCTGATGGGCATAGTGAGTTCATGGAAGTTTTTATTTTTTGTCACAAGTTAGTGGAATATGAGACTTTGTATGAAAAAAAAATCAAAAAAAAAAAATCTGCATTTTCCACTAAGTCTCATATTCCACTAACTTGTGACAAAAAATAAAAACTTCCATGAACTCACTATGCCCATCAGCGAATACCTTGGGGTCTCTTCTTTCCAAAATGGGGTCACTTGTGGGGTAGTTATACTGCCCTAGCATTCTAGGGGCCCAAATGTGTGGTAAGGAGTTTGAAATCAAATTCTGTAAAAAATGACCTGTGAAATCCGAAAGGTGCTCTTTGGAATATGGGCCCCTTTGCCCACCTAGGCTGCAAAAAAGTGTCACACATCTGGTATCTCCGTACTCAGGAGAAGTTGGGGAATGTGTTTTGGGGTGTCATTTTACATATACCCATGCTGGGTGAGAGAAATATCTTGGCAAAAGACAACTTTTCCCATTTTTTTATACAAAGTTGGCATTTGACCAAGATATTTATCTCACCCAGCATGGGTATATGTAAAAAGACACCCCAAAACACATTCCTCAACTTCTCCTGAATACAGAGATACCAGATGTGTGACACTTTTTTGCAGCCTAGGTGGGCAAAGGGGCCCATATTCCAAAGAGCACCTTTCGGATTTCACAGGTCATTTTTTACAGAATTTGATTTCAAACTCCTTACCACACATTTGGGCCCCTAGAATGCCAGGGCAGTATAACTACTCCACAAGTGACCCCATTTTGGAAAGAAGAGACCCCAAGGTATTTCGTGATGGGCATAGTGAGTTCATAGAAGTTTTTATTTTTTGTCACAAGTTAGTGGAATATGAGACTTTGTAAGAATAAAAATAAAATAAAAAATCATCATTTTCCGCTAACTTGTGACAAAAAATAAAAAGTTCTATGAACTCACTATGCCCATCAGTGAATACCTTAGGGTGTGTACTTTCCGAAATGGGGTCATTTGTGGGGTGTTTGTACTGTCTGGGCATTGTAGAACCTCAGGAAACATGACAGGTGCTCAGAAAGTCAGAGCTGCTTCAAAAAGCGGAAATTCACATTTTTGTACCATAGTTTGTAAACGCTATAACTTTTACCCAAACCATTTTTTTTTTACCCAAACATTTTTTTTTTATCAAAGACATGTAGAACAATAAATTTAGAGCAAAATTTATATATGGATCTCGTTTTTTTTACAAAATTTTACAACTGAAAGTGAAAAATGTCATTTTTTTGCAAAAAAAATCGTTAAATTTCGATTAATAACAAAAAAAGTTAAAATGTCAGCAGCAATGAAATACCACCAAATGAAAGCTCTATTAGTGAGAAGAAAAGGAGGTAAAATTCATTTGGGTGGTAAGTTGCATGACTGAGCAATAAACGGTGAAAGTAGTGTAGGTCAGAAGTGTAAAAAGTGGCCTGGTCTTTCAGGGTGTTTAAGCACTGGGGGCTGAGGTGGTTAAAGGGACTCTGTCACCACTTTCTAACCCCCCCTTTTAAAAGTATTGTTCTCTCCATGGCGCCCTTGTGATTACAAAGGTGTTGTTATAACATAAATTCGCCGTCTCGTTTTGATAAAAATACCTTTTATCTAACCTGTCAATCTTGTGGATAAGGTGCCCAGGGCGTTTCTGAAGGTCTGAAGCTGCCGCCCGCCGCCGCCGTTGGTGCCCAGCTCCTCCCCTGATCCTTTCAGCGCCGCCTGAATGTAAAGAAATCCGCCTCCGGCTCTCGCTCAGTGCCCCCTCCTCCTTTTCAAAGATCCCGCGCGTGCGCACAGGCCTGTGCCTGATGCGCCCGTGCGGACATTTAGAATCAGCCTCATTGAGCGAAGTGCGCATGCGCGCACTTCGCGCAACCTCCTCATAAGACGAGCACTGCAGCCAGCCCCTCAGAGCCTGCCAAGCGCTGTATGGAGCCGCCTGAGTGGTTGGCTGCAGTGCTCGTCTTATGAGGAGGTTGAGCGAAGTGCGCGCATGCGCACTTCGCTCAATGAGGCTGATTCTAAATGTCCGCACGGGCGCATCAGGCACAGGCCTGTGCGCACGCGCGGGATCTTTGAAAAGGAGGAGGGGGCACTGAGCGAGAGCCGGAGGCGGATTTCTTTACATTCAGGCGGCGCTGAAAGGATCAGGGGAGGAGCTGGGCACCAACGGCGGCGGCGGCGGGCGGAAGCTTCAGACCTTCAGAAACGCCCTGGGCACCTTATCCACAAGATTGACAGGTTAGATAAAAGGTATTTTTATCAAAACGAGACGGCGAATTTATGTTATAACAACACCTTTGTAATCACAAGGGCGCCATGGAGAGAACAATACTTTTAAAAGGGGGGGTTAGAAAGTGGTGACAGAGTCCCTTTAAAGACCTGTTTAACATCTGCCTGAGGCCTCATGCACAGGACCGTTGTTGTGTTCCGTTCCGCAAAATGGGGTTCCGTGATCCGTTTCCATGTGTCTTCCTTTATTTTTGGAGGATCACCAGACATGAAGGAAAGTAAAAAAAAAAAATCTAAGACAGGTTTTCCATGCAAATGTTAGGAAAAAAAACAGTTTTTTTTAGCGGTCCCATTGACTTGAATGGGTCCGCGAACCGTTTTCCGCGAAAATAATAGGACAGGTTATATTTTTTTGACGGACTGGAACCACAGATCACGGACGCGGATGATAAACGGTGCATTAGCCGAGTTTTCAAAGGACCCATTGAAAGTCAATGGGTCCGCAGAAAATCACGAAAAACGGCACAACGGACACGGAATAAAACAACGGTCGTGTGCATGAGGCCTTAAGATCAGGCAGGCTGTTCCGGCCGGGAACAGCCTGCCAGATCTATTACTGCCATGAACTGCCGGAATTGCGTCCAGCCCAATTCACTATAATGGGGACCAGTGGAGACTCGGCCAAAACCCAGCAAATATTCCGAGAAGCGGCCGGACAATTACCGCTGCAATTAATACATTGACTAATGGGTTCAACTGAGTTCAAAGAATTCATCTTTGGACTCCTTTTAACTTACTTTCCGTAGATGAATGCTTATGAACTCCATTTAACTCATCAAAATCACTGTACCAATCATGATATATGTCTGAATACCATTTTCTGGTATTCAGATGTACATCCGGATAGAAACGATGTGAATTATTTCAAAAGTAAAACTATATAGTTGCAAATGACCCAATAGCAGAGAATTCTTGTAGTCCTGAAAAAATGCTTGAGATAATTAACATAGCGTATTTTTCGCTACATAAGACACACATTTTCCCCCCAAAAGTGCGGGGAAAATGGCAGTATGTCTTACGAAGTGAATTTTTATATATTAAACATTTAATTTGATTTATGTTTATCATAGCCAATTGGCAACACAAAATATTGTATAACAACAATAATTTACCATTCTAACCCTACTAAAGTTATTTCCAAACCTTATTTCAACTCAACACCCCCCCCCCCCCCCCCCGGTCTGGATCTGCCTCCTCTCTACTATGTCTCATAGTCCGATACAATGTGATAAAATATCTATAAAACCTTAAGATGTCCCAACTGTCCTTTGATATCCTTTGTCAGGTACCATTCTGTGTGTTGAAAATTACGCATGAGATTGTATTTCTACATTTGTCAAATGTTTGCCAATAAAGGTCTGCCATTTGTTTAAGAAGATAGTTAAAATATGTTTATTTTTAATTTTTTCTGCTTCCAATTGGTCCATTAATAAACAGTATCGCATTTGCCCCTGGAACTCCCTGTCAGATGGTGTATGTGGCATTAGTAATAAGGCATCTCAAAGCTACCAATAAAACCCCATCTATCAGTCTCGGTATCTTTTTCCCCATCAGGAAAACTATGAAACAAAACCACGAGTGGCTCACATGGTAGTTCTATCTGCCAAGTCTGTTTGATCTAAGATAATATCCAACTCCAGTAGGTTTGTACCATTGGGCAGGACCATATACAATGATCCAAATCTGCCCTTGATTGGTTACATTTTGGACATGCTGTTATCCTTTCGGGAGCCACATCCGAGGCAGGTAGATTAAATGCAAATAATGGTCTGTGTGTGAGCCTAAACTGCGTCTCTCTCAATCCCTCACGAAGTGAATTCTAATGAGCGCTTCTATTATGGAAGCACTCGCTAGTACACAGTAGGACTGGGGAATGGTGAATATAGTGGGTGCTGGCTGTACTCACAGCTCCCTGGTCTTCTGCCAGGTGCCCGCTGTGCTGTGCCTCGACAGGACGTAGTGTGCACTATGACCTGACTCTGTGCAACGTCACAGTGCAGAGCAGACAGAAGACAAGGGAGTGGTGAGTGCAAGAAGAAAACGCTTTTACGTCTTATCTGAGGTCTGACTTGGGGGACTGATGAGGATTTGGGTTCTGATTTGGAGGTCTGATCTGAAGTCTGATGAAAAATAATTTCTTTTTTTCTGCCTCTAAATCCTAGATGCTTCTTATTGAGCGAAAAATACAGTAAAAATACAGGATGAGGCTTTAATATTGTTACTGAAATATTATATTTGGATTTTGCCAAGTACAGAGGAGGAAGATACCATGAACATTGATGGGCTTTATGCAGAAAAATGTTTAGATTCCAGCCTTATACAGATACATTAATACATACATTTATAAAAACATTAGCAGACGATTTCTGTAGGTGGGCTTGAAAATGAGGGAGTGGTGGCAGTTTAGAAATTATGTCCTGATTTTTGAGCTCACACTCTAGCTTTTGTCACTCTGCTGGCTGCTCACACACCTGGGTTCCTATGGCAACTCACTCTACAGCAAGAGCAGAGAAGAGCGTTAAAAACAAACTGCTCCAACTTGCTCACTTCACTGGCAGTTGCCATCTTCAAACAGTTGTAGTTTAAAAATTATAAATGCTACAGCGAAGAGCTTTATATTTTAAGAATCACAAGACCTACATTTTGATGCATAGTATGTCTCTGAAATATAAAAAATTAAGGCACAGTCGCAGTTTAGAAATTTCCCGTCAAATTTTAGGTAGCTAGAGTGGAGTTTCAATGAATGTCAATGGGCGGCGTGAGTTGCAAACAAATGGTCATATTGTGAAAACTATCAGGACTATGGCTTAGCCATGGACATTTTTAGTGGCAGCAGGGATAGCTGAACGAATTTGTGTAGGTGGTTTTGAAAATGAGGGAGTGGTGGCAGTTTAGAAATCATGTCCTGATTTTTCCGCTCCCACTCTAGCTTTTGTCAGCTCCCACTCTAGTTTTGAACATTCCGCCATTCATTCCTATGGGACCAATTTCGCCACAAAAATGCTGATATTTCGTGAACCATTTGGCGAAACGTTCCACAAAGTAATAGCACACCAATCAGGAACAATCCGCACGTTTCGGTATATTAATGTCTATATCGTGTAAAAACTGTGGGAGGAGTTAGGGTGGTAAATTTGGCTATAATAAGAATATATATATGTGAGATAACAGTAAGTGGTCTTGCCATGCAAGAACACTTAAAGAGGACCTTTCACTAGAATAAAAAATGTAAACTAAGTATACAGACATGGAGAGCGGCGCCCAAGGATCTCCCTGCACTTACTATTATCCCTGGGTGCCCCTCCGTTCTCCCGGTATAGGCTCCGGTATCTTCATATGTTCGGCTCAACTGGGTGGAGCCTGCCGGCGTCTCCTTCTCCCAGTCGCCGCGCTCAGCTCATAGCCTGAGAGGTTTTTTTTTCTCTCAGGCTTTGAGCTAAGCACTGCGATTGGTCAGCACTCCAGCCTGGGAGAAGGAGACGCCGGCAAGCTCCACCCAGTTGAGCCGAACATATGAAGATACCGGAGCCTATACTGGGCGAATGGCGCGGCGCCCAGGGATAATAGTAAGTGCAGGGAGATCCCTGGGCGCCGCTCTCCATGTCTGAATACTTAGTTTACATTTTTTATTCTAGTGAAAGGTCCTCTTTAAATAGAAGAAACAAGGGGATAGTTGCTATGGTTAACACTGATACTTTATTAAAATTTCTAATGGAGCACCACAAAATGTTTCACCTCTAATACATCTACTACATTTTAAAACTCCTCTTAGCCATGAGTCTTTCCAAAATTTTTGAGGTAGGTATAACGTACCTAAAACCTAACATGTTTAGTGCATTTTTCTTAGCAAATGTACCCCAGTGAGTGTTGTCTATACTGTAGAGGAGAGAATGACTGATCACATGATCACCATACGAGCAAATAATCAGACCCAGTACAGCTCTAATAAATTAGTTAAATATTATATTTGCCCTAGATGACTTACCTTAACCGGGGCTGCTACATTTTCTAGAACCTTTACATGGCCACTAAAATACACTGAATATAAGACGCAGTATACAACTAGTACCTACCGCTCGGCTTTTCTTCCATAGCTTTTCTCCATTAAGGCGTAACTTGCCGTCATAAAATGCTTCCTCAATTTTGCTTCAAAAGTAAAAAAGAAAATAACAATTGCACAGCAGAACAAAAAATGTAGAGTGGAGGTTACAAATGGCATAGATGTAAAAGACATGTCAAGAAAATCTAAACTAAAGCAAAAGAAAGAAACACTAAGGAGAAGGATAGACCCTAGATGCTGGGAAAAAGGAAAATACTTTCAGCACATTCAAAGAAATTGGTCCATTGGAATAGGCCATCACTGCATCTCTAAATTGCAGGATGCTTTTAACATCAACACAAATCCTGCATTTATCAGCATTAGCCTTCAGCTTATTTTTATTTTATTTTTTTCTCATTACAAGATGCTCTAAAAAAAAAAAAAAAAAAAGAAGACTTGTGTAGATCATGGGGGGGCTAGTTCCTGCTGTATGAGCAGAAATGGAGAGCTGCTCTATACAAATGCCTCCCATTCTGGGGAACTCACACCGTTCTTGTATTACGTGGAAGGCCTATTAGTCATTGCCCACCACGCAATTCTACATTTCCAAGATTTTGTTTTATTTAATCTTATTTTACGGTGGGAAAAATCATCTGTTTGCCAGCTGTGCTGGGAGTGGGGAGAGACATTCGGCAGCAATAGGTGTGGATAAATCTTAACAGCAAGTACGGTATGTCATCTCAGTGAAGCATGGCAAACAGGTATGTGTGTATGTCAACTGTTCTGGTTTAGTGACAGGTCCTCTTTAACCTGTCCATATAGGTGTTCATTAAAGGGATTATTCAGAGTAATTATTTATTTATTTTTAATTAAGTGTATTTATAAAATCCCTCCCATGGTGTCCACAGCATTGAAGATCGCTGAAATGTTAAAGCGAACCTTTCACCTCATTTTCACTTTATAAACTAGCAACAGTACCTTATAGATTATCTTCAGTGTGTTCTTATACATGTTAGTGCTGCTTTTCTGCGCTGTTTATTCTTGAAAAAATCGTCTTATAAAGTTCACATTTCCTGCTCCAACAGTCACGCAACAAGTCAAGGGGGTATCCCTTCCCTCACCTCTGGCTGTACCTCCCCAGTACCTCCCCTGCCCTAACCCCGCCTCTATGCTCTGTAATTGACAGCCGGCTCAGATCCCGTCTTTCTTGCGGACACAAGCGCGATCCTGTAACAGAATCGCGCATGCGCCGTACGCGATGCCTGCCTGTCTGCTCTCCCTCCCGTGCACGCGCTCCCATATCTTCAGGCTCCAAGTGCCCCACGTGATCACTGTAGACTTGCCGCAGATGGCAAGTCTACAGTGATCACGTGGGGCACTTGGAGCCTGAAGATAGGAGAGCGCGCGCACGAGAGGGAGAGCAGACAGGCAGGCATCGCGTACGGCGCATGCGCGATTCTGTTACAGGATCGTGCTTGAGTCCGCAAGAAAGACGGGATCGCGCGGCGAATGAGGAGGACGGCGCATGCGCAGGATTCACAAGCGCGGTCCCGGCGACTGAGCCGGCTGTCAATTACAGAGCATAGAGGCGGGGTTAGGGCAGGGGAGGTACAGCCAGAGGTGAGGGAAGGGATACCCCCTTGACTTGTTGCGTGACTGTTGGAGCAGGAAATGTGAACTTTATAAGACGATTTTTTCAAGAATAAACAGCGCAGGAAAGCGGCACTAACATGTATAAGAACACACTGAAGATAATCTATAAGGTACTGTTGCTAGTTTATAAAGTGAAAATGAGGGGAAAGGTTCGCTTTAACATGCAGAGGCGCTCAGCTCTCTTAACGCCATGTATGATTTTTCTTGAATACATGCAATTCAAAAACCTTCTTATTTAATAAAGCAGCTTTTAAAACAAAAACAAAAAACTATTAGAGTTGAGGGAAGCGAGCTTCAGATGCTAAATGCGAAGTAGCTTTGTTCAAAACTTCGGAATAATAATATAGAATGTATGGGCTCCGATGAGCCGAAGTTAGTTATTCACAAAGTCGCACGTGACTTTGATGAATAACTTTGGTAATTGATAAGTGGAAAACCACTTTAAAACTTGAACGTTTTCCACTTTAAAAATAAACTACCAAAGTTATTCAACAAAGTCACGTGTGACTTTGTGAATAACTAACTTCGGCTCATCGGAGCCCATACATTCTAATACTGTACAGAGATGAATCTCTGTACAGTATTATTCTGAAGTTTTGAACAAAGCGACTTCGGATTAAGCTTTTGAAGCTCGCTTCGCTCAATTCTAACAACAATCATGGACAACCCCTTTAATGGGCCTTAGGCTAGAGCTACACGGCGACATATAGGGTACAACTACACTGCAACATGTGTCACGCAACATATTTTATAATGCTAGTCTATGGTGTTGCACTGTGACATGCTGCAACTGCGACAGTCGCACAAAAATAAATGCAGTGCGAAACCATACACTAGCATTATAAAATATGTCACGCAACATTAATATCAGATCGGCAGGGCTCAGACACCCGTCATCCATGGCAATCAGCTGGTTGAAGAAAAGGCCACGCTCTGTGCGAGCGCAGGCTTCCCTGCAATGATTACAAGCCGTCCCATTCACTTCTATGGAACGGCTCGTTCCTATTCAAGTGAAATGAATTGGACGGCTTCTTGTAATTACTCCTGCTCATCTCTGTGATGTTGATGGTGAGCAGCTAAACAGAAAAAGGGAAGGCTGTACTTGCACTGAGCGTGGCCTTCTCTTCAACCAGCCGTCGCACAGCCGCCAATCTGGGATTAATGACCTATCCTGAGGATAGGTCTTCAATAGTAAAAGCCTAGAGAACCCACTTATTAAAATCATATTATTAACCTTCCTGTGAAGTGTAACTGTAGTTTCAGTTAAGGCTACTTTCACATTCGCGTTTTGGCTTTCCGTTTGTGAGATCCGTCATGAGCTCTCACAAGCGGTCCAAAACGGATCAGTTTTGCCCTAATGCATTCTGAATGGAAAAGGATCTGCTCATAATGCCTCAGTTTGCCTCCGATCAGTCTCCATTCCGCTCTAGAGGCGGACACCAAAACGCTGCCTGCAGCCAAACGGAATCCGAGAAAACGGATCCTTCCCCATTGACTTACATTGTGTGCCAGGACGGATCTGTTTTCTCTGACACAATCTGGCACAACAGAAAACAGATCCGTCCCCCATTGACTTTCATGACGGATCCGTCTTGGATATGTTACAGATAATACAAACGGATCCGTTCATGGTGGATGCATGCGGTTGTATTATTGTAACGGATCCGTTTTTTGCAGATCCATGATGGATCCGCCCAAACGCGAGTGTGAAAGTATCCTAAACATAAAATTAAGCTTTTAAATGATCACTCCATTTATTGAAGATAAAAATTACGGCTTGCAGCGTTTTTCTGTCCGTCCTGGGATGCGGAGCCAAACGTATCCGTCCTGGCACACAATGTAACTCAACGGGGACGGATCCATTTTCTCTGGCACAATAGGAAACGGATCCGTCCCCCATTGACTTTCAATGGTGTTCATCTGTCTTGGCTATATAAGACATAATACAACCGGATCCGTTCATGACGGATAAATGCGGTTGTATTATTGTAACGAAAGCGATTTTACAGATCCATGAAGGATGTGAAAGTAGCCTAAGAATCTCTCTTTAAAGAGTATATGAGCCTGAAGTCTTGCTCTTATCAGAGGGGAAGGGAATACAGAAGCTACTGAGCATGTTAGTCCACGTCTGTATGCAGGACAAAGTAGACCAAAAAGATAAACAGCAGAGGGTGATACCAGAGAAGAAAATGTAATGTACATATAAAAGCTTACAATATTTTCATTTCATGTATACTACGATAACACATCATTTGCCCTATTTAGTGCACAGTAATACTTTGTGGGATAACTCCTTTAAAGGGATTTATCCAGCCACTTTTTCTTTAAAAATGCTCAGAATGCTTTAATATAATAAAAGTAATACTCACCTTACCGATCCCCCGCTGACCCCGGTCCAAGGCTTCTGTGGTCCCCGCTGATCTCCGTCAACATGGAAGTATACCCTTCCGCTAATCACTGGGTGTCACTGCTGTATCCAGTGTAGGTATGGGAAGGCGGCAGATCGATAAGGTATTGCTTCCTTTATTACTCTAAAGCATTCTCCTGCATGTTCTGAGTGGCTGGACAACTCCTTTAATGCCACCACTTCAGAAACTATGGACTAAAGTATAAGTAAGAAGATCTTGCAGCACTTACTTCCGTGACATGTCTAATCCAGCAGTGAGTATAACATCAAAACGAAAAGACTGCACAGCTTTTTCTAGGTCTTTATAGTCCTTTGGTATGCTGGGGTCTTCTGCTGGCTCATCGTCATAATCACTGTCTTCTTGGTCAGCCTCTTCTTCATCTTCGTCATCATCTTCTTGAGATGACTTGTTTTTACTTTTCTTACCTTTATGTCTCACAGCATAAAGGAATGGCTTTACAGGTGAAGTAGTCAAAAATCCATTGGCGTTTGTGTGAAGTAAGCCATTGCTTGGTTGTCTGTTGGCTAAACAGTTTGATAAGGGTCTACAATGTGTCCAACATGTCAAGCATTGCGTGGAGCTGTATGTGAGTGAACTGGGTCTCTGACAAAAACTTGAATAAAGTTGCAAGTTTTTGAAAGCTCTGATGGACAGTCTGATTCCGGTCATTTCATAGCCTGTCTAATAGAATAAAACATATCAAATGGTTAAGTGTCCACGTGCACAGAGTCCCTATGGCTCTTACAGAAGGAACCATACATGGTGGCGCATTATGAGTCAGTAGGCTTGGGTGCTGATCTACAGATTTGTAAACCACAGCAGGGTGCATGAAGCCTATGTGGTTCCTAAGTACTCCCCCACGTTATTGCACAATACATACCATACACAAAGTTCCTAAAATAAATGTAATATCTATGTATTGCATACATTAATGTGAATAACTTATGCAATCATATTTACTAAAGGTGGATACACCCTAGTAGACAAATATATTTAGATGGTGTACCCTCTCACTTTAAAGGGGTTTTCCAGGATTTACATATT
This sequence comes from Bufo bufo, assembly GCF_905171765.1. Classification (NCBI taxonomy): domain Eukaryota; kingdom Metazoa; phylum Chordata; class Amphibia; order Anura; family Bufonidae; genus Bufo; species Bufo bufo. The sequence goes on along the minus strand of NC_053392.1, from coordinate 333,465,473 downwards.
GATGACCTAACCTGAGGACTCCCGGGACCCCCGCCAATAAGCTGCACTTAGGCCTCTTCCTAGGCCATGACGTCACGTTCATCGATCAAATGGCCTAGACAACTGCAATACCAAGCACAACCACTATCAAATGGACGGCACTGTGCTTGGCAACTGCGAGGAGGCACTGTGACTTCCTCAAACAGCTGATTGGCAGGGGTGCCGAGAATCAGACCCCCCATCAATCTTATATAAATCCCGGAAAATCCTTTTAAAGTGGCACTGGACTTTTGGCACCCTTTTGATCTGTCGTAGTGACATGAAAATTTTGACTGGTAGCTGTCAGAGTGCTGAGACCCTAGCAGATCTCTAGAAGATTTAAGATGGGCACATAGACTTTCTATGGAGTCTGTCTCCTGCAGTGAGGAGAGAGGGTGCACTATGTAAGCACTTCTCCCGCCTAGTTTTAGCCATCCATGGGGATTCCACCACTCAGACCCTTACCGATCAATACTTTTCATATGTCGCTATGACGTTTTAAAAGTTATCACAAAAAGTGACACTAGATAAATAAGAATGCAGACATCAGCTTTCCACAAAACTATGAGATTTCCCTGCCGCTATGGAAGTGTCGGCCTACTCACAGTGCTACTGATTTTATAATGTAACAGCTCAGCCATGAAGAAGTAGGTCATAGTAGCTTGGAGTTACATTTCCAACAAGAGCTAAAGCACGCTCAGTGTGTAAGGCTACTTTCACACTGGCGTTTCTGGGTCCGCTTGTGAGATCAATATCAGGGCTCTCACAAGCGGCCCAAAACATATCAGTTAAGCCTCAATGCATTCTGAATAAATCCGTTTGGCTGCATTTGGTCTCCGTTGCGTTTTTTAGACGGTCACTAAAACGCAGCTTGCAGCGTTTGGTGACAGTCTAACGATGCGGAGCCAAACGGATCCGTCCTGACTTACAATGTAAGTCCGAAAACGGATCTGTCCCCTCTGTGTGCTGTCCGCATCCGTTGCACCATTCCGTGGCCCCACAAAAAAAAATATAGCATGTCCTATTCTTGTCCGTCTTGCGGACAAGAATAGGCATGTCTACAATGGGCCGTCCATTCTGTTCCGCAAATTGCGGAAGGCACACGGGCGGCTAACGTTTTTTGCGCACCGCAAAAAACAGCACGGTTGTGTGCATGTAGCCTTAGATGCAGGAGCTCGGCCAGTCAGCACTCGCTATTGAGAAGGCAGGGAGAATACACCATATTTATATAACTATCCCTATAGACTGTGGAACAGCTTCCCTATTAGCTCTGACGGCTAATTATATATATATATTCAGTTCTAGCGATATATAATGGGGCAGCGAGTTCAGCATCTTCACAGGTCAGTACTGTGCTGTGAAGACAGGTCTCATTTAGACAGAGCTGCTAAGGGACACGTCAGAGCCCGTTATTTCATACAAATTCACTTCATAAAGTGTATTAGATAAACTTTCCTTACTCTACACATTGCAAAAAATATATAAAAAAATGACAGTAACATTTTAAATTAAAAATAAATTAAATTAATCAAACTCCTTTAAAATTCATCACGTCGCTCCTTCTTCAGCTGACATCTGCAGTGAGGGGAGAATCGCCCCCATACAGGTTATATAAGATCAACTATGGGCCCCTTAAGACGGAGCAGGTAAGTAGATGCACATAGCTTGCAGGCAGGGAAGGTCATTATAAAATGCAGAGCCTGGTGCACAGAAACCTGAGGAGACATATCCAGCCCTCAATAAGGCCCCTTTCACACGAGCGAGTATTCCGCGCGGATGCGATGCGGGAGGTGAACGCATTGCACCCGCACTGAATACTGACCCATTCATTTCTATGGGGCTGTGCACACGAGCGGTGATTTTCACGCATCACTTTTGCGTTGCGTGAAAATCGCAGCATGCTCCTCTTTGCGCGTTTTTCACGTAACGCAGGCCCCATAGAAATGAATGGGGTTGCGTGAAAATCGCAAGCATCCGCAAGCAAGTGCGGATGCGGTGCGATTTTCACGCACGGTTGCTAGGAGACGATCGGGATGGAGACCCGAACCTTATTATTTTCCCTTATAACATGGTTATAAGGGAAAATAATAGCATTCTGAATACAGAATGCTTAGTAAAACAGGGCTGGAGGGGTTAAAAAAAAAATAAAAAGTCATTTAACTCACCTTTATCCACTTGCTCGCGTAGCCGGCATCTCCGTCTGACTCTTTTACTGTATAGGACCTGTGGAGAGCATTAACTATAGTTTAAGGACCTGGGATGACGTCACTCCGGTCATCACATGGTACGTCACATGATCTTTTACCATGGTGATTCACCATGGTAAAAGATCATGTGACGTACCATGTGATGACCATAGTGACGTCATCCCAGGTCCTTAAACTATAGTTAACGCTCTCCACAGGTCCTATACAGTAAAAGAGTCAGACGGAGATGCCGGCTACGCGAGCAAGTGGATAAAGGTGAGTTAAATGACTTTTTATTTTATTTTTAACCCCTCCAGCCCTGTTTTACTATGCATTCTGTATTCAGAATGCTATTATTTTCCCTTATAACCATGTTATAAGGGAAAATAATACTATTTACAGAACACAGATCCCAAGCCCGAACTTCTGTGAAGTTTGGGTACCAAACACGCGCGATTTTTCTCACGCGAGTGCAAAACGCATTACAATGTTTTGCACTCGCGCGGAAAAATCGCGGGTGTTCCCGCAACGCACCCGCACATTTTCCCGCAACGCCCGTGTGAAAGGGGCCTAAGATGCAGCAAAAATAGCTACACTGCACCCAATGCCACAATGTCAGCAGCCGCGGCCATGCCCACCATGCTGCCATTACCTAGTGGGCATATGCTAGGCAGCTGACATGACTGGAGCCGCTGCACAATACTGCAGTCTTCCGCAGCCAGGCTCGCACTCACCTCACAGATCGGGGAAGAGCCAGAAATCCGCACACACTCGCCCGAGTGTTGACCTCCCCGCAGCTCTGCGCCCCAAGCCTCCTTCTGACTCAGTCCTCTTCCTGTTCCGCCCTCCGACCTGTTCTCTGTACTTCGCGGGCATGCTGGGTTGCGCCACCTGCTGGCAGCACGCCTCACTGCAGTCTGGGGCCCACGAGTGTAAACAGGGAGATGATTTGTGTATAGAATTGTAGATTTTAGAGTATTTATTTTTTTTGCTTGACCCTACAGATCCAGGCAGAGTGCCACATAGAAGCTAACAATAAAAAATTGGTGCCAATTCTATAAGCATAAGGCCTCATGCACACGACCCTGGTGTGTATTGCGGTCCACAAATCGTGGATCTGCAAAACACGGATGGTGTCCATGCGCGTTCCGCAATTTGTCCATGCGCGTTCTGCAATTTGCAAAATATAAATGCCTATTCTTGTCCGCAAAGCGCGGACAAGAATAGGACAGGTTATATTTTTTTAGCGGGGCCGTGGAACGGAGCAACAGATGCGGACAGCACACGGAGTGCTGTCCGCATCTTTTGGGGCCCCATTGAAGTGAATGGGTCCGCATCCGAGCTGCCAAAATGGCGGCTCCGATGCGGACCAAAACAAAGGCCGTGTGCATGAGGCATTAGGGTCCATTCACACGTCCGCAAAATGCGTCCACATCCGTTCCGCAATTTTGCGGAACGGGTGCAGACCCATTCATTTTCAATAGGGCCGGAATGTGCTGTCCGCATCCGCATTTGCAGATCCCCACTTCCGCATCCATGCTTCCGTTTCCGCCCAAAAAATAGAACATGTCCTATTCTTGTCCGCCGACACAATTAGGCATTTTCTATTATAGTGCCGGCAATATGCGGTCCGCAAATTGTGCAATGCACATTGGCAGTGTCCGTGTTTTGCAGGTCCGCAATTTGCGGATCCGCAAAACACTTACAGACGTGTGAATGGACCCTTAGGCCTTATGCACACGACCGCAAACCACGGATCCGCAAACAACGGAAGCCGCCCGCGTGCCTTCCGCAATTTGTGGAACGGAACGGGCGGCCTATTGTAGAAATGCCTATTCTTGTCCGCAAAACGGACACCTGATCTCTGAGTAGGCTTCACTGCTGGTTTTGGGTTACATTAACTGATGGAAATAACTGACCAAATAACTGAAGTGTGAGCCTAATAGGTGCTGCACTTCTTCCGATGCTATAAAAATATCTCACATTAGCAAATATTGAACATGTGTAAAAATGTCTACAATGTCTGTGTTGAATTTCATATAGTAGCCAGCAGATGGCAGCATAACTCTGGAAGTGACTATCCAGTTTAGTTCCACTTGGAATATACTATCTGGAGAAAAGTATTGGGACACACCTGTTAATGATTGAATTCCTGTGTTTCATTTAGGGCTCATGCACATGACCGTTGTTGTTTTGCGGTCCGTTTTTCACGGATCCGTTGTTCCGTATCTGAGTTTTTTTTCCCTCTGATTTAAGTTCTCTTAAATAAGTTCCGTTATTCCACAAAACATATCCGTATGGTTTCCGTATGCGATTCGTTTTTTGCGAATGGGAAACAGTAACTTATTAATCACCAAACACATGAGCAATATGGGCTGGGCATAGCATTTCTACGGTATGGATCTGCAAAATACGGATGACATACGAATGTGTTCCGTGTGTGTTCTGTATTTTTTGCGGACCTATTGACTTGAATGGGGCCTCGGACCGTGATTTGCGGACAATAATAGGACATGCACTACTTTTTTGCGGAACGGAAATCCGGAAATGGAATGCACACGGAGTACCTTCTGTTGTTTTTGCGGACCCATTGAAGTGAATGGTTCCGCATACGGTCCGCAAAAAAACGGAACGGAAGCAGAAAGAAAATACGTTCGTGTACATGAGCCCTTAGTCCCATTGCCACAAGAGTATAAAATCCAGCACCTATCCATGCTGTCTTCCTTTTCCGACATTTATAAAAGAATGGGTTGTTCTAAAATCAACTGTGAGTGGTACTATTGTAAATGGAATCTTTTAGGAACCACAGCACCTCAGCTACAAAGTGGGAGACCACGTAACGTTACAGAGCAGTCGAGGAGCAAAGTGCATAAAAGTCACCAACGCTCTGCTGACTCAATAACTGTTGAGTTTAAAACCTTCTCTGCCATTCACATCAGCACAAAACTGGGTGCCAGGAGTTTCATGGCATGGGTTTTAATGGCCAAGTGCCGTACCCCAGAGCAAGGGGGTATCTGCAAACGATTTGATATTCAATGTGTTGTATTGTTATTTAAGGTATACTCAGCATAGCTATGTATTGATGGCGCAGCCAGGGTTAACAATCCTGGATCAGCCCTTGCAGGTTACTAGTGGTGGCTGGCTCCACCCCTTGGGAGTCCAAAGTGATAGTTCAGAGAGGAAGGAAAAAGTGACCTATGTTCTTTCTTCTCAGGCCCAAAAAGCCACAGAGACTAACTGATCTCTACATGATCTACAGAGGGAGAAAGACAAAGACTTTACTGCTGTGAGGGACACCATTAAGACACCCTGCACACTTTGCACCTCCTTGCCAGATGTGCCTTCAAAACACTGTATCCCACAGTCAGGGCCGGCCTTTGGGGTGTGCGAGCTGTGCGGCCGGTGCTCTGCAGACAGGGAGGGAGCAGAAGACTTCAAATAGTGAGTACCTGTTCTTATTGTTTTTTTTGTTTTGTTTTTTTACCAAATATCTTTCATTAAATAGGGGCAGGGTCTAATTAAGGGGGGCAGGGGACTGGATAAGGGTGACAGACACTCTGTATGATTAAGGGGGCAGGGGACTGGATAAGGGTGACACTGGGTATGATTAAGGGGCAGGGGACTGGATAAGGGTGACACTGGGTATGATTAAGGGGCAGGGGACTAGCTTTGGTTGACACTGGGTATGATTAAGGGGGGCAGGGGACTGGGTAAAGGTGACAGGGTATGATTAAGGGGGGCAGGAGACTGGCTATGGGTGACACTGGATATGATTAGGGCCCAGTGTCACCCATAGCCAGTCTCCTGCCCCCCTTAATAATACCCTGTCACCTTTGCCCAGTCCCCTGCCCCCCTTAATCATACCCAGTGTCACCTTTACCCAGTCCCCTGCCCTTCTTAATCATACCCAGTGTCACCCTTACCCAGTCCCCTGCCCCCTCAATTAGACCCTGCCCCCCTTAATCATACCCAGCGTCACCCAGAGCCAGTCCCCTGCCCCCCCTTAATCATACCCTGTCACCTTTACCCAGTCCCCTGCCCTTCTTAATCATACCCAGTGGCCCTGCCCACAGCCAACCATAGACTGTAGCAAGATAGAGAGGAAAAACTCCCATCTTTGCCTAAATCCATACATCACTATCTGGGAGAGAATTGAACTGTTTACAGTTTGCAACAGTGTCTGCTATAATTGGATGTACTACAACAGCCATTTTGAACTGGAGTAAAGAGACATTTATTCTCCTACACCAAACGCTGGTCACCCTACACGCCCTGCCTTGCACCCATACGTACATTACATTACAGGCACCCCAACTACCATAAGGCAGAAGCCCCAGAACCAACTCCATGTTAATGCCTATGATTTTAGAATGGCATGTCATAAAAGTTCCTGTAGACATAATTTAAGGTGTAGATGACCCAATACTTTTGTCCATATAGTGTATTATACAAGGGAGTGGCATACAGTATATAGCAGTTCTCTCATGTTATATTACAATTGTATAATTAATTTACTGTATGCCAAATACAGTAAGGTCTGAATTATAGAAGAAGTTTAATTTGTTAGGGTACGGCCACGTGGCACAGTTGTGATTCATTTAGGACCCGCATCATCTCATTTCCCAATATAAATAAATGGAGAAATAGGCACAGACCTGGCACTTTCCAAGTTGTGATGATGGCACCTGTTCTACGTATGGTCAACAGTCCATAAATGATTGTGGACAAAAAACACACCCTAAATGCATGATTGTACATGTCGTTACCGCATGCGTTCCCTAAACACAGCATCACCTCAACACGACCGTGCTGTGTTGTGGTACCCGCATCATCTCAGACACCAGGTGTATTTTTATAGATGGGATATACCGGGTGCATCAGTGTTACAGATGGACAGCAGTGGTTCCTGCTTTGCTGCTGTCCTGTGAAACCCATATCTGCCCAGTCTCTCTGTCTTCTTGGAGACATAAAAACTGAACTTGAGCATAGAGAAGAAAGTCTTTTGTTTTCCGCATCTTTTGCTCTGCATCCGATCCGCATTTCAATGGGGCCTAAAAAAATGTGGACAGCATGCCATGTGCTATACACATCCATATATCTGTTCTGCAGCCCCACAAATCAGATAGAACATGTCCTGTTATCCGTTTTGTGGACAAGAATAGGCAATGTTACAATGGCTCTGCAAAAAAATCCAACAATCAACACAGACATCATCCATGTTTTTTGCATACCCTATTTATAATGGGTAATTATCATTAAGATTTGTTAGTTTCCATAAACTATAATTGCTCACCAAAAATGCACAAAAAGATCAGCCATAGATTTTAAAACTATCATTTCTTCTTGATCCAAATTCATTGGGGCATCGGTATCAGGAAATGTAAATGTCAATTACAGGGAAAGCTGTTTTTACAATGCTTAGAGCAGTGGCGTACATAGAGAAGTAAGGGCCCCATAGCAAGGATCAAACCAGGCCCCCCACACAAGACAGAAGGGTTTTCACCTAAACCCTTTCAATGACCCTTGGGCAATTTTTACACTGCCTTGTTTGCTAAAAGTTGTTCCTTTTAGAGGGTAGAGTCCTGACCAAGTTTTCACATTCAGTAGAAGAGTAGATGATCTCAACTAAAACTGGGCCCCATAGCAGTTGCATGGTCTGCCACTATGGTAGTTAGGCCCCTGGCTTAGAGCATGGCTCTAACATGGGCTGTTGCTAGGCAACCATGATGCTGCTCGCTGCAACCATGATGTAGCCTTTACAACCCTTAAAACCTAGAAAGTCAAGGATGACTACAGTTAACATCCAGGAAGATGGATTTGGTTTTTCTGGATAATCAAAATAGGTTCATATATTTTTTATTATTACTTTTTAAATTTATTTTAATGTATTGCTTATTTGGGCAAAAATCAGCAAACAGTAAGATTTTTTGTGAGAGTTTATTGAAATATTTAAAATAACTGCTTCTTTTGACCATTTTTAAAAAAATTTTATGGATGGTCTAAATATGAAAAAAGCATAATATTACATCACCCTCTGGAAATAATTCTGTAGGAGATCAACCCATACCTGGACAAAAACTGAATTTCCTAGTTCTTTGCCTTGATATTTACTTTAACCCCTTGCTAGACATGTATGGTGGCTGTTGGGTCTTTAAAGATGGCGCTGATGAGCTGAGCGGGTCACCATGTTTCTGATGTTTTGCACAGTAGACACCCAGAGGCAAAGTCTGTGATTGATGGTGACACTGATCATGGACTTCTTAACTCTCAGATGCTGGGGTCAATTGTGACCACAGCATCTGAGAGGTCTTTTCTAAGGGTCATCTCACTCCCAAGGCACGAATGGCTCCCCAACAGCAAGATCGAGCGAGCTGTTTGGTTGCTATGGAATAGGAACATAGCACATCTCCCATAGGCTTCATTGGCTATTCACTGCAATCCCTAGTGGGGCTTAAAAAAAAGTGTAAAAGAAAAGTAAAAAAGTTAAAAAAATATTAAAATACCCCAAAAATATAAAAATGCAAATCACCCCCTTCTCCTATATTAAAAATAAAGAATAAAAAAATAAATAAATCATTGACATTGTCGCATCCCAAAATGACCGAACTAATAAAATATTAATGTATTTATCCCATACGGTGAATTCTGTAATTGAAAAAAATTGCTGATTTACTGTTTTTCTTTGCTTCATTTCCCCCCAAATAAAAAGTGATACACCTGAATATGGGATCACTAAAAACTTAAGATCACCACACAAAAAATTAACCCTCACACAGCTCTGTAGACATAAATATAAAAAGGTATTGGGGTCAGAATATAGTTATGCAGCAAAAAAAAGTTTTTGTTAAGTATTAAAACAAGTAAAGTAAACTTGTCCGTTTTAACGCATAGGGAATATGAAAAAAATACAATGTAAATGGTCAATATCCCCCCATTACATTGTTTATAATACAAAAAAGTTATGGCTCTGGAGGGAGGGTGTAAAAAACTAAAATGGAAAATCGTTCTATCAGGAAGAGGTTAAAGGGGTTTTACGATTGCATCAACATCTTTTAAAATAATAATTTATGAAGGTAGCTGTAATTTTGTAATATATTTAATTTACCTTTATTGTTCCTATCTTCTTTTTTGGGCTGTCCATGCAGCTCTTTCTTATTTCCTGTGATGTTATGTCCTTGAAAGTGACAAAGCAACACTGAGGTCTGAAGTCACCATTTTACTGCGTTCTGCTGCCAAGGACATCTTGTGGAAGTATTTATTCATGTCCCCTTGGGATTTCTTGGCCCGTGGGGTGAGCTCCGGTTCTTTGCCTCTCTCTTTGCTCAGTTTGCCCATGATTTAGCAGGTATAATCGCTATTTTAGCTGGTTAGCCGGGTAGTGTGGCGAGGAGCTCAGCATTTAAGCGTCCTGCGCCATGCTCCGTTGGCTCTGCCCCCCCCCGAAGCCCCCTTTAATGATGACACAAGATCCGGTGAATAAGTATAGGGTTGGCAGAGAGGTGTATGAGGCCTCTACCTTGCCTCCATACAGCTTTTTCTTTAATTTGTATTTCGTACAGATCCTAGAGGACAAAAGTGGTATTTTTCATGGGATTCTGGATGTATACAGGTCTCCTCCTTAAAATAATTTTTCTAGGAGAGAATATACAAAGTGGTATCTCCCAGGAAGAGAGAACCATCTTGATAGCGCTACCTCTTGGAAGTGGCTCCCTAAGAGTCAAAGTCCAACATTTTAGCTTTGGAACATGACAGGGAATAATAACCAAGCCAAATATCCATCCATAGAAAGCTGTTTCAGGGTGCTTGCCCCTCATCAGATTCCTTGGAAGAAGCTTAGGGGGGTACTGGCTCTCCTTAAAGAGACCAGCTGTGCATGGAGACTTAGTGGCAATGCTCCATGGGAAAATAATATGCAAAGAGGTATCTCCCAGGGAAAGAGGACAATCCTGCCAGCACCAACTGTTTCACTTTCCCTGAGAGATAGCCCTTTGCATATTATTTTCTTATTGATTATTGCCACTAAGTCTCCATACACAGCTGGTCTCTGAAAGGAGGAGAATATCCCATACTGTACACTACACAATAGAGATTATACCGCAGGGAAGCCACGTGACTAGATACTAGGGAGCAGCATAGCGCCCGTGCACTGCTGTAAGGCTTCTATAAGCCCTTAAAATCGATAGTATAAAAAACATTATATCTTCCACTTTTGCATTCCTTTTGTAGATGAAATCTACCAAGCTAATGATCAACGGGTTATTAATGAGCTTGTTCCAGTTTATAACTCTGCCGACCAAATAAGTGGGTTTCTGGTAAATCTATCCCTCATCAGCAATTTTTTTTATTTTGTAAATGACTCACGTGGAGCTTTGTTAGATTGTAAAAATCCTGGAGAGTTTCATGCCTTTCCACTAGGATTTGGTTACATGACTCATTGCCATCACCAACAAATATAGATCAGAGTTCAGAGTTAAATGTTACATAAAGTGCCTTCTGAAAGTATTCACGCCATGTTTTCTGTTTTGTTGCATTTCAACCCGGAAGTAAAATGGATTTTTTTTATGGATTTTGTACGCTAAATAACAGCATGCAGTGTCAATGAGCTGCCAGCAGAATACTGTTGGTTATTAAAAATGACATGGTCTTGAAGGACGGAGGCATTCAGGGAGGAGGGAACATGATTAATTTATATAGAGTACTGGGCAAACATTTTAGGCAGGTGTGGAAAAAATACACTGCTCAAAAAAATGAAGGGAACACAAAAATAACACATCCTAGATCTGAATTAATTAAATATTCTTCTGAAATACTTTGTTCTTTACATAGTTGAATGTGCTGACAACAAAATCACACAAAAATAAAAAAATGGAAATCAAATTTTTCAACCCATGGAGGTCTGGATTTGGAGTCACCCTCAAAATTAAAGTGGAAAAACACACTACAGGCTGATCCAACTTTGATGTAATGTCCTTAAAACAAGTCAAAATGAGGCTCAGTAGTGTGTGTGGCCTCCACGTGCCTGTATGATCTCCCTACAACGCCTGTGCATGCTCCTGATGATGTGGCGGATGGTCTCCTGAGGGATCTCCTCCCAGACCTGGACTAAAGCATCTGCCAACTCCTGGACAGTCTGTGGTGCAACGTGACGTTGGTGGATAGAGCGAGACATGATGTCCCAGATGTGCTCAATTGGATTCAGGTCTGGGGAACGGGCGGGCCAGTCCATAGCATCAATGCCTTCGTCTTGCAGGAACTGCTGACACACTCCAGCCACATGAGGTCTAGCATTGTCTTGCATTAGGAGGAACCCAGGGCCAACCGCACCAGCATATGGTCTCACAAGGGGTCTGAGGATCTCATCTCGGTACCTAATGGCAGTCAGGCTACCTCTGGCGAGCACATGGAGGGCTGTGCGGCCCTTCAAAGAAATGCCACCCCACACCATTACTGACCCAATGCCAAACGGTCATGCTGGAGGATGTTGCAGGCAGCAGAACGTTCTCCACGGCATCTCAAGACTCTGTCATGTCTGTCACATGTGCTCAGTGTGAACCTGCTTTCATCTGTGAAGAGCACAGGGCGCCAGTGGCGAATTTGCCAATCTTGGTGTTCTCTGGCAAATGCCAAACGTGCTGCACGGTGTTGGGCTGTAAGCACAACCCCCACCTGTGGACGTTGGGCCCTCATATCACCCTCATGGAGTCTGTTTCTTACCGTTTGAGCAGACACATGCACATTTGTGGCCTGCTGGAGGTCATTTTGCAGGGCTCTGGCAGTGCTCCTCCTGTTCCTCCTTGCACAAAGGCGGAGGTAGCGGTCCTGCTGCTGGGTTGTTGCCCTCCTACGGCCTCCTCCACGTCTCCTGATGTACTGGCCTGTCTCCTGGTGGCGCCTCCATGCTCTGGACACTACGCTGACAGACACAGCAAACCTTCTTGCCACAGCTCGCATTGATGTGCCATCCTGGATAAGCTGCACTACCTGAGCCACTTGTGTGGGTTGTAGACTCCGTCTCATGCTACCACTAGAGTGAAAGCACCGCCAGCATTCAAAAGTGACCAAAACATCAGCCAGGAAGCATAGGAACTGAGAAGTGGTCTGTGGTTACCACCTGCAGAACCACTCCTTTATTGGGGGTGTCTTGCTAATTGCCTATAATTTCCACCTGTTGTCTATCCCATTTGCACAACAGCATGTGAAATTGATTGTCACTCAGTGTTGCTTCCTAAGTGGACAGCTTGATTTCACAGAAGTGTGATTGACTTGGAGTTACATTGTGTTGTTTAAGTGTTCCCTTTATTTTTTTGAGCAGTGTATAATCGGCTTGTACAAAAAATATAGTGAAAAGCTGTCCGATGTAAAATCCCCTCAATAAACTTAGGGGAAGCTGCCTCTGTCTGGAGAAGAACAAGTTCAGTCGTCAGAGGTGATAAGTAGTGATGGACGAACATTAGCCGGGACATTTCACGAACGCGACTTCCGATGGGTTGGATGCAAGAATAATCTCATATCCGAAGTGGCCAACACATCTACAAACCGCCCTCTTCTTGCAGGTGCGGTAGGATTGGTACCCGCACCTGTTTCACTGTGGTTGGAAATTCCTCTGCCAGTGCCCGCAACAGCAGAATGCAGCATCTCTCGCAGCAAGGCCTGGAAATGCTGCATTCTGACAGCCCTCTGTAATGCTGGTAACATGTCTGCCATTTTATGTTTGTACCATTGCCACCCGGTACTGGTCCTTGCCCTTTATGCTTTTTATACGGGGGTCCCGCTTCAAACACTGGAGCATGAAGGCCCCCATTTGCACTAAATTAAAAGCGGTGGAGCGCCCTGGCTCCTGCTCATCGCCCAGGAGAATGTCGTCCTTGGTCTCCTCCCCCAGCCACGGACAACACCAGGGATCCCCGAAAAGTTTAAAGTCCCCCTCAAAGCCTGCTCTTCTTGCTCCTCCTCCCCTCAGCCACCATCCTCCTCTGACTCCTTCTCAGACTCCTGATGACTTGTCTCAGAAGGAGTAGCCCCCCCTGGAATTCATTCAGCATTACGACTTCCTCATTTTCCAGCTCCTGCTCCTCGACAGCTTGATCAATGACACGATGCAATGCACGCTCCAGAAAGAAGGCATAAGGTACGATGTCACTAATGGCGCGCTGGCTGTGACTGACCAGTTTGGTGATCTCATCAAATGGCCGCAGAAGTCTGTATGCGTCACGCAGGAGCAGCCACGGGTGCGGTGAAAAGAAACCAAGCTCCCCAGAACCTGTCCTGCTGCAGAGTTCGTACAGGTAGTCGTTAACCGCACATTGCTGCTGGAGCAGCCTATCAAGCATATACAAGGTGGAGTTCCAGAGCGTCGGGCTGTCACAAATCAGACGTCTGACAGGCAGGTGGTGTCACCGCTGAACATCAGCAAGGCGAGCCATGGCCTTGTAAGATCTATAATGGCCAGAGATTTTCCTGGCCTGCTGCAAGACGTCCTGGACCCCGGGGTATTTTGCAACGAATCCTTGCACAACTAAGTTCAGGACGTGTGCCATGCACGGCACGTGTGTTATTTTGCCCTATTTCAGCGCACTCAGCAGATTGGCACTGTTGTCGCACACCACTTTACCAACTGTAAAATTGAGCGGGGTTAGCCACTGATCGGCCTGTGACCGCAGAGCTGAAAGCAGTGCAGGACCTGTGTGGCTCTTAGCTTTCAGGCACAAGAGCTGCAGCACAGCATGGCAACGTTTCACCTGGCACATCGAATAGGTTCTGGGGAGCTTGGGGGACGCAGCGGAAGAGGTGGTAGCAGTGGAAAAGGAAGAGTCATCCGAGGAGGGGATGGAGTAGGAGGAGAAGAAGAAGAGGCAGGCCTGCATGCAATCCGTGGCGGTAACACCAAATCCACACCGGAGCCACAAGCTACATGCTTGGCGTCAGAAGTTTCATCCAGTGGGCAGTAAAAGTTATGTACCTTTCCTGCCCATGTTTGCTAGACCACGTGTCTGTGGTCAGATGTATCTTGGCACCGACACTGTGTGTCAGAGATATATTCACTAGCCGCTGAATGTGGCCATATAGCTCTGGGATGCCCTTCTGGGAGAAATATTTCCTTCCGGGGACCTTCCATTGCGGTGTGCCAATGGCCACAAATTTTCGAAAGGCCTCCTAGTCCACCAGTTTATATGGCAGTAGTTGGTGGGCTAGCAGCTCCGACAAGCCAGTGGTCAGCCATTGAGCAAGAGGGATGTCCGGCGTCAAAGCCTGCTTTCTGCCAGATTAACGCGACGATGGCTCGGTGGAAGGTGGAGTGGAGGACAAATGGGAGGAGAGAGGAGAAGGATAAGAGGCAGGACGTGGAGCGCTGGGAGTGTGGCTTTGTGGGTTCTGACAGCGTTGCTCCCACTGGGCTCGGTGATGGATAGCCAGGTGCCTTCTTAATGCAGTCGTCCCTATGTGAGTGTTGGGCTTACCGCGACTTATGCGTTGACAGCACAGACTGCAGATGGCAACACTATTGTAAGCAGCTGACACGTTAAAAAAAGCTCACACTGCGGAGCCATGTGCCGGCGTCCTGGGAGCGCCAGAAGTGACCGTGTATGGTGGATGGCTCGTTCCAGATACATTTGCAGTCTGCTTTTTGCCTCCTGTGCCCTGCGAGCTCTGCCTGCTTCTCCTCCTTCTCCTCCCTCTCTGCTGCTCCGTCTCTCCCTCTGAATTCCCCTCCTCTTTCTCTCTTGTGGGCACCCATGTGATGTCCATCGACACGTCATCATCGTCACCTTCACCACCACTGACATTTAAGATCTCGGAGTAGGCAGCAACAGTGGGGACCTCCCTCCTTGGGCTGATCTGGGTACTGTTGTCAGACCGCAGGGTGGCGGCTGTTGCAACCTCCTGTTCCTCGTCCGATGTCAACAATGGCTGTGCATCGGTAAGGTCTGGGAATGGATGGGAAAATAACTCCTCTGACTCGAGTGGAGGTGCTATGGTGGTGGTGGTGTCTTTTGGAGGGCACACAGCAGAGAGTGAGGAGGGTGCAGATACAGAAGATGAGGAGGGTGCAGAAGCGGCAGGCTAAATGAGCCACTCAACAAACTCTGGTGCGTCCTTTGAAGTAATCACACGCGCCTTCTCCAACTTCCCACTTAGGCTCCGGCATGGTGCACCTGCCCGACCCCTACCACCCCTGCGGAACGACCTGCATCTTCCTCTGCCTGTCATTTTCAAAATGACCCCGTGCCTAAGTCCCTAGAGAAGAGCAGTATTTGTGGAAGCAGGTATATCGCAGGCCTCAATCAGTATTTGGTGGAAGCAGGTATATAAATCCCCTTAATCAGTATTTTGTGGAAGCAGGTATATCGCAGCCCTTAATCAGTATTTTGTGGAAGCAGGTATCTTACAGGCCTCAATCAATATTTGGTGGAAACAGGTATATCGAACCCCTTAATCAGTATTTTGTGGAAGCAGGTATCTCGCAGGCCTCAATCAATATTTGGTGGAAACAGGTATATCAATCCCCTTAATCAGTATTTTGTGGAAGCAGATATATCTCAGGCCTCAATCAATATTTGGTAGAAGCAGGTTTATCAAACCCCTTAATCAGTATTTTGTGGAAGCAGGTATATCGCACCCCTCAATCAATATTTGGTGGAAGCAGGTATATCAAACCCCTTAATCAGTATTTTGTAGAAGCAGGTATATCACACCCCTCAATAATTTTTTTTGCCACAACAGTTATATCACACCACCCTGTTTATTTGGGGCAACAGGTATATCGCAGCCCTCAATCAGTATTTTGTGGAAGAAGGTATATCACACTCCTCAATCAGTTTTTTTGGGGGCAACAGGTATATCACACCCGATGCAAATATTTGTTCCAATAGTTGCTGCACAATACAAATGCACTATATACTTTCTATGTTAGAAAGTATACTATAGGTATATCACACCCCTCAATCAGTTTTTTTTAGGCAACAGGTATATCACACCCGTTCCAATTAGTTGTTCCAATAGCACTTGTCCCTCTATATAGCTGCGGTATCGCAGCAGAACCGCACACAACTGCTGCACAATACAAATGTACTATATACTGTCTATGTTAGAAAGAATATTATAGGTATATCACACCCCTCACTATATCACACCTATCATTAGCACACCTATACCAGTTCTTAAAAGGACTTTTGTGGCCATATTAGCTAGCGTTTGGTGTCCCTAACAACCTGTCCCTGCTCCACAAAGCAACCTCTCCCTACAGTGGCAAAACACAGAATGAAAAATGGCTGCCAGATCAGGTTCTGTGATAGGGTGGGGGTGTGTACATGTGCTGAAATGTCTCAATTGGCTGTCCTGTCCCACCTGATGGATGTGTCATGGGTCAAAATTCGGCGCAATGCAAAAGAATATGGCGGCGACGGACATCGCCATATGTTCGCATGTTCGGCGAATCGCGAATGCACAAAGTTTGCCACGAAACGACCGCCGGGCAAACCGCAAGACCATCTCTAGTGATAAGGCTTCATCACCATGAGATCTGTAAATTTGTGGAATAGTTAGGACTGGTGTTGAGGGAATCAAGCTTCGGATCCAAGCTCTTAAGTCGATTAGTTTAGAATTTCATTTACAGCATTAAAATGTATGGGCTCAGGCGATGTGAAATTTGTTATCACTAAAGTCTTGCAAGAATTCGGTGAATAACTTCAGTCATCGATTTTTAAACTTAAAAAAACATTTTAAAACTTGGATCCGAAGTTGGCTTCGGTACCAGCTGGCACCTTGGTATCGAAGCCAACTTCGGATCCAAGTTTTGAACTTGTTTTCAAGTTAAAAAAAAAATTTCAGTCTTGCGGGACTTCAGTTAATAACTTCAGACTTCGATTTTTACATCGAGGTCTGGAGCCCATACATTTGAATTCTGTATGGAGGAGGATCTCCGTACAGCATTTAAACAAAGTTTTGACCCAAGCGACTTTGTTCAACACTACTCAAGACATGGGAACAGTAGTTTTTAAAGGTTTTTAAAGGTTTATTTGATTTATTGCAACTAAATAACATTAATGCTTATGTAAATGTATAGAATTCTGGTTCCCACTTCCCTTCTCTTAATTCAGATCCCATTCCACGTTGAAGGTGCTAAATATTTTTTTCCTTTGATACAAAGATTAAATAAGACAAAAAATTAGAAACTTATGGGGTCATTTATCAAACTGGTGTAGAGTAGAACTGGCTTAATTGCCCATAGAAACGAATAACATTCCACCTTTCATTTTCCAAAAGAGCTGTCAAAAATGAAAGGTGAAATCTGATTGCTTGCCATGGGCAACTAAGCCAGTTCTACTTTACACCAGTTTGATAGATGACACCATTAATGTGCATATAAATTGAACCCCTGAAATTGAGAGCAATCGTTTGCTGAAATTACAGATGCAAGTCTCTTAAGGTATGTCTCTATTAGCTTAACACCTAGAAATTGAGATTTTGCCCATTCTACTAGGTAAAGCTGCTGTAAGGTTTGTTTCACACTGCCGGCAGCCTATTCCAGCAGCCTGTTCTGGCCTAGAATGCCAGGAATTGGCCGGACAAAAAACACTGCATGCAGCGATATTTGTCTGGCCGATTCTCAACACTCTGTGCCGCATCACCGCCGGACCCAATTATAGTTAATGGAGTTGGACGGCATTCCGGTAGTGTCCGGCAATGCTGGATCCAGCACGCTGCTCCTGGCCGGAACAGCCTGTCTGATCGGCAAACACAAATGTGAAACAATCCTAACTCCTTCAAGTTAGCACCTACCAGCATTGTAATATAATATTAATGGCCTGTGAACCTTATACAGGCTTAGGCCTATTACCAGTATGGGCTATCTTCCCCAGTCTCAGCCAGGGAAAGGCGGCCTGGGCCAGAAAGCATGCTGCTACGGGTTTTAGCGTTCTCAGATGCCATGGTGACATTTGTCTGCGGCATCTGAGGGGTTAAATGGATGTGATCGGCATTACCACTGATCGCAGACATCAGCCCCAGGCCTCTGCTGTTGAAGACAGCAGAAACCCGGCAGTTGTGGCATCCGCTGTGTTTGCGAGCGGATGCCATCTTTAAAGACCGAACCTCAGAAGCGGTTAAGCAATGTCTTTTTGGCCACTGATCACTTTTCCATAAAGCCCAAGTCTAAAAGTGTACGGCTTATAGTGGTCCTGTGGACAGATACTTCCATCTCTTGCAAGATTTTTGGAGCTCCTTCAGTGTTATTGTTGGTGTCTTTGCTGAATTTATGATTAATGCCTTCCTTGATGGGTTTGTGAGTCTTAATGGGCAGCTTTCTGTTAGGTTTGTAGTTTTGCCATATTCTTTCATTTTGTTATATTGGACTTAATGGTGCTATGTGGGATGTTCAAAGTTTGGGATGTTTTTTGAAACCCAACCCTGATCTATACTTCTCAAAAACTTTCTCTCTGACTTGTTTGGAGAGATCATTGGTCTTCATGTTGCTCAGTAGTGTTGCAAACTCGGGTCTTTCAGAACAGGTGTATTTATTTTCACATCATGTGATACTTTGTTTGCACATGGGGGGGGGTGTAGGAATCATATTCAGCTAATTACATGACTTAGGATGTTTTATTCACTTATTTTCTAAACAAAGTTTTTATATTTTTTCCATTCCTCTCTAAGAATATGAACTATTTTGTCAGGTCCGTTACATAAAATTTTAATTAAAATTAGGGATGAGCGAACCCGAACTGTATAGTTCGGGTTCGTACCGAATTTTGGGGTGTCCGTGACACGGACCCGAACATTTTCGTAAAAGTCCGGGTTCGATGTTCGGCGCTTTCTTGGCGCTTTTTGAAAGGCTGCAAAGCAGCCAATCAACAAGCGTCATACTACTTGCCCCAAGAGGCCATCACAGCCTTGCCTACTATTGGCATAGCTGCGATTGGCCAGTGCAGCATGTGACCCAGCCTCTATATAAGCTTGGGTCACGTAGCGCTGCACGTCACTCTGCTGATTCAAGCATAGGGAGAGGTTGCTGCTGCGACGTTAGGGCGATATTAGGCAGATTAACTCCTCCAAAAGACTTCATTCTGTGATCGATCTCCAGCTGTGGATCATTGAAGTGCTAATATCGACTTGCTCACTTTTTTTAGGCTGCCCAGAGCGTTTTTATATCACTTTTTTCTGGGGTGATCGGCGGCCATTTTCTACTAGTTTCTACCAGTTTATACTACATCAGGTGCAGGCTGAGCCTGTGTCACCAAAGTGCATTTAACCATCAACAGTGTGGTTAATTTTTGCCAATATACTACATCAGGTGCAGGCTGAGCCTGTGTCACCCAAGTGCATTTAACCATCAACAGTGTGATTAATTTTTGGCCATATACTACATCAGGTGCAGGCTGAGCCTGTGTCACCCAAGTGCATTTAACCATCAATTACTACATCAGGGGCAAGTTCAGCCTGTCACCCAGCGCCCAAAAAAATAGACCTGACATTTCTATTCAACCAAATCTGTACTGTTTTAGCTGGTCAAGTTATTTGTAGTGACCGTAAAAGCACAGTTTTTTTTCTGGGTTGAAAAACTATTCCAAAATTTGCAATTCTCAAAATAAGTAGTTTATGCTATATATATCAGGCCTACTTGAAATCTATCCCAAAAAGGATATCTTAGATTCAAGGTGCTGATAGTGTCATTCAGAAAAACTTAACACACACGCTACCGTGCAGATACAAGTCTAATTCTGTGATTAAACCTATACCTGTCACACAGCGCAAAAAAAAACAGGCCTCACATTTCTATTCAACCAAATCTGTACTGTTTTAGCTGGTCAAGTTATTTGTAGTGACCGTAAAAGCACAGTTTTTGTTCTGGGTTGAAAAACTATTCCCAAATTTGCCATTCTCAAAATTGTGGTGAACGGGAACAATGAGGAAAACATCTAATAAGGGACGCGGACGTGGACATGGTCGTGGTGGTGTTAGTGGACCCTCTGGTGCTGGGAGAGGACGTGGCCGTTCTGCCACAGCCACACGTCCTAGTGAACCAACTACCTCAGGTCCCAGTAGCCAGCAGAATTTACAGCGATATTTGGTGGGGCCCAATGCCGTTCTAAGGATGGTAAGGCCTGAGCAGGTACAGGCATTAGTCAATTGGGTGGCCGACAGTGGATCCAGCACGTTCATATTATCTCCCACCCGGTCTTCTGCAGAAAGCGCACAGATGGCGCATGAAAACCAAGCCCATCGGTCTGTCACATCACCCCCATGCATATCAGGGAAACTGTCTGAGCCTCAAGTTATGCAGCAGTCTCTTATGCTGTTTGAAGACTCTGCTGCCAGGGTTTCCCAAGGGCATCCACCTAGCCCTTCCCCAGGGGTGGAAGAGATAGAATGCACTAACGCACAACCACTTATGTTTCCTGATGATGAGGACATGGGAATACCACCTCAGCACGTCTCTGATGATGACGAAACACAGGTGCCAACTGCTGCGTCTTTCTGCAGTGTGCAGACTGAACAGGAGGTCAGGGATCAAGACTGGGTGGAAGACGATGCAGGGGACGATGAGGTCCTAGACCCCACATGGAATGAAGGTCGTGCCACTGACTTTCACAGTTCGGAGGAAGAGGCAGTGGTGAGACCGAGCCAACAGCGTAGCAAAAGAGGGAGCAGTGGGCAAAATCAGAACACCCGCCGCCAAGAGACTTCGCCTGCTACTGACCGCCGCCACCTGGGACCGAGCACCCCAAAGGCAGCTTCAAGGAGTTCCCTGGCATGGCACTTCTTCAAACAATGTGCTGACGACAAGACCCGAGTGGTTTGCACGCTGTGCCATCAGAGCCTGAAGCGAGGCATTAACGTTCTGAACCTTAGCACAACCTGCATGACCAGGCACCTGCATGCAAAGCATGAACTGCAGTGGAGTAAACACCTTAAAAACAAGGAAGTCACTCAGGCTCCCCCTGCTACCTCTTCTGCTGCTGCCGCCTCGGCCTCGTCTGCTGCTGCCGCCGCCGCCTCGGCCTCTTCTGCTGCTGCTGCCGCCGCCTCGGCCTCTTCCTCCGCCTCTGGAGGAACGTTGGCACCTGCCGCCCAGCAAACATGGGATGTACCGCCAACACCACCACCTGCGTCACCAAGCATCTCAACCATGTCACACGGCAGCGTTCAGCTCTCCATCTCACAAACATTTGAGAGAAAGCGTAAATTCCCACCTAGCCACCCTCGATCCCTGGCCCTGAATGCCAGCATTTCTAAACTACTGACCTATGAAATGCTGTCATTTAGGCTGGTGGACACACACAGCTTCAAACAGCTCATGTCGCTTGCTGTCCCACAGTATGTTGTTCCCAGCCGGCACTACTTCTCCAAGAGAGCCGTGCCTTCCCTGCACAAACAAGTGTCCGATAAAATCAAGTGTGCACTGCGCAACGCCATCTGTGGCAAGGTCCACCTAACCACAGATACGTGGACCAGTAAGCACGGCCAGGGACGCTATATCTCCCTAACTGCACACTGGGTAAATGTAGTGGCGGCTGGGCCCCAGGCGGAGAGCTGTTTGGCGCACGTCCTTCCGCCGCCAAGGATCGCAGGGCAACATTCTTTGCCTCCTGTCTCCTCCTACTCAGCTTCCTCCTCCTCTTCTTCCACCTGCTCATCCAGTCAGCCACACACCTTCACCACCAACTTCAGCACAGCCCGGGGTAAACGTCAGCAGGCCGTTCTGAAACTCATATGTTTGGGGGACAGGCCCCACACCGCACAGGAGTTGTGGGGGGGTATAGAACAACAGACCAACGAGTGGTTGCTGCCGGTGAGCCTCAAGCCCGGCCTGGTGGTGTGCGATAATGGGCGAAATCTCGTTGCAGCTCTGGGACTAGCTGGTTTGACGCACATCCCTTACCTGGCGCATGTGCTGAATTTGGTGGTGCAGAAGTTCATTCGCAACTACCCCGACATGTCAGAGCTGCTGCATAAAGTGCGGGCCGTCTGTTCGCGCTTCCGGCGTTCACACCCTGCCGCTGCTCGCCTGTCTGCGCTACAGCGTAACTTCGGCCTTCCCGCTCACCGCCTCATATGCGACGTGCCCACCAGGTGGAACTCCACCTTGCACATGCTGGACAGACTGTGCGAGCAGCAGCAGGCCATAGTGGAGTTTCAGCTGCAGCACGCACGGGTCAGTCGCACTGCGGATCAGACCCACTTCACGACCAATGACTGGGCCTCCATGCGAGACCTGTGTGCCCTGTTGCGCTGTTTCGAGTACTCCACCAACATGGCCAGTGGCGATGACGCCGTTATCAGCGTTACAATACCACTTCTATGTCTCCTTGAGAAAACACTTAGGGCGATGATGGAAGAGGAGGTGGCCCAGGAGGAAGAGGAGGAAGAGGGGTCATTTTTAGCACTTTCAGGCCAGTCTCTTCGAAGTGACTCAGAGGGAGGTTT
Organism: Bufo bufo; assembly: GCF_905171765.1. Classification (NCBI taxonomy): domain Eukaryota; kingdom Metazoa; phylum Chordata; class Amphibia; order Anura; family Bufonidae; genus Bufo; species Bufo bufo. The sequence continues at coordinate 333,442,845 of NC_053392.1, read as the reverse complement.
TTTGCAACACCAGAAGCCAGGTACAAATGTGGCCAGACAGGGCCCACTACTGGAGGACGAGGAGGACGAGGATGAGGAGGAGGTGGAGGAGGATGAGGATGAAGCATGTTCACAGCGGGGTGGCACCCAAAGCAGCTCGGGCCCATCACTGGTGCGTGGCTGGGGGGAAACACAGGACGATGACGATACGCCTCCCACAGAGGACAGCTTGTCCTTACCTCTGGGCAGCCTGGCACACATGAGCGACTACATGCTGCAGTGCCTGCGCAACGACAGCAGAGTTGCCCACATTTTAACGTGTGCGGACTACTGGGTTGCCACCCTGCTGGATCCCCGGTACAAAGACAATGTGCCCACCTTACTTCCTACACTGGAGCGTGATAGGAAGATGCGCGAGTATAAGCGCACGTTGTTAGACGCGCTACTGAGAGCATACCCAAATGTCACAGGGGAACCAGTGGAAGCCCAAGGCGAAGGCAGAGGAGGAGCAAGAGGTCGCCAACGCAGCTGTGTCACGGCCAGCTCCTCTAAGGGCAGGGTTAGCATGGCAGAGATGTGGAAAAGTTTTGTTACCACGCCACAGCTAACTGCACCACCACCTGATACGGAACGTGTTAGCAGGAGGCAACATTTCACTAACATGGTGGAACAGTACCTGTGCACACCCCTCCACGTACTGACTGATGGTTCGGCCCCATTCAACTTCTGGGTCTCCAAATTGTCCACGTGGCCAGAGCTAGCCTTTTATGCCTTGGAGGTGCTGGCCTGCCGGCGGCCAGCGTTTTGTCTGAACGTGTATTCAGCACGGCAGGGGGCGTCATTACAGACAAACGCAGCCGCCTGTCTACAGTCAATGTGGACAAGCTGACATTCATAAAAATGAACCAGGCATGGATCCCACAGGACCTGTCCATCCCTTGTGCAGATTAGATATTAACTACCTCCCCTTAACAATATATTATTCTACTCCAGGGCACTTCCTCATTCAATCCTATTTTTATTTTCATTTTACCATTATATTGCGGGGCAACCCAAAGTTGAATGAACCTCTCCTCTGTCTGGGTGCCTGGGCCTAAATGTGTGACAGTGGCCTGTTCCAGTGGTGGGTGACGTGAAGCCTGATTCTCTGCTATGACATGAAGACTGATTCTGTGCTGACATAAGGCCAGATTCTCTGTTACGGGACCTCTCTCCTCTGCCTGGGTGCCTGGGCCTAAATATGTGACAGTGGCCTGTTCCAGTGGTGGGTGACGTGAAGCCTGATTCTCTGCTATGACATGAAGACTGATTCTGCGCTGACATAAGGCCAGATTCTCTGTTACGGGACCTCTCTCCTCTGTCTGGGTGCCGGGGCCTAAATATGTGACAGTGGCCTGTTCCAGTGGTGGGTGACATGAAGCCTGATTCTCTGCTATGACATGAAGACAGATTCTGCGCTGACATGAAGCCAGATTCTCTGCTATGGCATGAAGAGACTGATTCTCTGCTGACATGAAGCCAGATTCTTTGCTATGGCATGAAGAGACTGATTCTCTGCTGACGTGAAGCCAGATTCTCTGCTATGGGACCTCTGTCCAATTGATATTGGTTAATTTTTATTTTTTTAATTTTAATTTTAATTCATTTCCCTATCCACATTTGTTTGCAGGGGATTTACCTACATGTTGCTGCCTTTTGCAGCCCTCTAGCTCTTTCCTGGGCTGTTTTACAGCCTTTTTAGTGCCCAAAAGATTGGGTCCCCATTGACTTCAATGGGGTTCGGATCCCGAACCCGAACATTTCCAGGAAGTTCGGCCGAACTTCTCGAACCCAAACATCCAGGTGTTCGCTCAACTCTAATTAAAATACATTTTAATTTCAGATTATAATGCAAGAAAACAAGAAAAAACACCAAGGGGCTGCATACTTTCGCAAGACTCTGTACATTAGGGCTTTATGTTTGCTGCAGCCAAAACAAGATGCAATGTAGCATTTGCATTTTTAGTTCAGATCAAAATCTCAGGAATGTGTCTCATTTTCTACTTTACTGGTTTACAGATAATAGTGACAACCTTTAGGTGTCACTGTTGTCATTACTGACACTGTGGTGTACTTTACCCAATTACACACTTCTAAAACGTACTATTCTAGTAGACACATATAAACAGAATAATTTTCTTATGTTAAATGTAGAACAGTATTTTTTTTATATATATATATATATATATATATATATATATATATATTAGTAAACAATTAAATATTAAGAACAATAATAATGTTAATCAAATATAAAAACAGCCAATGTTAAGTAAACTAAAAAGGTACGGTAATAAAAATTAGCTAAAAATGTAATTGTGTATTGTTTAGTGAAAGGAACTGTAGATATAAAAATATATTATAAACATGCCAGGATTATCATTGTCATAGTATTGCAAATGTCATAAGCTGCAACTGCAAACAGATTTTAAAAAAACATCATATTGACTAAACCAAAATAGTAAGAAAAACAATAAAGTTCAGAAACAAAGGCAATAAGCACAAAAAGGTGAATAGAAAGCGGTCTGGATGAAGGAGGTGTAGTACCATGTGATGAGGAGGGAGGAAACCTGTACGTCATGGGTATTGATATCTCCTGCATAGCACATAAAAACCCCTAGCAGAGTCAGTCAGCCCTCTAAACCGTAAGGAACACAACAGCTGCAATAGGAGTGAGACTAAGAGTACTATTGTAAGAAATTGAAATCAGGGGCACAACAAGAACTGTGGACAAGATGAAACAGATCACAATTCTCTGTCTAGGAATGGTCCTTTTGGCTTTACTCCTACCCAGCCAGGTGAGACTTCTACATTCATTACATTGTTCTGCACAATGCTGATGCACATAATGCACTTTACTGTAAGAAGAACTGATCTTATTCCACTAATAGATGATTTTTTTAATGCTTTTGGTCCTAAATGGTTAATGAGGTTGAATATACTACATACTTAGACATATTGGCATTTAAAGAGTGTCTTAAAAATGACAAATGTCCAATGCGATCCAGATTTTACACCAGTTTACCATGTAACATAGGATTCACAAATGATCCTTATTACTGGATATGTTAAATATCTTAGTTACAATCTAAAATGTGTACTTGCAGAGCCTGTTCCCCTGAAATTTTACTCCAGACCTAAGTAACATATGGACAAGAGTCTAGATTCTTTTCCTGATTTACAGCTGAGACATGGAAAGGATTATATAGATGTGACTCTAATAGAATATAATACAGATTTCAAACATGTCAGCAGAAAAAGCTATAAATTGTAAGTTTGTCAAAAACAACTTCTGTAGATATAGTCCATCAGTTTCACAAGTTATGCATTGGAAAATATACATTTAGAATCCTTAATTCTGATATTTTGGCTACATTTAGTTTCAGGTCCATGATGCTAGTTTATTCCATATGAAGAGTTCTTATTTTCATTACTGCTTCTTTAGGTGTCACTATAACTAAATACTGCACTTCGCATTGGTCTCATCTTTTTTACAACTAAAGGAACATGTTTAATACACAGATTTTGTAATTAGATTCTCTTTAGTGAAAGTTTTAATGTCTCTCTTTATGCAGTGTCATCTTCGGCTGACGTGTACAATTAACCGATTCCCCTCCCGAGCTTCCATTCTGTTTCCTTTCCTCATGTTCCTTCCTAATATAAATTAATATTCATTTCTATTGTCAAATATTTGCTGACTACAATGTGAAAAATAAATTCACAAAGGAACTGGAATGAGGGCAATAGCATGTTCATGTTACATATGGCACAGTCTAGGTGGGAAGGGATACTGCACTCATACAGTAGCAGATGTTGACTGTTGAAGCTACTAAAATACTCAATGGCCTAAGTAAGGAATCCCACATTCAGTTTTTGAGACAGTTTTGGATGCAAATTTGAATGTAGTTTTTTCAGTAAAACACAAGAGTGGATACAAAAAAGGGGGATGTATAAGTTGTTCTCAACATGGCAAAAACGATTCTTCATGAGGAGTCAGGAATATTATTTGTGGCTGTAGGATATGTAATGTTGGACAAAACTCATCATTACGATTGTGTATTAGACCAAAGGAACACATTTAAAGATAGAAGGTAGGGAGCCATGTAACCTAGTAAATAAAAGTCCATAAAAGATGGAGTAAAACATGTTTTTAAAATAGATTTCAATTATTAACAACTTGCTTTACAATTAATTACTAATAACAAATGAAAGCAACACAATGAAAATCCCAGTGCGAGATTGCCAAAGAGCAATGTCCACTTGAGTGGTGCTACCTGTAGGGGTAATCTTCTGTATTGTGATATGGCGTCACTGGTGAAGAAGAATATTTGCACCAGGGCATGGAAATACTTGTGGGGAAACCAATTGGCATACCTATGCTGTATTAGGCTAGTTTCACATCCGCGGCATGGAATCCGGCAGGCTTTTCTGGCATAGAGCTGCCTGCCAAATTCTCTGGATCCGGCACTGCCAGATGCAACCGGAATGCTCGCCGGACCCATAAACTATAATGGGGTCAATCCAGCCGCAATCTAGCAAATATGCAGAGAATCGGGCAGACAGAAACCACTGCACGCTTCGATGTCCAGCCAATTCCTGGCATTCTCTGCCGGATCACAGTGCCGCAGATGTGGTAGATGCCTTAGTATCCTATCTCTCTGCCATCTTTCTTTTCTGTCTGCCCATCCTGTATACATTGATTATAAAGTACAGTGATGCCTGATAACACCAATATCATTCCTACATGGTTTTGAATGTATAACCTATTCTTTTTTATATACACTTATTTTAGGTCCACAGCCAGTCTACTCCAAAATACAATACTACCGGTACAACTCTGGCAGGGAAAAATGGGTCATCCTCTTCAAACTCTAGTGGAGCATCACTCGTCACAACCTCCACGAACATTACAACAACGCATGGGAGTGCAGGTTCCCTGTACTCATCCTCTGCTCTCATCCTGCTCATTGCCTCCGTCTTGGTTTTAAATGTTTGCTGTTAATAGATGATGTAAATGCAATGTAAATTCAACTATAGCACTCTCTCACCCCTCTGCCCTTTTTTCTTCTCATAATCAAGCACACCGTGGAATGGCACATGTAATCCTAACCAAGTATAATGTACAGCCCATCTGACCGAGAGGCTTGTCTTCACTTACTCAGGCTTCCCCCACCCGAATGAACATTGTGCCGACACAGGGAACTGAAAACCTTGAGCGTCTACAACACAAAGAGTCTCCAGAAACGTCCAAAAGTAATAATTGAATTGATATTCCACAAAGAACTCCAGCCAACAAGACATACAGTTGTGGCATGTTTGAAACCTCTTGCTGGGATAAAAATCACCTATGAAACTGGAAGGACTTGCAGACCGCATTGTACATATTTCTGAATAGTAGCAGATAAATTCGACTCTATTACGTACCATTTGTTATTTTACTGAATGAAAATATGAGGTAAATGCTACTTTGATTATTTTTTTACAGTGGAATATTCCACCTGCAGGTATGTCAATGACTGCTACATAATCTGTACCTATATGAAGCCTCATGGAAACTTCCGCTGAGATGGAAGGGCGAGCTCCTCGACATGAAAGGAGTCATTGTACTAGTATTATGGACAAAAACTGCATTGTCCTTTTCGACTTATCATCGCATCAATCTGGAGTCATAGCCATGCCAGCTAGTCTTTCCACAAGTATGTCTTGTCAGTTCTGATTTGAGTCACTTATTTTTACCAGAGCACCACTAAATAAGGTCCCATAAATGGGACTATAAATCAAATTTTACAAGGGGGTTTCAAGGGTTTACTAAGATGAGGGTGAAATACTGAAAGTTTTTGAGGTCACCTCACACAGTAACATCAGTACCACATAAAAAAAATGAAAAATCTCTTTTTGCAATGCAATGATTTGACTGAGCCATCTTACAGTATGTTTACCCTCAGTTTTTTCCATGTAAAGGGGTTATGCCATCGCTAATGTAAAAAATGAAAATCAGCCCTGTACCTTACATGGACCCAGAGACTTCCCCATTCATTGCTCCATTTGCTCTGCTGTATTCTCTTCAGGCAGGCATGCCCTGTTCAGGGGTGTGTCCTTTCTGCTTCAGCTATCGTTATTACAGCTTGGGGGTGTTTCCTTTCTGCTGCAGCTCTCTATCATATCTCAAGAGGCATGTCCTTTCTCAGGGGGCATAGTCTTTCAGCTGCAGCCCTCTCCCTATCACAGCTCGGGAAGGAGGAGTGTTCTTTCTCAGAAGGGGTGTCCTTTCTTTTGAAGCTCTCTCCCTGTAATGGTCACAGCTTCTAATTGTAGATACGGCTGATGGCAGTTGAAGGAACTGAGCATGTGCGACCAACTCAGTAGGTGCACATGCACTTTACTACAGAGATTAAATACCAGGGGGCACCATTATAAAGAAGTAAAGAGAATATCGGCAACTGGAGTATTTTTGTAACAGAAAGTAAATTACAAAAGTAAATAGTATACTAAAATAACATTTAATGGTGGCTTATTCTCATTGAAGTAGATACAATACATCAATAACTATGGAAATTGTGTCCTTTCCTTTAACTTTGGTCATGTAGTGCAGGTCAGGATAGATATGTAACGTCATCTATGCAGTGGGTTGGTATGAGTTACCACTGAGATGTTCTTTTTTGCTCCATAGACTTTAAGAATCATTGGCCTAAAATTGTAGTTTCTCATTGAGAAACAATTCCTGAATTGAAACATGGAATTTGTGAGTTTGCACCAACTTTAATTCTCTTTTTTTAGGTGTACCATATAGAACACGGCTTGTGAAGTTATATCGCTTATTAACTTTTGTTGCAGAAAGAACTAAATATCACAAACACTTTTCTTTCAAATTATAGGAAAAATATGATGTCTCCTACATAAAATAGAATGTGTGAGGTTTCCCAACATATAGTATATGCAGTAGTTTTCTTTACAATATTAAAACATTAAAGGGACTCTCCGAGCAAAACTGACGTTTTGCGAAGCGCCTGAGAGAGCGGGACATGACACAAGCATTCTGTGGTCTTTTTTTAATCCAAATTTTATGCATTGCCCCTTGGACCATGTATTAGACATAACACAGTGTATATGTTATGCTCAGAGCAATCCTTTAATGATTTTTTTATGTTCTCACATATGTTTTGCAAATTTATAATTCTTAAATTCACCAAAATCGCTTAGATAGCTGTAAACCAAATTTATATGGAAACCTTTCTTTTGCAATGTTTATGTAGGGGAAATTGTATTTTCAAGTGTCATTAACCTGTATTCATTGACTGTGCTGTGATACAACTTATTGTTGTTGGATATGACCGGTACAGAGTCATGATATACTTGTTACCCAGAATACCAGCTAAATCCACTGGTTGAATGCCATTCTTTATATTAGCTTCAACATAGGAATATATATTTTAGGACTCAATTGACTGGGAAATCTCTGGGTATGATGTTCTGTTAACTGTCTTACTATATGTGCCAGGATATATATTGACCTCTACAATAGTGACTTATCATTTTGTAAGTTTAATTTAATCAAATTAAATAAAATCAAATGATGAAATTTGGTGTTCTTTAAATGAGTCCACAGATAAATCTTTATAATGCTATGTCTGATCCTCTAAACAACCCATATACATAAGTTTTTGATTACCCAGAGTGTGACTGATCAATCATCTATGGGATTGTTCGCACAAACAATCCTGCAATCAGAAATTATAGACTAACCTGCATGATCAGGGATTCAGATTTAAAAACCTTACTCCCTGAGGCTTGTGCAAAGTTTCAAATAATCGGCTGACCACAGCCTAAATTTTCCAGTCCACAATTGACCAGTTCAGCCGACTTTTATACTATGCGTATGGGAAGCTTTATACACAGAGCAACATTTAATATACCTATAGGCATATCAAGCATTGGGAAGGTCATCTGCTGATAGGGAAATTTACATATGAATTTGCTGAACAGTATATATTCCTATGTACGTTTTGTACACTGATGAGCAAAAGTGTAACATGTTTTGAACTTTTGACTTTCAGGCTCCATATCTCACCATCCACTACAGCTTTGAACGTAAGACTACTATCATTTTCTAGACAATAATCTTGGCTATCTCATACATAAATTCGACTTGAAACTATTTGGCATATGATTAGTTATGCAGATTCTTGTGATGCAACTGCATTGTTACTGTTTTGCTCCTAAAATTCAAAATTTTTATTATTTTGTTAGTATTTTGTAAATCCACCTTTGCCTTTCAACACTGCCTGAATCCTTCTGGGCATGCTCTCGATCTAATTCAAACATGTCTCGACCAAAATCTGTTCCTAGGTCTCTTCTACATGTTCCCAATGTTGTGCATGCTGGTTGACTCACTTGGGTACGAATACAGCTTTTTCTTCAACTCTACCCACAAGTGTTCAATTGGGTTTAGGTCTGGCGACTGTGGGGGCCAACCCAGCACCTCTACTTCATTGTCATTGAACCATTTCTTCGCCAATCTCTATGTATGCTTTGGGTTGTTGTCCTGCTGGAACACTATGTCGTCCTTTTCATACTTATAGTTCTCGAGTGTACCAAGTAGCTCGTCTTGTAGGATACTCACATATAGCTCAGCATTCAGACCACCATCTATCCTGGGCAAGTATCCAACTCCGTTAGCTATGAAACAACCCCATATCATCAGGCTTCCCCCACTGGACTTGACAGTTCCTTAAATTTCTTGATCCGTTAGCCCCCTTTTCCCTTGTTTCTTCCAGACCCATTTGCACCCATCAGAGCCCAGTCTAGTGACTTTTGTCTCATCTCTCCAAATCACCCGTTTCCAATCTTCTACTGTCTACTGTTTGTACTTTTTTGCAAACTCGAGTCAACGCTTCTTATGACGATATTGAAGTCAAGGCTTCTTCACCTTTTTTCGTGCCACCATTCCAGACTTGTGTAATGCACATTGCATGGACGTCTATGATCTCACTATTATGAAGCATACGAGCCACACCCACTGCCGTGTTTGTCGCACCAGAACTGATAGACCTGGTGATGAGCCGACTTGTTGACTCCAATATTTTGCCTGGATGTTCACCTCTTGGTTTTATTTGGCCAAGATACCGCTATCGATGAGCTGGATGATGTTTTCTCTTTTCTAGGGAAATCTTCTTCATAGCTGCTCTTGGATTCAAACCAGTGACCTTTCACTTGGGAATGAACCTAATACCACACTGAACTATTAGGGAATGTGAGAACAGGTTGTAATTTGTAGTATACAAGAAGAAAAAGATTGTTCCGCCACCAGGAGCAAAACAGTAACAATGCAGTTATGTGACAAGAATCTACAGAACTAATCATATGCTAAATAGTTGCAAGTCCAATTTATGTATGAAATAGCCAAGATGATTGTCTATAAAATGATGGTAGTCTCACGTTCGAAGCTCTAGTGGATGGTGAGATAGGGAGCCTGAAAGCCAACAGTGCTGTGGGAGTGATGGAAGGACACTGGGGAGGGACTAGTGGAAGACTAAATAGGATGACAGACATGAGAAGTGCACCACAATGTTCTGCTTTATTTTGTAAGAACAGACCTTTTAAAGCCTTACATGAGCCGTTGTTGGAACTACCACAGTGGTAAATGGACTGTGACCATGCATGCACGGCTTGCTCTTCCTTCCCTCTGGGGTCCCATTCTGGAGACAGGGGCAGGTTCCAGAGATGGAATTCTAACATTTGTGGCATATCCTAGCGATATGCCTTAAAGAACCTTATCTATCTCCAGAACAAGTGTCCCAAAGGGAAGGGGAGCACATGGTGCATGCGCGGGTGTTCTCCATTCACTTATTTGGGAATCTTGAAAATAGGCGAGCGAGCATCCTCTGCTATTTTCTGAAGTCCTATAGAAGTGAATAAAGAATGCACCACAAATATGAAGCCACCTCTCTGATAACCACTATGCGACTGCTGGAAATATGCTTGGCTATTTTCAGAACTCCCATAGCAATGAAAGGAGGATGGCTGCACTTGCACGGTGCATTCTCCTTCACTTCTGGAGATAGGTGTGGGTCCTACCTCTGGTACCCACACCTATCTCACTTTGATGGGATATCCTAGCGATATGCCATCAACGTCTGACATGAGACAACCCCTTTAAATGTTCCATATAGAACTAAAATTCAGTATTTTTTAAAAGAAGTTAATTGGCAATTAAAATAACATTATTATTTTTGTAGTTAGAATTTGTTGGGACTGAAATTAAATCATAGGAAACAAAAAATCTAAAAATTCATGTTTGTCTGCAGTTAACCCCACCCTCACCAGCTTCTATCTAATTTAAAAAACAAGCATTAGCATAGTTGTTTTTTATTTTAGCAAATAATGTAGCAGCCTACATTATTTTATAGAGCAAAAATATTTAGATGTTAAGCTGCCAAAAATATGCCAATAGATAAAATTGTATAGGTATATTAAGTTAGGAGTTAAATGTACCTTCTGCCTAGTATCTGCACTGATGTTCCTACTTCAGTATAGAGGTGCAGACCACTAATTCAAATAAGCACAAAGGCTTACTTTGAGGAAATAATATGCACAAGGGAGGAAGAATGGAAAAATCTGTGTACTCTTGTTTTGTATATATCCCAGGTGCCCAAACACAGTTTATCACAGTCTATGTGGTTTACCTGTATCTGCATTGAATTGAATGTCATTTTTTCCTTCAATATTTTTTTTCATAATTTTAGATCAATGGGAGGATGGATGGAAAAAAACAGACAACAACATCTGTTGTTTCTGCTGTCCTATGGAATCCAATTTGAAAAAAAGCTTAAATTAACATTGCTTGCCCTGTTTTATTATATGTTGAAAATAATATTTGTTCCCAAAACAGAACATGATATTTTATTTCGAGTCATTCTGGGAATGAAAAAAAAAACTACTGAAAAGCAGGGTCAGACTTGCCTACCAGAGTACCAGGGATCCTCCAGTAGGACCAAACCATAATGGGCCCCAAAGATTCAGGAGAAAAATAAAAGCAATTGGCTGTCTTTAGATCTGATCACTTGCCACTGGGATCTATTTCTTTGATTCAAAACATATTAAACTTTATAGATGATATAGGAGTTGGGCCTTGGGAATCATTTCCTCTGGTGGGACCAAGGAAACCCAGTCCGACATTGAATAAAGGGATACATTCAGACTTCTCTTTCTAAATGTATTTTGGAAAAAATAAAGGTTGTAATAGTTGACATAGTAGGGTTAACCTTTTGCCATGAGACTTTACTGGAAAACAGTCACACATTATATTATTAAAGGGTATCTGAATTTTCAAGTGTTTTTGCATAATGGCTCTGCTTCTTTGTACAATCATAACTGTGAAGAAATAGGTCATTTTGGCTTCCCTAATGTATTTTTTAGCCTAACTATTCTCCTCTTCAGCTGAACAGCTAGATGCATTTCTCTCAAAAGCGGGGGGGCACCTGACTTCTGTCGATTTGGCCACCACTGCATTGCTGTGACGTCCATTCCCTTACTTCCAATTATGTTTTTTTTTAGCTCTGGAGCTCACAGAACAGATAAGGAGAGGAAATCACACTTACAGAAAGGCAGGAGGTTCCTATAAATTCAGAAGTAGTATAAAAGCATTTCTTTTATTAGGCTCAGGGGATGTAGCCCTTATCTTTGCGTTCCAAAAAGCTCATATACACTCATTTAAAGGCTCTTTTACATTGGCCTGTGTAAAGGTACCGCCAATAACCATATGAATGAGCAAAAGCTCATTCATTGGATGTAAGCATCATTGAAGATGACACCAAAGCCATAGTTTCTGGCCAGCAGATGTACTGTGTAAACAGCAATCTACTGCCCAGAAACGATGATTCACTCTTGGATCCAAGCTGAGATAAATCTGGCTTTAAGCTAGTGTCAGTGCGTTTTGATACGTATGGATGTTAGTGTGTTAGTACGCCGGCAATTGTTCATGCTGGTTGTTTGCTCTGTGTGTGGATCTGAACTACATTTGTTCTTCTCTGTAATCCTTGGTAAAAAGGAGGGTAAAAAGGATTAAAATGCTTTAAAAAAAACTGGTTGGGTACTTTTGCTTTGGTTCACTCTACAGGCCAGCAGGTTTTTCGTTAAACATTGATATGTGTATCCCTCACTTTTTAACCTGAAAAGAACCATTGTCTGTTTCCGAACAGCAGCCACAGTTGCATTTTCTTTCACAATTGAAAAGCTGCCAAGTGTGAGGCCCTGGTAGTATTTGGTTTCTCTGGGTTATGTATATATCGGATATAAAGCTAACTACAGAGACATTTATAAAGCAATACAATTCTATATTTACCTGTTAAATTCTGTATTGTATAATAGCGTCTCACTTCTATTCTCAGATGTTATCCACCAGAGGGGAAAAAAAACGTACAAAATGGAAAATGAATGCAAATTAAATAATAATAAGGCATGTTATGCTCTGCCCCCGCCATTTAATTATGCATCTTGTACAGGAAAGTGGCACAGAGAACAATTTGTTCTTAATTAACTGTCAGGGAGAAAATAAACAGGACTTAACTGTTTAGTGGAAAGTGAAGAATGGCATAAAGGCAGCAAATGGAGGAGAATGCTGTAAAGCTACAGATCATCATAAAAATGTATTCCTCATAATATATTTAAATGGGTTCTCCTTTACCTAGGTCTTTACCTACAGTTAGGTCCATATATATTTGGACACTGACAAAACTTTTGTTTTTATTACCTGTTTACTAAAAGATATTCAAGTTATAATTATATAATGGACGTAAACATAAAATCCAGACCTTTAGCTTTCATTTGAGGGTATCCACATTAAAATTGGATAAGGGTGTAGGAGTTTCAGCTCCTATACATGTGGCACCCTGTTTTTAAAGGGGCCAAAAGTAATTGGACAATTGACTCAAAAGCTGCTTTGTGGGCAGGTGTGGGTGATTCCTTCATAATTTTTTTCTTAATTAAGCACATAAAAGGCCTGGAGTTGATTTGAGGTGTGGTGCTTGCAATTTGAAGATCTTGCTGAGAAGTAAACATGCGGTCAAAGGAGCTCTCCATGCAGGTGAAACAAGCCATCCTTCATCTGCGAAAACAGAAAAAAAAAACATCCGAGAAATTTACACACTATTAGGAGTGCAAAATCTACAGTTTAGTACATCCTGCGAAAGAAAGAAAGCACTGGTGACCTCAACAATGCAAAAAGATCTGGCCGCCCACGGAAGACAACAGTGGTGGATGATTGCAGAATAGTTACCATGGTGAAGAGAAACCCCTTCACAACAGCCAACCAAGTGAACAACACTCTCCAGGATAAAGGCGTATCAATATCCAAATCTACCATAAAGAGTAAATACAAAGGGTTCACTGCACAGTGCAAGCCACTCATAAGCTAGATTGGACTTTGCTAAAAAAAAAAAAAACATCTTAAAAAAACAGTACACTTCTGGAAGAACATTCTTTGGACAGATGAAACCAAGATCAACCTCTACCAGAATGATGGAAAGAAAAAAGTATAGAGAAGCCATGGTACAGCTCATGAGCCAAAGCATACTACATCATCTGTAAAACACAGCGGAGTCAGTGTGATGGCTTGGGCATGCATGGCTGCCAGTGGCAGTGGTTATTGATGATGTGACACAGGACAGAAACAGCCGGATGAATTTTGGGGTTTTCAGGGACATACTGTGTGCTCAAATCCAGCCAAAACGAATGGTCGGCGTTTCAATATTCTTGAATGGCCAAGTCAGTCACCTGATCTGAACCCAATAGAGCATTTCACTTGTTAAAGACTAAACTTCAGACAGAAAGGCCCACAAACAAACAGCAACTGAAAACCGCTGCAGTAAAGGCCTGGCAGAGCATTGAAAAGGAGGAAGCACAACATCTGGTGATGTCTATGAGTTCAAGACTTCAGGCAGTCATTGCCAACAAAGGGTTTTCAACCAAGTATTAGAAATTAACATTTTATTTACAATTATTTAATTTGTCCAATTACTTCTAAGCCCCTGAAATGAAGGGATTGAGTTTAAAAAATGCTTTCGTTTCTCACATTTTTATGCAATCATTTTGTTCAACCCACTGAATTAAAGCTGAAAGTCTGAACTTCAACTGCATCTGAATTGTTTTGTTCAGAATCCATTTTGGTAATGTACAGAACAAAAATTGTCCAAATATACATGGACCTAACTGAAAATCCTCTGTTTCACCGAACCTGTGGAAGGAAAACAGTTTTAGCAGCACTCACCCTGCCATTGCACTGCCGATTCTGCAATCTCAGCTGTGATCAAGTACATGTATATTATGCAGCTGAGCAGGAAGACAAAGGAGCTGGTTGGACTTCAGCAGAAGAGCCCGCATCAAGTCTGGCGGTCGTGTGGTCACAGTCGAGATTGTGGAATCGGTGGCTCAACAAAAAGGTCAGTACTGCAGAAACGCTCTCCATTCCACAGGTTCCCGAAACAGAGAATTTAGGTAAAGCCCTGGTGAACCCCTTTAAGCAGCACACAGAATTAGGATGAATTCACAAGTGGCAGATTTGTTATATTTTCTGGGACTGTCCCATGGGGCTTTCAGAAAATTGCTGCCTAAACAAAACCATTCAGATGAATGGCACTGATTTTCATTTGCAGAAATTTTGCAATAATTGTGCCACAGCCCCCTCAGCCCCTAAATGACATCTACAGCACACTACATGATGGTAATCTCTTTCTAAAGGTGCCACTGTATGGGTACTGTATGTCTGCACAGAATCGCTCCATTGAGAATTTTCCTCGTTGGAAAATCCACAATGTAACTGCAGGAATTGTGTACCAGCAAATTCCAGACCAGATGGTGGGACTGCATTGCAGATCACCGTGGAAATCCACAGCATAAATTGACATGCTGTGGGATTAAAATCTTCACCACAGTTCAATTTACTGTATGTGTGGAATCCAGATTTTTATTTTTTTGCAGTGTGTGGATTTGATTATTTATAATGTCATACACTTTGCTGCTACTGTACTACACTTTAGATTTTCTGCATGCTGTGTATACAGAGCCTTGCTCGCATACTCACTTAGTTCCCAAGATTTCAGCTACATGCTTGCCACATATTCCCACTATATTAAACTATTTTCACATGATCTGTATTTTATCTATCAATCTGCACAGCTTCAATTTGCATTCCTTTCTGTTCAATAATTTCCCTCTTTGGCTAAATCTTTCAGTGACTCCATTGTAGCTAAAACAATTGTAAATCTCTCTCTTTTATTCTTCCAAAGACCTCTGAAACTGTATCCAGCCCTACTTTTATTACACACCCTTACAACACCACAAGTTGCTGTGCCAGAGCAGGGTGTTGTTTATTAGCTATGTTACTAGGAGCGATGGACCTAGTAAAGTAAGATCCAATAATCTTATGTATTTAACGCGTCCGGTCAATGCAAATTGATCCTTGTTTCCATTTACTAAGTTCTGATTAACCAAAAATGCATCAAGGAACTTCCTGCCCAATGAATAAATACTCGGCATGTCTTTTGTTTCCTCTTTGCTCTTTCTAATTCTTCACTCAATCTTTCAAAACAGGATGTTATTATCGTGTCACAGAGAGGAACATATGTAGACTGAATCTACATTAAAAACAGGAAAATTATAATAATACATTTTCATGACACAGATTGAGGACGTAGATCCCCGTGACCATTCTCAAGTTCAAATTGTGTTCCTTAAAAATTTGATATGTTTTTTTTAATACGTTATTTTATATACTTATTGAACATTTCAATCAATACTAATTTTGGGGCTCAGCGCTTTAAATATTTTTTCCTTATCCTATAATGTATGCCATGGGCTATAATTGCATTTCTCTCAATTTAGTCTCTGGAGCTCGGAATAGTACAAACAAGAGCAGCTAAAGTGAAGTCATGTCCGGTCTTGGGGCCTTATTATACTGTCTGATGTTCAGGCAGTGTGAGCGCCGTTCGATGATAACACATCCATCGGCACTCGTCTGCACCAGCCTGATTACACAGGCCAATGCAAACTGAATTTGGGAGGAAAAATTGCTACCGCTGTTGTTCTTCCCTCATTCTGCTATATTCATTATTGGTAGCACATTCCTGATTACACAGGGAGATGTGCTGCTGATAATCGGGCATCTTTCATCCCAATGAAATATACAAACCAGCCAACAAACAAGCGCTTGCTCGTTCATCAGCTAACCGGCTGTTTGATTATATGGGCCAATTTTAAGGAACAAACGTTCCTATGAACGCTCATTCCCGATAATTGACTCACAAATCGTGCAGTCTAATAGGGCCATTAGTTATGAGCAAAGATTAAAAGAATTACATTTATATAGTCTTGAAAAGAGATGTCTAAAAGGGAAATGATTAATTTCTATAACTATATAGCTGGCCGATATAAAAATATGGTGAAAAGCTTTTCCATGTAAAATCCCCACAAAAGACAAGGTGCACTGTCTGTGTCTGTCTGAAAAAAAGCTCAGTGTCTGGAGGCAACAAGGCTTCTTCACCATAAGAACTGTGAAATAGTCCTCAGTCGACAGTATAAAAAAAGGATTAGGTCAAGTTCACATTACCATTTACCTTTTAGTTCTTCTGATCATTCAGAAAAACAAAAAAACTTTTTTTAAATGGATCCGTTATTTTGAGAATCAGTTAGGATCATTTTGCATCAGTTAGTGTCACTTCTGGCTCAGATCTTTTTTTTATTTTATTTTTTTACTCCCCTTTCCTTCATTCCCATCCCCTGGTTGAACTTGGAGTTTGCTTTCCTTGCTGACTGTAATTGTTACAATGTAATCTTACAATCAGTGTGGACAGTGTTGTTCCTTCCTTAGCAGATTTAATCATACGTCAAGGCCGGGGCTATATAGCAACTTGACCATTACAAATGTTGTGCGACCAAAGAGATTGCCACAGTGTCAAAGTGCTGTGTATCTCCAATATCCAGCAGAGGAAGGTGGAAACAAAATTCAGGACACTGCTGGGAAAGCTGTTACAGCCTTGACAGGAAAAAGTCTGTAAGAGTGTTAGGCAAAGAGACGCATGTGAGTTCTGTACTAATAAGTAGCAGTTTCTGTTGAGCAAAGTGGGGAGGACCACCACCAGGGGCGTACACAAAAATCATTGGGCCCCATAGCAAGAATCAGAATTGGGCCCCCTAACTCCGCCCATTACCCACCCCTGGCCCTGGCTCCTCCGCTGCCACACCCATTTGCTAATAAGTAAAGAAATACAATGTATAAATAACCTTTTAAAACTGTTACGGATAAATCATTTTTTTTTATTATAGAGGGAACCGCATTCCTCCGCCTTCACTCACAGGTGCCACGATCAGCATTGATCGTGGCACCTGGGGGGTTAAATGATAGGGGCTGTGCACTGTCCAGAGACATTGCATCCTATGTGACTGATATCAGCCACTCCTCTTATAACGCTCCAGTACTGATATAACTTCCAGAGACATTACATCCCATGTGACTGATATCAGCCGCTCCTCTTATAACGCTCCAGCACTGATATAACCTCCAGAGACATTACATCCTATGTGACTGATATCAGCCACTCCTCTTATAACGCTCCAGTACTGATATAACCTCCAGAGACATTACATCCTATGTGACTGATATCAGCCGCTCCTCTTATAACACTCCAGCACTGATATAACCTCCAGAGACATTACATTCTATGTGACTGATATCAGCCGCTCCTCTTATAACGCTCCAGTACTGATAACTTCCAGAGACATTACATCCTATGTGACTGATATCAGCCGCTCCTCTTATAACACTCCAGCACTGATATAACCTCCAGAGACATTACTTCCTATGTGACTGATATCAGCTGCTCCTCTTATAACGCTCCAGTACTGATATAACTTCCAGAGACATTACATCCTATGTGACTGATATCAGCTGCTCCTCTTATAACGCTCCAGCACTGATATAACCTCCAGAGACATTACATCCTATGTGACTGATATCAGCCACTCCTCTTATAACGCTCCAGTACTGATATGATCTCCAGAGACATTACATCCTATGTGACTGATATCAGCCGCTCCTCTTATAACGCTCCAGTACTGATATAACCTCCAGAGACATTACATCCTATGTGACTGATATCAGCCACTCCTCTTATAACGCTCCAGCACTGATATAACCTCCAGAGACATTACATCCTATGTGACTGATATCAGCCACTCCTCTTATAACACTCCAGCACTGATATAACCTCCAGAGACATTACTTCCTATGTGACTGATATCAGCTGCTCCTCTTATAACGCTCCAGTACTGATATAACTTCCAGAGACATTACATCCTATGTGACTGATATCAGCTGCTCCTCTTATAACGCTCCAGTACTGATATAACTTCCAGAGACATTACATCCCATGTGACTGATATAGGAGGAGCAGCTGATATCAGTCACATGGGATGTAATGTCTCTGGAAGTTATATCAGTACTGGAGCGTTATAAGAGGAGCAGCTGATAACGCTCCAGCACTGATATAACCTCCAGTGACTTATATCAGCCGCTCCTCTTATAACGCTCCAGCACTGATATAACCTCCAGAGACATTACATCCTATGTGACTGATATCAGCCACTCCTCTTATAACGCTCCAGCACTGATATAACCTCCAAAGACAATACATCATACATAGGGGGATGAGGGCTGGGAAAATTTGAAATGCCACTGATTGGGGAGGGGAGTCACTGGGAGACATAACCTCTTGCTCTGCATGAAGTACAGGTGAGATAGTCAGTGGGCAGAGGTCTGTGAGGGGCTGGAACAACAGGGGGACACAAGATATGCAGGGGCAACAGTTTCAGGACTCTAACTTCCCTCTCACAGTAACTTACCCCATTGCTGTTGTGTAGGCGGACCAGTGAGGGACTGAACTTTATACTGGAGGCACAGTAACACTCAGGAGGTCAGAAGGTACAAAGTCTCCATATCTCCTGCTGCTGCCTTGGGGGGGGGGGGGGGGGGGAGTTGTCAGCTCATGTCGGGTCGGTGAAGTTTACTTTGGAGAAAGGAACAAGCCCTGCAAGGTACTGTGCTGTCCCTTTCACCAAAGTAAAACTAAATGCAGTCCAGCAGCAGAGAAGAGAGAGTGGTGGTAGCTGGGAGCCGGCCCTTGCTCCCATGCACTCTGGGCCCCCCCTCCCACGGGCCCCATAGCAGCTGCGTGGTCTGCCTATATTGGCAGTACGCCACTGACCACCACCAAATGTATCCAGCTTAGTCCAGTGAGCAAAAACAGTGCAGACGGTACTATAGAGAATCACTGCAAGCTGAGGTGGCAGTACAGAACCAGACCACAACCTGTGTACCTACCTCATAACAGAGAAGTCGGCTGCAAAATCAGCAATGTGATATCAAGATAAGCGCCATATTGAAATCTGGCCTGGGTCCAAGTCAATTAAAGGGGTTGTCTCACTTGGCACAATGATAGTTATGATTAATATAAGCCCATAATAAACAACTTACTAATCTACTTCATGTTTCAAAGCTGCCTCCTCTTCTCAGGGGTTACAGCCACTGCTGCAATGTAGCAGCCGTGGCCGCGTCTGCTCATTAGAAAGTCCAGCGCTGGCTTGTATGGTGGCCAGGATCAGGGGAGCGAGCTCTCATACCTGCACATGCGCACTAGCTCCCTCCTGCCCCGGCCACCTCCTATGTACTGTGTTGAACAGCTCCCGGCAATGTCAGAAGCCTCGGAGCTGTTCAACACAAGATAAAAGCAGCTCCAGGCATGGGGGGGGACTAACCTATTATATGTGCAGGATCTGGGCTGCCATCTGGTGATAGATGACAGCTGTTCAGGGCTGTTCGGCCTGCTTTTAACTTAGTAGTATAGTGTGCCATTTCACGCGCAGCTAGGGGAGCGAGCACCGCACAGGCAAGCTGTGGGCGTGATTATAGCGCTGACTATGCCATCAATCAAGTGAATTGTGACCGCCCCCAGAATGAACTGAAAGTGCACAGCTAAAGGTCCACGCTGTGCTCAAATTGCAAGGTGAGACAACCCCTTTAACTAAAATGTCACCTAGTGGAAGAGCTACTTAACTATACCTAATCTTTAGGACTATGCTGGCTGTCTTATATTGCTGTGGTTGTCACTGGCAACTGAATATTGCTTCTAGAGACTGTTCTCATACATATTTAGATGCAGACATTTCCAATTTCACAACCATCTTTAGTGTTATTGTTACCATAGTTCTGCATCCTAACATGGCTTTTATGTAATAAAAGGTAAATCATATATCACCTTATTTGTAAGCGTGCTTTTAGACAGACCAATGTCCAGCCTAAACTAGTGCTGATCTACTATGTAATAAGTCAACTGGAACCTGTTAGGAGATTTATCCTGTTTTAACCACAAGCAGCATGGAATACTGACAGGCTCCCTTATTACAGTGATCTGTTTTCTACTTTGAATCACTTTAATTCAAATCATGGTTTGGAAAAAAGAGCCGAGCCACAGGGAGATGTGTCTTCTGGGTGGGCCTCCTGTAGTTTCTCCCTGTCTCACTGAACTTGATTGATCTCCATGTTTGCCTATAGGGAGAGACCAGTTAAACTAAGCTAATCAGAGGAAAGCCGAAGAGGAGCCACCCACCAGACACTTTATCCTGTGCCTGAATCTTTCTCAAAGCGTTTTCCCTGAAACCCTGCAGTGTTTCAGAGCAAAACAGATCTGTCTAATGGTGGATCTTCACAGCATGAATTTCCCTTTAGGTTCCCTTAAAAGGAGTTGTTTGACAGTTTTTAAAATTTGTAGGGGAGTAGACAGGCTTACACAAGATATAAACACGTTTAAAGAGAACCGGTCACCAAAAATGCAACCTGCAGGCAGCATGTTATAGAGGAGGAGGAGCTGAGCAGATTGATATATAGTTTTATGGAAATAGATTAATTAAAACTTATAATGTATACATTTATATCTCTGTTCTTTCTGACTTCAGTTATACATGGCAGCCATCTTATCAATTATTGATAGCATTCTCTGTGTAAGTGTGTATACATACATAGCTGTCAGTCTCTGATAGTTGTACACAAGGGAGGTGTTATCAGTGATTCATAGCACTCTCTGTGTACAGGTGTATACAGAAATAGCTGTCAGTCAATGATAGCTATACACAGGGGAGGTGTTATCAGTGATTTATAACATTCTCTGTGTAAGTGTGTATACATAGATAGATGTCAGTCACTTACAGTATATTTATACACAGGGGAGGTGTTATCAGTGATGGATAATATTCTATGTATAAGTGTGTACACAGGGGAGGTGTTATCAGTGATGGATAATATTCTATGTATAAGTGTGTACACAGGGTAGGTGTTATCAGTGATTGATAACATTCTCTGTGTAAGTGTATATATATAGATAGCTGTATGCGGGGGAGGTGTTATCAGTGATCAATAGCATTCTCTCATAAGTGTGTATACAGAGATAGATGTCAGTCACATAGCTGTGTATACGAAGTTCTATGGGAATTTTCCTTTCTACAAAGCAATTATTGCAATTATTATTTTATGTATCATGATGTCACATTTAGTAGAAGTTCTTGAGGCACATATTTATACTTAAACCAGAAATTCAATTTCTGCTGCCAGATAGGGGAAGATGGCAGCCAGTTCCCAGCACTGGATTTCCTGTTTCTTTGCAGCTATGAAGGAGGTTGTGAGTGAGGTAGTGCCAACAGAGGACATACTGTGTATACCTTCCAGAGTTCTTTATGTAAGTATATAGTGCACAGCAGTGGAAGTTAATTATCATTGACAGCCAGTCTAAGAAAAGAGTTTTAGTCTATTATACAGTATGTTGTCTGTTTCTGTTGTTTTAGCTTCTAATTATCCACAGCATTTTCTGTTTCTTTTCAGTTTCCATGTTAACATTAAATGTTTATAAAACATGACATCAAGAAGAGATGGGAGGAAATATAAATGGTAATGTATATCGATTAAGAAATTTTCAAACTTCACATAGTTATAACCTCACACTGCACAATTGATGTGATCTGCTAGTAGGATCCCAAATACCATTTTCAATACTGTGTAAATTAGCAATTATAGCCACAAAAATGGAGGATCTCTGTTAGACCTGGCTTCCAGATATGGATAAGAACGTACCGTATTTTTCGCCCCATAAGACCCACTTTCCCCCCCCCCAAAGTGCGTCTTATGCGGCGAATACTAATGAAGCGCTTCTATTATGGAAGCGCTTCATTAGTACCGGAGGACCGGGAAGCGGTGAAGGCGCTGTACTCCCCGCTTCCTGGTCGTCGGCTCGGCTATCAGCTGTGCAGGGCTGCGCACAGCGTGAGGGCACTCTGTGACCTCACACTGTGCGCCGCGATACACAGCTGACAGCAGGATGGAGAGTATAGCGATGGTGAGGAGCAGTGGCGTCCAGGAGCAGGAGAGGTAAGTGTTTTTATTTTATTTTATTTGCACTGGGGGCTGATGGCTGACATATAGGGGTTGATATATGGGGCTGATGGCTGACATATAGGGGCTGATGACTGACATACAGGGGCTGATATATGGGCTGATGGCTGAATATATGGGGCTGATGGCTGACATGTGGGGGCTGATGGCTGACATATAGGGGCTTATGGCTGACATATAGGGGCTTATGGCTGACATATGGGGGCTGCTGCTGACATATGGGGGACGATATATGGCTGAAGGTTGGGGTGTTGATCTGAGGCATTGGGGGTCTGATCTGAGGTCTGATTGACATTGGGGGTCTGATCTGAGGTCTGATTGACATTGGGGGTCTGATTGGGGCTGTAAGCTGAGATCTGATTAAATTTGGGGGTCTGATTGCTGGTCTGACCTGAGGTGTAATGGAAAATATTTTTTTCTTATTGTTCACCTCTAAAACCTAGGTGCGTCTTATGGGCCGGTGCGTCTGATAGGGCGAAAAATACGGTAGTTCATATATTCATAAGAATTACCAAAAGTTACAGTTAAGTATATACACAAATAAAGTGTCCGAACATTAAAAAGGGTTTTTAAGGAGTTGACCTATCCTGTGGGGCTGTGGCCTCTTCTTAGTATATCAAGCAGAATGGGACTGAGCTGATGGAGGGCATCGCAATGATGGTTTGTGGGGGGAGGGTATGTGGGGGTTGGGGCCTTATGTTTGTATTATTAAAAAATGCTAATAAAAAATTACTTAATAAAAAAAAAAAAGAATGGGACTGAGCTGCAGAAAAGCCATGTGACCAATGGATGTGATTTAACAAAAGCATAGTTGAAAACAGTCCCTAATTTGCAGGGACTGTCCCCAATTTTCAGAGGCATTCCTGGCAAATTCTGGCTGTGCTGAGTGAAAATATGCAATACTTATGTAAATCTGCCCATAAGTGGGTGGTCCTAGATGGGTGTGGGTGGTCCCCAGGACAAGGCTTACATTCCCCAAATTTCCCAACTACAATGTTGGTAAGCATACAGAAGGAGGAATAGGGTGCGTTGCTTTCACTTCCAACAACTCATCAGCAAGGGGGGCCAAGAGTCAGAACACCACCGATTTGATATTGATCCTGAGTATAGGTCATCTATATTTAACATGGTAAAACCCTTTTAAAAATACCGTAGTATAGGGATTGGTACAACTGCACTACAACCACATTGTGTTAGGCTACACTCAAATTGAGCAATGTGAACAAAATAAATAAAGTGTGTTAATGCAAAAATTTAACTATAAGTTCCAAATTAGTTCCAGAGAAGAAACAGACAATCTTCCTAGGTCTTACAAGTAATATAACTAGAACTAAACAGCCAATTTGACATAACCTCACAACATAGTAATTGTACTATAAGTAGTAAGAATATAAGGTGCAGAAAAAAAAAACATCACAACAGTCCATATATGCAAGTACCAGCCCCATAGTATACAGTTGTGGGTAAAAGTTTGAGTGACATAAATTTTTGTTTGCACAAAGTTTGCTGCTTCAGTGTTTTTCAATCTTTTTTCTATGGTATACTGAAGTACAGTTATAAGCATTTCAAGTTGTTTAACTTTTATTGACAAATACATCACGTTTATGCAATGACTCAATATATTTCCAGTATTGACCCTTCTTTTTCAAGACTTCTGCAATTTGCCCTGTGTCAGGAATAAGGACCGCCTTATTCCTAGTTATTATAATGTTTGCTGTGATAATATATGTTTTATGGTTATGTGTTGTGGTGTAACATGTTCTGGTGCGATTCACATATATATACAGTATGTATTTATGTATTTTTGTTGCCAGGTCAGCAGCCATTGATGAATTGGTTTAAGGCTGCATATATACGCCGAGATGTGTGCCTCATACCTGGGAAAACAGCAGCCTGCTCCCCGGGGGGTAGTTAGCACAGAGATGCTAACGAGAATGGGCCCGTTTGCTGGTCACACTCGGGACAGGGGACAGCGGACTCTCCGGCACCTTGTGTCAGCATGGGGGCTTCCTAACCAGATCATGAACCATAATCCGTAATCCTTCATAACTTGTTCAGGAGGGATCGGATGTCCCCAAAATCTAGCTTATCATCTCTGGTATGATGGGGGCATCGCATGGACACCAGACATGGCATATCAACTCGCCTTCATCTTCTTAAAATAAGGATCTCATCTTCCGAGCATCCTGGATATGCTAGCACTCGGAACGATGAGATATGAATTATGAAGAAGGGCTGGGGTCTGTATCTTTCCAAGGGCAACTGGGAAACTATCTTTTTGATATTTTCATACCTGTTCCCTAGTTGGCCAGGGGGCCGGCTGCATGGGTAATGTAGCTTGGCCCAGAGGGGCTGAGCCAGAGGTGGGAGTGAGAATCGGTTTGCCCCTGGAGGAAAGGCATAAGAATGCAATCCTTGGATATTTGGGTGTCACAAAGTGGGAGATCCAATCAAATTGATTTGTACACCATTACTCTGCCCAAATCTCCTGGGAGGAAAAGACTTTTACCACACAAATGTTAAATATCAGAACTTTCTTTGTTTTCTCCTTTTTATTTTACAATTGTTTGCCATTTATGTATGTCTCTTGTTAATCATTTTTTGCAACCAAGTACTGTATATTTTTTATACATTAAACCTAAAAGTTTGATGGTTTGTCTTGTAACCTTAAGAACCTGTTAGCTCCATGGAGTCTGTGTGCAGTCTGAGGATGTATGTTGTTTTTCCGTGAGGCTTGCTATCGTGTGGGTGTCTGCTTGCGAGTGGAACACTCAGGGGTGTCCTGTCGACCTTATAACTGACGGGTAGTGGCAGTGAAAGTTTTGTGTTATTGCGTGGGTGTGCTTGCAGGCTTCAGGTGGCGATTTATTCTCAAGTTACGGCCCGGCGTAGGGCATAACAGCGTATGAGGGCGTGAGATGAATTGGCCTGAAGGGCTTAGGCAACCCTTGTCATGTGGCGCGGTGGGCCGGTCTGGTCCCCGGTACGTGACACCCTGGCATGCTAGATATCAGCTTCTAGGCCAAATCCTGATATCAGTCTAAGGCTGTATGTTGTTTTTCCATGAGGCTTGCTATCGTGTGGGTGTCTGCTTGTGAGTGGAACACTCAGGGGTGTCCTGTCGACCTTATAACTGACGGGTAGTGGCAGTGAAAGTTTCTTGTTATTGCGTGGGTGTGCTTGCAGGCTTCAGGTGGCGATTTTTGCTCAATTTACGGCCCAGCGTAGGGCATAACAGCGTGTGAGGGCGTGAGGCGATTCGGCCTGAAGGGCTTAGGCAAACCTGGTCACGTGGCACGGTGGGCCGGTCTGGTCCCCGGTACGTGACACCCTGGTATGCTGGATATCAGCTTCTAGGCCAAATCCTGACTGATGGCAACCCATTCTTGCCTAATCAGTGGTTAGAGTTCATCACAAATTCTGTGCTCTTGTTTGTCCACCCGCTTTTTGAGGATTGACAGATCTCAGGAGTTTCCTTGCTATGGACCCAAAATTGTAATGTTTTATTCACCAAGCCACTTAGTTATCTCTTGTGCCTTATGACATGGTGCACCATCATGCTGGAAAAGGCAATGTTGATCACCAGATTGCTCGTGGGTCATTGGGAGAAGTTGCTCTTGGAGGATGTTTCTTTATTCATGGCAGTGTTCTTACCTGCCTGCTGCCATTCTTGAGCAAGCTCTGCACTGGTGATGACAAAATCCAGTATCTGAATCCTCCTTAGGAGATGGCCCTTGCACTTGCTGGACTTTCTTGGGCAGCCTGAAGCCTTCTTCACAGCAACTGAACCTCTCTCTATGAAGTTCTTGCTGATCCAATAAATAGTTGAGTAATGTGCAATCTTACAGGCAGTAATGTTCTTGCCTGTGAAGCCTTTTGATACAAAGCAATGATAATTGCAAGTGTTTCCGTGAAGGTAACCATGGCTAACTGGGCCTTATTTCTCTTGTCTATGTGTCTGGATTAGTAATATAGTTACATGGGAATGTTACATCGCCTTTTTTACTAACCATTGTAACGTTATAATATGTGTAACTATGCTGCCTATTTTTGACTGTTGGCCAGCTGTGAGTCCTGTGTGCGCATTGCGTGCATGGCTTTTTGGATCTACCTTGGTGACTTACCACTGATAGGCCATTGTATAAGTTACACCTCTATTTACTCATTTCTAGGCACCATTGAGCAGAAAGAGGTTCATTTCCTTCTCTTGGGGACCAGCAGCGGATTAAAGTATCGTGGTCTTAACATCTGGTTGCAAAGCTAAGTACCACACTTCATTGTACCCCCTGATGAGCCTGATTAGCATTAGGTGAAACGCGTCGGGGTTTACTGGTGACCATCCTTCTGTTGGGAACTAACAGTGACCAACAGATTTTGTTCACTAGAGAATAACGGTGACACACATCCATACAGAGCACCAGTTATTCGTTATTTTATTTTTCCTGGAACTTTTGTAACTAGGGAATTCCAGGGACCAGTTAGCACTAGGTACGGGGACAGGGAGCCTCCACCTTCAGGGGGTCGCCCTGGGCACAGAAGATCTCTAGGGATCCTAGGGGTAGTTGGTGTTTATTTTTAGCCCCGCACCATCCGGGCTACTACTAATTATCCATCCTTTATTCTCCGCGTACCTATTTCTATAATTTTTGTGCTTACAGTGTCATTATGTTTGTTTTTTTGACAAGGGACCGCTACTCCCTTACTGAGTTTTCTCAGCCAACGTAGCTCTTTCACAGTTGGTATATTTATACCTATACCCACTTGATCATTTATTAATGGTATTTTTAACAAGTCACTTCCTTTTTTCACACATGCTCGCTTCTAACCATGGCTCACAGATGAAGACAATGATTTCAAGCACCACCCTTTTAAAGCAACCAGTCTGGTGGTCTTTTATTATTTTCATAAGCAAATTAGGAACATAAAAACATACAAATGTAGATAAATTACAAACAACTCTTCCCCTAACCACCTCACCAAGTTGAACCAACAGGAGAGGAGAGAATAAAAATGCAAAAAAGCCCAAAACAACACCTTTATATTACCAATGCAACAGGTGGACTTATAAAAATAGTTTAGGATATAGATCAGGGATGGGCAAACTGCGGCTCTCCAGCTGTTGTAAAACTACAAATCCCATCATTTGTAGTTTTACAACAGCTGGAGAGCCGCAGTTTTCCCATCCCTGATCTAGATTATTAAATCATAATTTCGAAATTACAGACCAGCCACTTGCCCTATTTATCAAATCTAAAAAGTCTAAATAAATAGTAATATAACATTCAAGTAAGACCTCTTCCAATCCTGAACTGCAGAAAAACTAAAAGGTTACCAATAGTATTGTGCACCATAAATTACAAGCTATATACTCTTATAAATTAAATAGAACTTAACAAATGCAGAGTTAAATCCCCCAGGATACAATACCATGGATCCAAGGGGATACTAACCCCGCATCTACCATAAATATGCTTAAGAACATCTTGTTATGATGAAAAGCTTTGGGGAACGCCACACTTGGGTACTGGTTAGAATCTCCCAATTTAATAGTATAGAGAAATTTGGCCAAATAATATATTCTATGTATCACCTTAATTTGCGTTAATCGGTAGTTAGAATTCTTTTATATGACTTAACCATCTATCCAACGTGCAAAACAGAATTCAGATAGATCCAGGGTGGAGTTGGCAATGTACCCCACCATGAATTTTTCAGGTGGGCTGATTGCCTCTTACTATGCAGTGGGACACTGGCCTTCAATGTGTATTACAGTGTATGTGATGTGTATTACAGTGTACAGAGACACAGGGCCTTGTTCTTTCATGGGTCAGTGTCTTAAGGGTTCCAGTGCTTCTTAGGAGTCCCTACTCTCTACTGCCTGACTCCATGTTTAGCTATCTCCATATATGGAGTCACTGCTTTGGGAGTCCCATGCTGACTCTATACATGGCTATTTCTATATATAGAGTCATCCATAAACATTGTTAGCATTCTGGCAAGGATACACTTATATGTATAAAATTTCGGCTACTTTCACATTAGCGTTTTTGCTGGATCCGTCATGGATCAGCAGAAACACTTCAGTTATGATAACTGCATCCATTATGAACGGATCCGGTTGTATTATCTCTAAAATGACGAAGACGGATCCAGCACTAAAACCATTGTAAGTTAATAATTTAAAAATAGAGACAGAATAAGGCTACTTTCACATCTGCGTTTTCCTTTCCGGTATTGAGATCCGTCATAGGATCTAAAACCAGAGGAAAACGCTTCAGTTTTGCACCCATTCATTATCAAAGGCGACAAAACTGAACTGAACGGAGTGCACCAGAATGCATTCAGTTCTGTTTAGTTGCGTTCCCATGATGCACAAAAAAGCTCTGCAAGCAGCATTTTTAAGTGCGTCATAGGATACGAAGCAAGACGTTTTCTGGGGGAAAAATTGGCTGATTTTGCCCTTTTGTTGATTCACTTCCCCCAAAATTTTTTATATAAAGTCATCAAAAAGTCATACATACTCCAAAATGGTATGAATAAAAACCACAGATCGCCCCGCAAAAAAATATAATAAAGTAAAAAATATTTTTAAGTTCAAATCACCCATTTTCCCAATATTAAAAATAAAAATAAAGAATAAAGAAATAAAGATAATTTTCGTCCTTGCATCTCAAAATGCCCATACTTTTAAAATATAAACATATTTATCCTATACATTGGACAACATAATGGGAAAAAAGAAATTGGTTGATTTTCCTTTTGATTTTCCCCCAAAAAATGTAATGTAAAGTCATCAAAAATACTCCCCTCACACAGCTCTGTATAAGTAACTCAAAAAAATTATGGTAGTCAGAATAGGGTGATGCAAAGCAAAAAAAAAAAGAAAAATTTCCCAAAGTTTTAACTTTTTTTAAGTATTAAAATACAAGAAATACTATATGAATGTCATATCATTGTAATCATACTGACCTGGAGAATGAAGGTAACAGGTCAGTTTTACACATAGGGAGTGCCGTAAAAACAAAAACCTATAAAACTATGGCAGAATTGAATTTTTTTCCAATGCCACTCCATTTAGATTTTTTTTTCAGCTTACATTGTATGCAATTTTAAATTTAGAAAGTACAACTAGCTCCCAAGTCATAACATTACAAGTCCTAGCTCACTATATGAAATCACCACTGGAGGTTGATGTATGACATATATCTCAGGCTTCCGGCGGCCCGGCTGTGCTGTCATTATCATGTATAGGATAATAACTGACAGCAAAGCAGGGCGGCCTGCTGCCTTCTCTAACTGCCCAGATCAGCAGAAGTGTCCATCCCAGCTTAGATGTCAATAGCAACTGCGGCATCTAAATAGTTTCAGAGGGAGGGGGCTCATGCCATCATCCATTAGCACCACTACAAATGCGATCATGAGGCCCTCTTGTGGGACTACTCCGTGGTGAAACTAAGAAATATAGTTTTGTTTTTAAAAAAAATCAGTTAGGGGTTAAACACACACTCAATTGAAAAAATGCTTATCAATGAAAAAAATGAAAAAATAAAAACCCTTCCACATATCTGTAATCACCACATCTGTAACGACGCAAACTATAAAAAATTATCATGTTATTTATCCTGTCTGGTGAACGGTGGAAAAAAAAAGTACCTGTATATATTTGGTATTGCTGCAATTATACTTAAGCAGAGAGCAAAGTAATCATATCATGCTGTGAATGTCGCAGAATTTACAACTTCAAACTTTACCCTGTATTCTGTTAAATATTTCTGATACGTCACCTACATCTGATACTTGTGCTCCATCCACCAGTGTACTGACCTATTAGCGTGCTTGCATCACCTACAGTTCTATTGCTTTGGCCCTGTCTACCAGTGGAATGCCTTGCTTAATTCTACTGTACATTAGACGTGCCTAGTGAATAGGCTCATTGTTTGCATTGGCCCCACCAGCTAGCATTATGGCCATGCCTAATGGTTTGCTGACCTCGTCTACTTGGCTTGGCCACACCATCTACCAGTTTGGCTCCACCAACAACTTGGGGGCTATACTTTAAGTTCTCAATGCCCCTGCATGGTTCCACCTTCAGTAGCACCAAATGCAGCATAGATCTGAAGTCTTTATTAAGGGAACTTTGACTATAAACTGTTGGACTGTACCTGGAACAAATACTAATGTTTAGTGCTACAAAAGGCATCATGTAGTTTATATAGCCCTACCCTACTTAAATACAATCTATTAAGATATCTGCATTCAAGACCTGAAACATTGTGTATGGATCATATACAATTTTATTAGGAGCCAACTGATCCCATAGTTTCAGAACCCTCAAGCCACCATGAGATTTATCCAACTGATAATGTGCAAGTTTCATTCTAGCAAGCTTACCCTTCCATATTACTATTAAATGCCTTTCAGACACCATCCAAACCAGGGAATTTGACAGGATATGCAAAAGTTGCGGCAGGTTAACCATGTTGATCAATGCCAACCTATCAGCCATACTGAGGTAATTTAATCCATATTTTAACCTTCCTACGATTATAGGCTAATACTGGAAGGACATTTGAAGAGACATATTCAGGTTATTATGAATAAGTAGACCCAAGTATTTAAAATTTCCTCCTGGCTAAACCACCTGTAATTCAAAGGAGTTTATAGGAAGTTTATGTAAGGGGATCAAATAAATAGGGAACTGATGTATTTTATTTAAATAGCGCATCATCCGCACAAAGAGTCTTTTTTATTGACCCTCCAAAGTCAAAACCCCTTATGTGTCTATCCTTTTAAACAGCTATCGCTAGTGGCTCTATAATGATTGAAAAGAGTAAAGGAGATAGAGGGTATCCTTGCCTGATACCATGCTGCATGCTAAACTGAGATAACAATTTCAAGTTAGTCTTAACCTGGAATTCACAAAAAATCGTGCACTACACTAGTAAATGCAATTGACAACATATGGCTAAACCCAGACACTGATATTAAAATGAGACTTTCACCAATATATTCTTATATCAAGAAAATATCGGAGCCCGCCACCCTGCTAAGGTATCTTAAAGTGGCACGGGACCTAACACTAACCTACCTGTGCCATATGGGCAATTACAGGGGCATAAGGTCCGACATACAGCGAATAACTCCCAGTTACCTCCAGCATGAGATCACACAAACAATGAAAGTAGGGAAGAGGCTGTGAGTCCCACATTTCACTGACTCATGTGACGCAGGCCACACAGGTGCACCTGAATGTTACTGTAAGGCAGTGCTTCTCAAATAGTGGGGGGCGCCAGGCTCCGTAAAGGGGGGCTCGTTCAGGGCCGGCCTTTGGGGTGTGCGGGCTGTGCGGCCGCACAGGGCGCCATAGCAACAGGGGCGCCGGGCGGCCGACAGCTCGCATTGTAATATGCGGCAGGGAGATGAGCGCTTCCATTGTGGAAGCGCTCATCTCCCGTCTGATCAGAGGCCGGCGCAGGCGCTGGACGCGATGTACGGAGCGGGGGCCGGGGGAGGGACTGGGAGGAGGAGCTGGGGGCCGGCAATAGCGGTGGGGCGGTGCGGTCACTGTCTATAGCCCCGCCCCACCGCTCCCTCCGGTATACTAATATAAAATGTATTATTGAATTAAAAGTTATTAAACATGCCCCCCTCACTCCTAATAGTACCGTATATCCGAATTTCTTCTGTATAATGCTGGCAGGCAAGCCGGGCGGCCGGCGCGTCCCTCAGTGATGTCACGTGCCTGCGCCGCCTGCTTTATGAATGAAGCAGGCGGCGCAGACAAGTGACGTCACTGAGGGACGCGCTGGCCGCCCGGGCCGCCTGCCGGCATTATACAGAAGAAATTCGGATATACGGTACTATTAGGAGTGAGGGGGGCATGTTTAATAACTTTAAATGGCGGCGGCGGGCACACGGAATCTGTGGATGGCACAGTTAAGGGGTGGGGGTCTGTGGATGGCACTGTTATGGGCTGGGGGGGCACTGTGGATGGCACTGTTATGGGGTGGGGGGTCTGTGGATGGCACATATATAACAGTGCCAGCCACAGATCCCCCTGTAACAGTGCCAGCCACAGATCCCCCCATAAGTGTCCATCATCCACAGATCCCACCATAAGTGTCCGCCATCCACAGATCCCCCCATAAGTGTCCGCCATAAGTGTCCGTCATCCACAGATCCCCCCATAAGTGTGTGTCCGATCCACATTTCTTTCTTTTTTTATTCTCTTATACGTTAATAAGGATACAGTGTTATGCAGAGGTGTACTTATAACAATTTTATAGACAAATGATACTATTTACAGTCGCGCGGGGGGCGCGAAATGTTTTCTTCTTCCTGGGGGGGGGCATGACAGAAAATAATTGAGAAGCACTGCTGTAAGGGATCGTCTCTTTTCAGGGGGTCACACTCGCAGATATCTTCGCAGACACGATTATAATGTCCAAACTCTTGCTTTA
This sequence comes from Bufo bufo, assembly GCF_905171765.1. Classification (NCBI taxonomy): domain Eukaryota; kingdom Metazoa; phylum Chordata; class Amphibia; order Anura; family Bufonidae; genus Bufo; species Bufo bufo. The sequence goes on along the minus strand of NC_053392.1, from coordinate 333,409,881 downwards.
TTTCAGACACTTTAGCAAAGCACAGGTTAAGAAGTCGCAGCTTCAACTTATCACGTGTGACATCCACACAAAATAACAAACCCTTGCCCGGCTAGGCTCTAAATAAACACATAAGCGTATCCCTGACTCACCTAGAGAGCCCTGTTCACACATGGAACACAAATGCGGCTTTCCTCAGCCATTCAGTCCAGCAACCTCCAGGTTGTGACACTTCAATACCTTTTGGGGGATTGTGGCCTAGTAGTCCTCCCGACTCTGGCCTCATAATCCTTGTTTCACAGGCGTCACCGCGTCACCCAAAGTTCAGGCTATCGCCTAGCCTCGTGGCCCCTCAGACCACCCAGCTGAGACCACTCACACAGAGCCTCACCAGGACTCTGCTTCACAAAACACTGCTTCCTACCTAGACTACAGTGTCTAAGGGCCTCCTCCGTCTCCTCTTCTCTGGAGAACTTATCTTTCTGGCTTGCTTCTTTTCTAGATTTCTTCTTAAGCCCACAACCTTTAACTTCCGCAACCTTTACAGCTGCGTTTTCCACGGGGAGCTCCCGCCTCCTCCTTTTGTTGGAGATCCGGCTGTTCAGTTTTAAACCACCCTTCAGCCGCTCTAATGTCACCTGGTGTTCCCACTCACTTTGTTTCTTTATTCTATCACCAGATAGCACTTCTCTTTTTTCTTTAGTCCCCACAGGGGTTACCTCAGGTTTGGCTTCAGTATCAGAGTCTTCTGCTTCTTCCACATCAGCCCCATCAACTGGTTCAGCAGATACATCTATCTTTTTCTCTGCCTCGGCCGGCACCACAGCGCCACCATCTCCAGTCCCATTCTTAACAGGCTCTGACTTCTTGGCACCTTCCAGAGGCTCTTCCTCTTCCGGTTTCTCATTTTCTTCCACCTGCTGTGAAGGAGCACGCTTAGGCTTCTCCAACTCATAGATGGCATCTTTTGAGCTAATGAGAGCTTCTATCTCTGCTCTGAGTTGCTTGTTCAGCCTCTCTAATTCATTTTGCTCCTCAAGCACTTCTTCAAGGGCTCTAGCCAAGGAGAGGGCCTTGGACTCTTTCTCCCGAGCATCAGCCTCCGCTCGGTCACGTTCTTCGGCATACCGAGCCGATATGTATTTCTCTGCAGCCAGGAGCTGGCCAAACTTCTGTTCCTTCTTAGTTTTTCGCACTAGCTTGTTGGAAGCGCCCCACTCTTGGGCCTCCTGTTCCAGCAGCTCTTTACTCTGTTCTGCTGCTGCATCAGCCGAAGGAGTACCACCCTTCTCCTTTAGACACTTTGTGGGATTTCCACCCAGGGACTCTTCAAGCCCATTGTCGATGTCGACTACAGACTTCCGTGTCTTTCTGGAGTCTTTCCTCTTCTCCGGGACACCAGGCAGTAGACCCTTCAGTTCACTCATCTTTTCCGGGGTCTCTTCTTTTGACCCTTCTGCAGCCTTCTTCAATGTCTTTATGATGACAACTAGTCCCTTCTCTATCGTATCTAGGGACTGTGTGGAGAGAGAGAAATCATCTTCATGATTGCAGCTGTACTGACAGGTCAGGTCATCTACCGCTGCCTGAATATGGGTCTCAGACACTAGGCTGGCATCTCCCAACTCAACTCTAGTCACGTCAGGTACAACTATCGTCTGGTTGCTACCCGTAACTACGTCAATTTGGCAAGACCTCGACATGGCAGCCTCTCTCTCCGAGTTGCTATCGGCCACGGCACATGCGTCACTTATATTACTTGTGTCATCATTATCAGTTCTGACCTCTAGGGGCACCGATGCGCTAGTCCCCACATTGGACACTTCCCCAGCAACCAAAAAACCCTGTGGGTACTGCATATCCACCTCTGGTACGTGTGGTACACCCTCTGGGCTCACAACATTAACCAGCATTTTTGTATCACATATATTTTTACCAGGAGGGGGCACTTCTCTCCTGATCACATCCTGAAAGGGAAAAGGCATGTCATCATCATATACTTCACATGACCTCACAATTTCATTTTTTACTTCAACTACATCACTGTTTTCATTATGCATTTCGGCAAACATGGTACCATCACTTTGCACCTTATCAGCTCCACTGTTTCTAATGGTCACTTCATTTAATGGGCTAGGTACCAGTTCTGCAGGAGTTACGTGACCGACCGCAGAAGTGTTTCTACCCCACAAATCACAGAACAACCTTCTCTCATGTACGAGCGAATTTAAGGCAGCAAGTCCATTAGTCCCAGCTGTCACTATAGCCTCGAACTCAGTGATAACTACCTGACAGTCCTCATTAACCGCATGTCTGTCCAGCATATTTATCACTTTATTTATCTCAGGTTTCCATATTGTGCTACCTCTTACCCGGGCCATCATAGGGTCTCTAATTTTCTCCACCCCATGCCTAGCCTTGGTCACGGGCATTTTGGGCAACACAACAACCTTCTCCCCTGCAAAGTCCTGCAAGGGAGCAACCGCAACAGGCTTACCCGCCTGTTCAGACACTGCGATTTTCCCAATGTCACACACTTCCGAGACAGTTCCTCGTCTCGGTGATTTATCACTCACCGTCCCAGCAGGTATCCCCTGCCGTTGGCTCACTGTCACTGGGGCTGTCACATAATTAATAACAGGAGAAATCTTACCCAGCGATGTCACGGGTTCGGCAGTCCCAGAATCCAAGGATACTCCAGGATACTCCATTACAAAATCACCTGCAGTCTCCTGACTGCAGTGGTTGCTACGAGAAACGCCGTTACTCCATCCTCCTTCCAGATGTGGAGTCACACTCTCGGGAGACCTGTCCTTGGGATCTCCAGCCACAGAATATGAGCCACTTGCTCCGCTCCAAAGCTACTGGGCAGCTGCACGCTGTTGTAGTTTGTTGTTCTTAGCAACAGCCTTGCAGATCCTCGGCACATCCTCTGTAAGACTCTGTCTCCACTGGTAGGGAACACTCGACCTCCTGGGAGCTGAACCGCTCTCCCCCTCTTTATCTTCCCGACGGTTGCCCTTGGCAACGGCATATCTTTGCTTTTCCCCCGATAGTCTCGGCACACCACCAACCTCTTGGAACTTTGTACAGGGTCCATACAGTGTTGAGAACCCATTTCTCAAGGCCAGCTGCAACTGTGCATCCAAAGCCTCTCGCTCTGCATCAAATTTCGCCAATTCATTTTTAGTGTAGCCAATTACTATGGCCATTTCTTCTGCCTGCTGTATGCACCAGCGCCTCCGGACGTAATCTTCCCCGAGACCCTTGGTAGCAGGAAAAACTTTCAGCCACAAGTCCACTTTTGCTGGGCTACTGGCCCTTTAATTCAGTGCAGTTTTACTTGCACCACAGCAAAATAGTCCACACTCTTATGACCAGCACCTGCTCCACTGGACAAAAAAAAGCTTCCGGCCCTTTAACTCCACACACGGCAAAATAAAAGCTTTTACCAGCACCTGCAGTCTCAGCGTTGCCCCTAGCAACCGACCATTGCCCTTCTCTCATGGACAACTTGCCCGCATCCGACACCAATTGTAAGGGATCGTCTCTTTTCAGGGGGTCACACTCACAGATATCTTCGCAGACACGATTATAATGTCCAAACTCTTGCTTTATTTCAGACACTTTAGCAAAGCACAGGTTAAGAAGTCGCAGCTTCAACTTATCCCGTGTGACATCCACACAAAATAACAAACCCTTGCCCAGCTAGGCTCTAACTAAACACATAAGCGTATCCCTGACTCACCTAGAGAGCCCTGTTCACACATGGAACACAAATGCGGCTTTCCTCAGCCATTCAGTCCAGCAACCTCCAGGCTGTGACACTTCAATACCTTTTGGGGGATTGTGGCCCAGTAGTCCTCCCGACTCTGACCTCGTGATCCTTGTTTCACAGGCGTCACTGCGTCCCCCAAAGTTCAGGCTATCGCCTAGCCTCATGGCCCCTCAGCCCACCCGGCTGAGACCACTCACCAGGACTCTGCTTCACAAGACACTCCAGAGTGAGACACATCCAAGATCCAGTAGCAGGATTAAATAGGATCCCTGGACATGAGCATGTCCTAAGTCCCGGACTAGAACCTGGGGAAACAACACCTCAATGTTCACATTGCCACATTACCTATAGATCAAAATCAAGGCACATTCAAACCTGGAGTTGCCACACTTCCAGGCATGCATGTACAAACAGAATAACAGAATAAAGTGGTCTTAGAAGGCAGAAAATGCTCATATGCTATTGCGCATTTCTAACTGGGGGGATCAAATCCTGCACATGTGGTCCGTAGCTAACAGCAATCCCCAGCAAAAGTGCATACAATGGAGGATGCCCGCTGCAGACCACATGTACCACAAGGACATCCTACACAAAAGATATCCAAATGTGTGGATGTAATTGGCTATATAAAACAGAAATTCACAAAAAATGGTGCACCACACTGGTAAATGCAATTGACAATATATGGCTAAACCCTCACACTGATATTAAAATGAGACTTTCGCCAATATATTCTTATATCAAGAACATACCGTAGCCCGCGCACCCCATCAAGGTATTGCAGCGTCCCACTACGTGTGTGTGGGCACTGCTTAAAAGCACTTTTTAACTTGTCAATAGCATTATGTTGTATTGTGGTACTTTATATTAATGTATCTGCAAAATCCCTGTTACCAGGCAGATTAGGTGTAATTTATACATCCCACCACTAGATGGGGATAAAGTTCGGGTCTTATATATACCTAGGTCAGGCCTAGTTAGTCAGTTGAGATTAGGAGTTGTTGAGAATGGAGGAGTTAGAGATGAGAGCAGATCTGAGGAAGTCAGATTAGATTTGTGGGAGAAAATGTAGAGTGAAGACTCCATGACACAGATTAGTGAGTGGAACCAACTTCGCTATGAGGCTGTACTAAGATGTGAGGCGCAGAAGAGCGTTTTCCTTCTGTGGCCGGACTATAGACTTGCATCCCTGACCAGTAGGAGAGAGTTTGCCTCCCTGGAATAGAAACAAGCTTCCTAAGGAATCATCGGTGATAAGAGCCATTATTGAGGGCCACAGATACCTTTGCGCATAGTGGAGGACTTATAGCTTCTGGCAGCCACACCATACTTCTGAGAGACAGATTTAGTTTTCCTGTCCAAATGTTCAGCTTGTAGGGAAAGGACAAGGAATAGGACCCAGCACATCAATAGGAACAAGGTACACCGAACCCACAGCTCCAAGTAAAACCTGAAAAGCCTAGAAACAGTGGATTTGCAGACCTACGCTGTTAACATCAAGAGACTGCATTTTTGTACTGCTGCAACCAAAGTCATCAACTGTAAAAGTTGTGAGTTGCATCTTACCACTGTCTACCTCATTATTACTACTATTGGTTATACCACCATTAACGGTACTGGAGTCACAACAAAAACCATCAAGGGACTCAGTCGCAACAAGCACCTTAAGCACCCATAACATCAAGGGCACCTCAACCATCATCTTGGCTGATGCTTCCCTACCACAGAGCGTGCCTCGGAGGATTTCATGCTGTCCACCTCAACACTGTGCTACCAGCCCAGGGAGGCTATCTGCTAACCGTGAGTAAACTGATGAACTGTGTGTTATACTTTGACCCCTCATCGGTCCACCGTGCACCTCACGTGTTGCCCCTGCGCTACTGGCTGGCTGCAGTATCTCAAAGTGGCACGGGACCTAACGCTAACGTACCTGTGCCATGTGGGCAATTACAGGGGCATAAGGTCAGACACACAGCGAATAACTCCCAGTTACCTCCAGCGTGAGATCACACATACAATGGAAGGAGGGAGGAGGCTGTGAGTCTCACCTAGCAACGGACCCCCAGTTAGAAATGCGCAATAGCATATGGGGTTTTGAGCATTTTCTGCCTTCTAAGAACACTTTATTCTGTTATTCTAGTCTTAACCTGGGCAACAGACTGTCAAAAGCCTTAGATATATTCAATGACAAAATTGAGTAGTGTCTACAATCACACCCAAATGCATCAGGCAATTGAAGATTAAGAAATAAAAGCCTTAGATTTAGACCAGGGGTGCACAACCTTTTTTGGTCTGGGGGCCACATTGTCACATCGCACTATTTCAAGGGGCCGCAAAATCAGTTAATCAGCGCTTGTTTGCATCAGCCTATTACACAGGCTAATGCAAAGTGACTGGGGAGGAATGATCGCTACCACAGTCATTACTCCCTCACTTTTATCGATTATCGGTAGCACATTCCTGATTACACGGTGAGATGTGCTGATGATAATTGTACATCTTTCATCCTGATAAAATATGCAAATCAGCCGACAAACGAGATTCCTTGTTTATCGGCTGATTAGTGGCACGATTATACTGCCAGATATCAAGAATAAGCGTTCCATGAAGACTTGTTCCCAGTAATTGTCCTGAATATCGTGCCGTGTAACAGGGGCTTAGAGATTTCCTGGTAAAAAAAAATGATTTTTAACACGTTTCTGCAGCATGGCCCTGAAACAGAAGATTCATACTTTCCTGCTCCCTGCCGCTCCCGCTGTCTCCATCTTCTGGTTCCGGCACTGTTTACATACGGTTGGATATGGGCATAGTTACTTGTACCTCTCCAGCCAATGACTGGCTTCAGTGATGTGGCCACAAGCAGTGTGTCACCGCTAAAGTCAGTCATTTTCTGGAGAGGTGCTCCGGGACAACGAAGATGGAGACAGCGAGAGCAGCATGGAGCAGGAAAGTAGGAATCTTCTGTTTTAGGGACTATGCTATAGGAACTTGTTAAAAATAATTTTAACTAGGAAACTCCTTTAAGTGGCAACATTTCCTTCCTGCCTTTTATTCACAAATGAGTGCTTTACTTCACTGCAGAGGACGGCGCTCACTGGTTATTAGCGCCTCCTGCACCCCCAGATATACTGTAGGTGCCCTGCAATAACCAGTAAGCACTTTACTTCACTGCAGAGGACGGCGCTCACTGGTTATTACCACCTCCTGCACCCCCAGATATACTATAGGCGCCCTGCAATAACCAGTAAGCACTTTCCTTTACTGCAGAGGACGGCGCTCACTGGTTATTACCGCCTCCTGCACCCCCAGATATACTGTAGGTGCCCTGCAATAACCAGTAAGCACTTTACTTCACTGCAGAGGACGGCGCTCACTGGTTATTACCACCTCCTGCACCCCCAGATATACTGTAGGTGCCCTGCAATAACCAGTAAGCACTTTACTTCACTGCAGAGGACGGCGCTCACTGGTTATTACTAGGGATGAGCGAACCCGAACTGTATAGAACATTTTTGTAAAAGTCCGGGTTCGGGTTCGGTGTTCGGCGCTTTCTTGGCGCTTTTTGAAAGGCTGAAAAGCAGCCAATCAACAAGCGTCATACTACTTGCCCCAAGAGGCCATCACAGCCTTGCCTACTATTGGCATGGCTGTGATTGGCCAGTGCAGCATGTGACCCAGCCTCTATATAAGCTTGGGTCACGTTGCGCTGCATGTCAATCTGCTGATTCAAGCATAGGGAGAGGTTGCAGCTGCGACGTTAGGGCGAGATTAGGCAGATTAACTCCTCCAAAAGACTTCATTCTGTGATCGATCTGCAGCTGTGGATCATTGAAGTGCTATTATCGACTTGCTCACTTTTTTGAGGCTGCCCAGAGCGTTTTTAGATCACTTTTTTCTGGGGTGATCGGCGGCCATTTTGTGACTTGTGGTGCGCCAGCACAAGCTATCACCAAGTGTATTTAACCATCAATAGTGTGGTTATTTTGTGCTATATTCTACATCAGCTGCAGGCTGAGCCTGTGTCACCGAAGTGCATTTAACCATCAACAGTCTGGTTATTTTTTGGCCATATACTACATCTGGTGCAGGCTGAGCCTGTGTCACCCAAGTGCATTTAACCATCAATAGTGTGGTTATTTTTTGGCCATATACTACATCAGGGGCAAGTTGAGCCTGTCACCCAGCGCCTAAAAAATAGACCTGACATTTCTATTCAACCAAATCTGTACTGTTTTAGCTGGTCAAGTTATTTGTAGTGACCGTAAAAGCACACTTTTTGTTCTGGGTTGAAAAACTATTCCCAAATTTGCCATTCTCAAAATAACTAGTTTCTGGTATATGAGGCCTACTTGAAATCTATCCCAAAAAGGATATCTTACATTGAAGGTGCTGATAGTGTCA